>NC_142756.1:14364165-14673224 GCF_054948205.1 Urtica dioica subsp. dioica
TAGTTGGCCGTCCATCCTCTTTCCTTGTAGAGGAAATTTATTTCCTCTTTTTCTTTTGGCAAGTATCTTCATAAATCAATGCAAAAAATAAATTCCTCTTTCTCTCTAAGGTATGGACGAAATGGGTCTTCTAGAAGGAGCTTCTAGATGTTTCTTCATTTGTTCATGACAACATAAGAAAAGCCCATTAAGAATTTTCACATAAAATCCATGAAATGAAATTAATCCTTAAGGCCCAAAAAATCTTATTATGGCCGTGTGATATAGTTTCATTTGTCATCATATGACAATGTCAAAAAAATTATTGATATTCATTTCGTCCTATGTCCAAAAGGACAAAAATACCCTTTAGACAATTTTCGTAAAATTTGTCTCGTTCTTGTTTTGACTTAGCCTCTAGTTTAACTAATCCTACTCGATATGATTTGTGACAGTGACCTCATGGATCCAAATGAACAAAGCTTGAGCTAACATACTTGGACTCAAAAGTTCACAAACCTTTTCCAAGTTTAGCTTAATGTCAGCTGACTCCACTAAAGAGTTGACACTGAGAATCTCTCGGTTCAAATGAATTTATTTTTTACTCAAGAATTCAACGTAATTGTGATGAGTGGATGCACTAAATATTATCTATGTTTACCCTTCATGAATATCATTAGCTAGTTGGGATTTACAAAATTACCATTTTACCCTTCTAGTTGTTATTCCCGCAACTCCTTTGTCGCTTGTGAATAAGTTAGAAACAATGTATTGACGAGGAGCTTACAAGTCACATTGATTCATCCAAAAGAGTCATGAGTCAATTTAGACATTGGCCAATTCATTTATTCACATTCCATGGAACAAAGCATGAGGTGATATACATTGCATTTCAGTAATCTTGTACATGAATTCCATATCTATGAGAGCTTCACAAAGTTACTCATGACATCTTCATAGCTTAGTACTTCACCAATAGGTCCTGTTCGGAATCACATAGTGAATCCGAACTCTGACTTTCTCAAATGAGAATACGTAAGCTATGAAATGACATGTCTCATTTCAGGGTTGAGGTAAGCATGATGCAATTCATATGTAGTGACTTCGAGACATAAGAGGTTAAATGGTTTGTTCTTATCTTGTCTCTAGAAGTGCACTGGTCAATTCAGTACATTCGGAAGATACCTAGAAGAACTATAGAGTCTCCAACTCTCAATGTCCCATAACCAGACATTAGAGATTCTCCTAACAATCGTACTGAGATCAATAGTCCTTTGATCCTTAGATTGAGAATATATTGTTTTAAGCAAACCATGAAGAGTTTGTTCATGCAAATCTACATTTGTCTCTTCATGTGTTGTTAGGTTTGTTTAAGGACAAAAGACTAAGGTTTTATCATAAAGCTTCAGACAAGGAAGAATGAATGAACGTTTCAACTTTTATTAATAAATAAGCAGTTACAAGCAAGAGTCTTCGTAAGACTATATTACATCAGATGTACATAAATAGAGACTACAACTCTTCTTGTGGTCACCATTGACAACACTTCACTCCGAGGATCTCCTTCTTCTCCAAGTCTTGGTGTCACCGACAGACTCGTCATCCTACTTCAACATTGAAATACCCTCCTTCTAGAGCCTAACTGACTAGGTATTATAACGAATGTAAAGACCGAATTGTTCTTGTATTAGACGAATCGCAATGTAAAAAGTATATATTACAAGGGAATTCGATATAAAAGGTGAAATAAAGATGAAAAATTGTGCAGCATAGGTGTGCAGTGCGAATGAGTAAACGCGCTTTCTCGTCGATGATCTTGTGCTTTTATTGGCGGGAGTCATGCATGGAAGTGAGTTGATCAGTTCCCACATCCTAGATGATTTTTTGATAATCGCATATGTCGTATAACCTTTCTGATAATTGTCTGTGGGATACCAGAACAGTTATTAGGGCTTACGAGACCATTATAAGCTTTAATTCGACTAGTCTTTATCATATCGAGTGCTTCTCTGATATTTTCGATTTTTCCAATCGATATTCGAAATATACCTTAGGTCCCTAATCATTTCTCACCTTTCTACACCTCGAAAGTTGTTGTTCAGTGTTTTATGGATATTCAGTGTTATGACAAATTTCGATCATAACACTAACATAATATATCAATCAATACAATGATATTCAACCTGAATTATGAAAATTAAAAAATATAATATTATCTTCTCCATTAGTTCAACCAAGTTATTAATTTATTTTTATGCAATATGTCCCCTTTAAAATTTAAGCTATTCGGTTTAATCATTTTAACTCTAAATTTTGTTATTTTAATTGTACTTTTTTGAGCTAGATCAATTTAAAATATATACAAAGAAAAAAAAAACAAAAAAATACGATAGTTATTTATTTGTTATTTTTTACATCAAATTTTAATATCTTATATCTAATGATGTAAAGAAAGGAAAAAAAAATCCAAAATAGTTGTATGTACTATGTATACGAGCAACACTCTGTGATCTTTCACATCACAAAACGCCCGTATACAAAACAAAACTATCGCACTTTTTTTTATTTTTTATTTTAAGCAAAACTATCGCACTTATTATCACACACACATTATTACAAACAATGCATTGCATCTAGAATTCACTAAGTTTATAGGAAACTCCAAGGAAGGAACAAGATAAAAGAAACTCTCATCCAAATTGATTGATGATAAGATGTGACTTCACGTTTATTTGTTCTATTCTTTTTTACTCTCACACCAACTTATTTGATTGCATTTTGCCAAGTTTTCGCAACAATATGTTGGCATGTGCCACCTGTGCACAATTGGGACCCACAGCACACCATGTTATTTTGCCACCAGCCTATTCAGATCATGCCACGTGGTCAAGCGGTGGGGTTGTTGATGAGAGTGGTGTTTACGTTTCTTTTCGTTCATTTATATGTTTGTGATCGTTCATTCAGTGGTTACGTCAAAAATAATATGGGCATGTTCTTACATATGTGCACAAAGTACAAACGCATATTTTGATTGCAATTTAAATAGATACTAGTTCTCAGAGGGGATGACTATGATCAAAGTTTAAAATATCGATACCGATACTCAATAAAGTTTAAAATATCGATATCGATACTCAATATATTGAGTATCTGATTTTACGAATATATTGAGTATCGACGGATATTCTATAATAATTTCAATATCGACTATCGGTGATATATTGATTATCGACAGATTTATCGAAAGAAATCATATAACAAATACATATTTTTAAACAATTATACATATATATATATATATATATATATATATCATGAAATCCAAATTATGAGAATGCAAAATCAAATACTACAAAGTTCATGACAAGAAATAAACTTAATTACAAAACATAAAATAGTTCTCAAATGCTTCAAATTAAAGAAAATTAGAAGATTGCAACCTTTGGAAGTCCGAATCAGTTGTAGGTTGAGTGTCGAGGAGGTTGAAACGTATGAGATTGCACCAGTTGACTTTGCCAGTATACATGCCACTACATGTATGATGAATAGGTATTCCATGGAGGTTTCGATGTGCATTTCGTAGTTGTACTGATCCATGCCGATGTATAGGTTGAGGATAGACAACTGTTCGTACTGAGTTTGAATGTCGGTCGTTGATAGTTGAGCCTCGAATCCAGAGATCGACATCGAATCAAATTAGGAAGAAATTTGATCAATATTAGTAGTCGAAGCACGAGACATGGGAGCTGGATAAGTCGGTGGAGCGCCAAAAAAATAATCAAATGTGGATAGTTGATTTGACCTGTCATTTGTACCAGTATCACAACCACCTCGGCCAAAACCGCTAACATCACCCAGAGTACCAAATTCATGTCCATCTCCTTGGCCCCTTGGGTCACCACCACCCCGACCATATCCACCCCTGTAATCACTACCATATCCATATCCACCACCATCATATTTGACACATCCTCCATGTGAACTACCACCATAAGTACTACCACCAGCAGTACTACCACCACCAATACTACCACCATCGTCCCGCATAACTCTATCGACGTCAATACTTCAATTTCGAGCCTCAGTAGCTACTTCAGGATTAGGTTTACCAATATCATCGTCGAGGTGGATTGGTCAAATCCAATCAAGGACTTCCTCATCTAGGTTTTCGTTACCCACCGTCACCATCGATTATTCGAGGATGTCATATGGATCTTGCCTATCTACCCCGTCATTCGTAGCTTCCATATCTATGAGTTGCAACTTTTGGTTGTAGCTACAAAATACAATCTGCTCCAAGCGTTTGTAAGCCAATCGGTTCATTTGTTTGGTGTGGATCAATGCGAACGTACTCCAATTCCTCTCTCATGCGCACGATGATGCTGTTTGGGAAAAGATACGCATTTTCAACTTTCGCAATGTGGGACATTCATGCCCAAAAACGTTCCACCATTCGGATGCAAATGAAAACAAGTCATATACCGTGTAATTAACAACTTGATACTTATTCTTAAATTAAAAAAATAACATACCTGGTGGCATGTACGTTCTTGCGGCTATAGCAGTTCGCTCTCCAATTCCACCCTTTGCATCACGGAAAAAAATCATCTATACCAAAAACAATACATGGCTTCAATTTTGTACGTCCAAAAATTAATATTCATGTACTCAATATCGAATTTAAAATCAAACAATTACTTACCTCTTTGCCAATATCGGTGTAGTCTTCGTGTGGATGCAGTTTATCGAAGACTCTAGTCACCATTTGCATATATTCGCTACGCATGTCAACATTGGGGTTGTATTGAAGCATTGGATTTAGCCAAATGAGTTGCTTCATGTAACAGATGATGCAGCTGCTTCTTCAACCATTCAGTCACAGTGTCTACCACCCATTGTTTGCCTTGAAGGTGGGACAAACGTGAAACCTGTTGGAATTGATCTAGGGTTTAAGAAAAAGTTTAACGCTTCGTTAAGCGGCGGAATTTTAAAAATTTTCTTTTACAAGTAAAACAGTTTTTACTAACCTAGACAAAGAGCAAGCACATGTAAATAAAAACTAATATGAGCATAGAAGTTTACTAACCTTTTTAGACGCTTGAACGTTGAGAAGCTTTTGGAAAAAGGTTGCAACGTTCGTCTCTCCTCGCAGCACGTCTCTCTTCCTTCCTCGGCAACTCGAGCAACCACGAAAGTTTCTATCACTAAATCACTCGAGAGAAAAGGAATTAGTGAGTGGGCACTTTTAAACACTACGACTTAAGAACGAGTCTTGAAGTCGCAGAGCTAAAAACTAGGTCAAATGAGGACCTAGGTGCCAAAACAAAAATCGAAAATTAACTAGAGAGAGATAGAGGAGTTCGGCCACCACAAGGTCTAGAGAGAGAAGCTCTCAATCTCTAACTTATGTGGAATGAGAAAAATGAGAAGAATGAGGCTCCTATTTATAGGAGAGGTCTCACCTTCAATAAGGTAGTTTCCTCTTCTATAGAATATCACATATTCATGAGCCAATTTCCTCTTTTCCTCTATGAGATACACGGCCAAGACACCTTCTAGAAGGCTTGGATTTGGTTCCTCTTTTGTTCTCTCTTGCTTGGTGGCCGAAATTCCCTATGCATGTATGGGAAATTTGTTTCCTCTTTTTCTTTTGGCAAGTATCTTGATACATTTATGCACAAAATATTCTCTCTTTCTCAGAGAGTGAGTTTCTCATACCTTGTCTGTTTTAGGGCTTTGCCTTTTGCTGAATTGTCTTTTTGCCTTCTCAGGTGCTTGCTCGAGCAACCCGGGGTGAAAAGATCCTTCACGACCTCATCAGACGGATGAGCCTTGCCCAAGAGGAGCTTGCTCAAGCGAAGTCTCAGCTGGCCCGTGCCGAGCAAGGTTTTCACTCAAAGGCAGAGTTTGCGAGTCTCTGCGAGCAGCTCCAAGAAGCTCGCGTGGAACTGGGAGTTACCCGCGGCAAATGCGACCGTGCTCAGTCGGCGGTGGCGAAGATGGCTGAGGAGCTAACGGCGGAACGTCAAGCGCTCGAAGTGGCAACTCGATCGACAGAGGTCTTCCGGAGCGAGGTGCGGGACCTTCGACGCCAGTTGGAATCGCGCACAGAAGAAGTAGGCATTCTTCAGGGCCAGCTTACATTGAGCGAAGCTGCCCGTGTTCGAGCGGAACGTGAGCGCGACTCCTTGGCGGAAGAGGTTGCTAGGGTCACCGCGGAGAAAGCCGCGGCGGAACAGCTCGCGTCCGACCTTCAAGACGACTTCGATGTCGAAGTCGAGGAGGCAAGACACGCGGCGGCGGTGGAGTGTCGGGATGCCACAGCTACCGAGAATGTTTCTCGGGGGGTCACCTTCCACTTCTTCGACTCGTTGTTCCCACCACTCGATGGGGCCAATCCGGTAGGCGACAATCCCGCCGAGTGACATTTTTTCTTTATTATTTTTCTCGCGCAAGTGTTTAGCGCACGCTTTCTTTTAGGTTTTTCCATTCAGCGCACCTGTTTTAGCGCTCACTTACTAGGATTTTTCCCTTCAGCGCACTTGTCTTAGCGCATGCTTTCTAGGATTTTGTGAGATATTATTTATTGTTATGATCGTTTTCACTCATTCATTTTTTATGGCGTGTTTAGATAGGCAAGTGTTTGTGTCAACGGTCTTGCCAATTCTTTTATCTCAGCAGGATACATCTTCAGACGCGCCAGTCGCTTGGATGGTTTGCGTTCTGTAAGTTTTTCGACTGCGAGTTAGCCATGCTACGTGGTCACCTTACGTGTGCCGGGTAGGTGTCTTAATTGTGCCATGTAGACGTCTTACGTGCGCCATGTAGGCGTCTTAGGTGCGCCATGTAGGCGTCTTAGGTTGCGCCATGTAGGCGTCTTAGGTTGCGCCATGTAGACGTCTTAAGTGCGCCATGTAGGCGTCTTAGGTGCGCCATGTAGGCGTCTTAAGTTGCGCCATGTAGGCGTCTTACGTTGCGCCATGTATGCGTCTTAGGTTGCGCAATGTAGACATCTTAAGTGCACCATGTAGGCGTCTTAAGTTGCGCCATGTAGGCGTCTTAGGTTGCGCCATGTAGGCGTCTTAGGTGCGCCATGTAGGCATCTTAGGTTGCGCCATGTAGGCGTCTTAACTGCGCCATGTAGGCGTCTTAGGTGCGCCATGTAGGCCTCTTAGGTTGCGTCATGTAGGCGTCTTAAGTGCGCCATGTAGGGATCTTAGGCGCCATGTAGGCGTCTTAGGTGCGCCATGTAGGCGTCTTAAGTTGCGCCATGTAGGCGTCTTACGTTGCGCCATGTAGGCGTCTTAGGTTGCGCCATGTAGGCGTCTTAGGTTGCGCCATGTAGACGTCTTAAGTGCGCCACGTAGGCGTCTTAGGTGCGCCATGTAGACGTCTTAAGTTGCGCCATGTAGGCGTCTTACGTTGCGCCTTGTAGGCGTCTTAGGTTGCGCCATGTAGGCGTCTTAAGTGCACCATGTAGGCGTCTTAGGCTGCGCCATGTAGGCGTCTTAGGTGCGCCATGTAGACATCTTATAATTTTTTTGGTGGAGCGTATTCTTTTGAGGGTTTCCTTACCATTGTTAGCCCCCCCCCCCCCCCCCCAAGTTTTAGGGTTACAAGTTTAATTTTTTATAACCGGAAAACTTGCACAAAACGAAATTTGAAACGGAAAACTCGAGTTTTATTACGTTTGCTAAAAAATTGCGAGAAATTTAAAATCCTAAAACATTGGCTCGTAGGCCTTATTGAAAATGGGAAATAAAAGCGACAAAAACGTGGGGAACGCTAGCTACTGGTAGTACTGCCTCAAGTGTTCCGCATTCCATGGGTGGCGAATCGGAGTTCCGTCTGTGTGCTCGATGTAGTATGTCCCGTCGTGAATGACTTTTCGGACTCTATAGGGACCTTCCCAGTTCGGGCCTAGGACGCCGGCGCCTTGGACTTGTGTATTCTGGAACACTCGTCTGAGCACAAGGCTTCCGACGGCAAAGGTTCGCCTTTTGATCTTGGAGTTGTAGTATCTTTCGACCTTGCGTTTCTGTGCGGCGAGACGTCTGAATGCTTCTGATCTCTTTTCGTCGATCAAATCCAGCTCCAGGCGCATGGCCTCGTTGTTGTTTGCTTCGTCGAACGTATCGACTCGAAACGTAGGTATCTCGATCTCGATTGGAACCACGGCCTCGACCCCGTATGCGAGGGAGAATGGAGTTTCGCCGGTGGCGTTTCGCGCGGTCGTCCTGTAAGCCCATAGGACGAATGGCAATTCCTCGGCCCAGGCGCCCTTTCTATCTTCGAGCTTCTTTTTAAGATTGCCCTTGATAGTCTTGTTGACTGCTTCGACCTGCCCGTTTGCCTGAGGGTGGCGCGGCGAGGAGAAGGTCTTGATGATCTTTAGTTGATCGCAGATATCTCTTACTCGTGCGTTGTCGAATCGGGCGCCATTGTCGGTCACAATCGAGGCGGGGATGCCGTGCCTGCATATGATGTTTTTCCAAATGAAGTTTGTCGTGTTCACTTCAGTTATTCTGGCAAGCGGCTCGGCCTCTACCCACTTAGTGAAGTAGTAAATGGCGATAATGGCATACTCGTATTGCCTTGGCGCTCTAGGGAGCTTACCAATGATGTCCACGCCCCACTTAGCAAAGGGACGTGGGACAATGATGCTACTTAATGGGGTCGGAGGCTGTCGCGGAATTTCCGCGAAGCGCTGACATTTGTCGCAACGCATTGCCCATTCGCAAGCATCTCGCTTCATGGTAGGCCAGAAATAGCCTTGCTTAAGCGCTTTGAGTGCGAGGGAAGTTCCAGCGGCGTGGTTCCCACAAATGCCCTCATGAATTTCGCGGAGGACTTTGGTCGACTCAATGCTATCGAGGCATCGGAGCAGCGGTGTTGAGTAACCGCGCTTATAGAGTACGCCCTCACGGAGCGTGTATTTGGATGCTAAGGTCCTCAGCTTATCGGCTTCTTTGCGGTCTTTGGGGAGTTCCCCTCTTCGCAGAAACTCGACAATCGAGTCCATCCAAGTTGGCTGAGATGCCACCTCTATGGTCCCGATTTCGTCTCGGGAGACGGATGGCCGTGGGAGAAATTCAATGGGTACGGTCCCCAATCCGTCTTCGTCGATGCCAGATCCAAGGCGAGCAAGTGCGTCAGCCTCTGAATTTTGTTCCCTCGGGATTTGGTGAATCTCGAACCAAGAGAAAGCATCGAGTTTGGAGTTTGTCTTAGCCAGGTACGCAACCATATTAGGTTCCTTGGCAGTGTAATCTCCTTTTACCTGGTTTACGATCAACTGCGAGTCGCAGTGTATTCGCAGGTTACGGGAGCCGAGCTTCTGAGCTAGCTCTATCCCCACAATGAGTGCCTCGTATTTGGCTTCATTGTTGGAGGCCTGGAAGCCGTAGTGCAGGGGTAACGCAATTTTTCCCCATCGGGTTAATAAGGATTATTCCGGCGCCAGTCCCCCGAGCATTAGATGATCTGTCTACGTATAACTCCCAGATGGGACCCGTCGGGTCTACCTTTCTTTTCTGAGTTGACGCATCATCGTTTAGATCTTATCCTGCTCTTCCCATATCGGGAGTATATGAGAATTCTGCCACGAAGTCGGCTAAGGCCTGCCCCTTTATAGCCGTTCTTGGGTGGAACTCAATCCCGTACTCGCTCAATTCCTAGGACCAGATCACCATGCGAGTCGATGTTCCCTTTCGAAGAGCTTTACTGATCGGATGCTCGGTTCGCACCGCGATTGGGTGAGCTTGGAAGTACGGTCGTAGCTTCTTAGATGCCGTTACAAGAGCCAGAGAAAGTTTCTCTATCTCTGTATAGCGCGTTTCCGCATCAAGTAAGGCTTTGCTCACGTAGTAGACCGGCCATTGGACCTTGTCTTCTTCGCGGACAAGAACAGCACTTACAACTCTTTTAGAGACGGCGAGATATACGTATAGCATCTCGCCCTCTCTTGGTTTAGAGAGGAACGGTGGGGACCCAAAGTAAGCCTTCATTTCTTGGAAGGCATCTTCGCATTCGTCCGTCCACTCAAAGCCGTCCGCCTTCTTTAGAGCTTAGAAGAACGGTTGACACTTGTCGGTGGCTTTAGACACGAAGCGTGTCAGGCGTTAACCCGACCGGTCAGGCTTTGTACCTCTTTGACTCGTCTTGGAGACTTCATTTCAAGGAGTGCCTTGATTTTTTTCGGGATTTGCCTCTATCCCTCGTCGGCTGACGATGTATCCGAGGAATTTCCCGGATTCAACCCCGAACACACATTTGTTGGGATTGAGTTTCATTTTGTATCGGCGGAGGATCATGAACATCTCCCTTAGGTCGTGTACGTGATTGGTTGCCAGTAGGCTTTTAACGAGCATGTCGTCCACGTACACTTCCATTGTCTTGCCAATTTGATCGGCGAAGATCCGATTTACCTAGCGCTGGTATGTTGCTCCCGCGTTCTTAAGGCCGAAAGGCATGACCTTATAACAATAGAGACCTCGATCGGTGACAAAGGTTGTCTTAATTTGATCGGGTTCGTGCATTCGAATTTGGTTATAGCCCGAATATGCGTCCATGAAGCTGCGAAGCTCATGGCCAGCCGTGGCGTCAACCAGTTGTTCGATACACGGGAGTGGAAAGCAGTCCTTAGGGCAGGCTTTGTTAAGATCTTTGTAGTCTATACAAATTCGCCACTTCCCATTAGGCTTTTTCACCATTACCACGTTGGCGACCCACTTGGGGTACTTAGCCTCTCGAATGAAGTTTGCGGTGAGGAGTTTCTCGACCTCTTCATTTATGGCCAGGTATCGTTCTGGGTTGAACGTTCGTCTAGCCTGCACTTTTTCGGCGACCTTTGGGTCGTCGTTCAATCGGTGCACTATTACCTCGGGATCAATTCCGGGCATGTCCGCATGAGTCCACGCAAAAACATCCCTGAATTCCCGGAGGAAAGCAGTGAGTTGAGTTTTGATGGCGAGTGGAAGTCGGATGCCGACCTTTACAACCTGATCAGGCTTAGATTCGTCCAGGACGACCGCCATAAGATCATCAGAGGTTTCCACTTTGAGTCTTTCGACTTCATCCCGGGGGTCAAGTTCTCCGAACTTCCTTGCGTCCCTTGGGTCGCATGGGTAATCGTCTTCCAGTTGGAAGATTGTGTTGACCATTTTTTCCGCGGATTTGCCATCGACTCCTTGCACGTAGCATATTCTGGCTTCGGATTGGTCTCTGGCCATAATGCCAATTCCCTCTTCGGTGGGGAATTTCACCAGCAGGTGGTACGTGGAAGTGATTGCCCTTAGCCGGTTCAATGTGGGTCGCCCAATGATTAAGTTATAGGGCGACTCCTGATCGACCACTAGGAATGGGACCATGTGAACGGCCTCTATTCCTCCAGGGGTCCCAAAGGTGACCGACAGGTCGATGATGCCCTCGGTCATAACCTTTTCCCCAGTGAACCCAAACAAGGGTGTTTGGGTCGGAGTCGAGCGCAGCCCCCCGAGCTTCATGCGCTCTAGGGTGGACTTGAAAATTATGTCGGCAGCGCTGCCGTTGTCGATGAGAACCCTTTTCACCAAGTTATTGGCCACTTGGGCTTTGAGCACAATTGCGTCATTGTGCGGATGCACAACTCGCTTGGCCTCTTCATTGGTGAAATACATCGTCTCGTGAGGCACGGACGGAGGTTCTTCATATGTGAAGTTAACGTGCATAGTAGCGTCTTCCTGAGTTACGGCCCTAAGGAATTTCTTCTGTTGTCGGGCCGAATCTCCATCTTGTGGTCCTCTCAATATGGTGGTCACCACGTGGAGCTGTGGATTGGCGTTGGCGGCAGCCGTGGTTCGGTCGGCAGAAGCGGTTGTCCCCCCTCCCTGACCAGATTGTTGTCTGTTCGTGGTGGGGCCCGCAGCTCTAATCATGCGCAACACGAACTCTTTCAGCTCACCCCGTTGGATCAAAGCCTCGATTTGCCTTTTAAGGTTGTAGCATTCCGAGGTTAAATGACCGTATTCCCGATGGAACTCGCAATATCTAGATCGATCGCGAGTTACGGGATCCTTTTTCATTGGAGCCGGGGGCGTGAACTTGTCACGTGCCAGAGCCAGGATCCGTTCCAGCGCTGTGTTCAGCGGTGTAAACGACGAGTACCCTTTGAAGTTTTCCGCAAGTCGCGGCTTCTGGGGTACAGGGGGTTGGTTATTAGAAACCTGATATCCTGGACTTAAGTTCTTGAACCACTCAAAACCGAGTCCGGCGAGGGTCAAGCTAAAAGCTTGGCACATGGAGCCGGGAAAAACACCTTGCATTGTCATCCAGGTTTCATAGTGCTGGATGTGGTAAGCAAGATCTACTTTCCCATCATAGGGAGTGAGGTTCGGGAGTTTAAAATTCCCCGTACAAACCTCAGCCAATATCTGAGCCGTGAAAGGCGATGAGTTCTCCTCAACGACCCCATAGGTGCTTCCACCTACTCCGTATTCTCGGAGATCTCGTACCTCATTTCGGAGATTGTGGATCATAGTGACCACATCGAGACCGATTGTCGGAGTAACCCCCTGTTCGGGAGGAGTCACCCGTCGCCTCTCGTTAGACCCCTGACCTGTGCGGCGGTTCCCGTTAGTTGGGGCTGCCAGCGGGACGTTGGGTCTAGAGCTTAGTCGCTCTCTCAGATCATTGCCACGCCCAATGCGTTGAGCAGTGAGGTGGTCCCTAAGATCAGGGCTGGTCGTACAGAGGCGCAGGCTTCGTCTGCAACGGCGCGCTCTCCGCGTGTCCTGACTTTCCGCAACATTCTCCATTTGACCTAGTCGGTCGAGGGCTGAACGTCGGGAATTCACCTCTTGAGAAGCTGCGGGCGCGTCACCTGTCCGGGGTTGGGGATTCGATGGACCGGATTCAAACACGGCGGGGGGTTCCCCGTCCTTTGTGAGAGAAGTCTCGATATCCTCCGACTCACCAGTACCCTCGTAATCAGGGTCGCGGTCGCGGCTTTCCTCGCTGAGGTTCTCAGGATCTCCGTCGGGGATTACCGTGTCACGCGTAGGTTGCTTCGCAGCCAGTCGGCTGTGGTACCTTGCGTTCCTCGCCTTTAGCCGGTGGATACTTTCCTCCAACTCCATGATGCGGTTGTCCCTGCTATCCGGAGATGGAGATGGTGAGCGGGTCGAGCTCTCTTCGTGGAGCGACTCTTCGTCACCATGCGCTCGGGAGCGCAAGAAGTACTTTTTGGTCCCAGCGATGTTATCAGGGTTATTAACACCCTCAGAACGTACGGGTGGTTGACTACTCATCTTTTCTCAAGTTCGAGAAAGTTGAGTTTGTAGAAGAAAAGAATAAGATGAACATAAGGGATTTCGGGCTGAACAGGTCGGGAAGTCCCCTCCTTCCAGCGCCAAAATGTTGTCGCACGAAAATGAACAACTATTGAAAACCTCGGGCGGTTCGATCCAAGGCCGGACCAAGTGATCCCATCCGGGCCGAGAATGTGAACTCGAAAGTCTCGAGCTAGGCTTTCTCCGATCAACCCGCCTCTCGGGAGAGGTAGGGTTTGAGGAGGACGAGTGACCGTGCCTTGGGTGTCGGTTGCCTACGTACCCGTGCGTGGGATCAGGTCAGAACGTAGTTCTGATAGAGAAGCGTACTCGACGAAGGAGACGGGGCACGAGGAGTCCTCGGCGGCGTCTCAGAACCTCGGGGATCGCGTGCGCGTCTAGCGTGTTAGACGCGCGAGGGGAACTCTAGTCGAGAACCCTAGGGGCGTGCTTGAGCACCGGGGGGCGTTCGGTCAGAGGGAGGGACGTCCGGGAAGTTCCCGTGAGTGCTTCGGAACCTCTGAGAACGAGAGAGACTGGTGAGAATGCTTCAGGCCAAAAATGGCATCAAGAGAAGCAGATGAGAGTCAGAAATCGAGCGTATCGATCGGAGATGAAGGGATGGCTTCCCCCTCAGTGAGAGGGATTTATATAGGTGTTTGGGGACCCTAATGGGGTCCATCGTCGCCAATGTGGGACTCAGGACGCGCACCTTTCCAGGAGGAGGCACACAAAGAAGCAGCGGCGCACCACGCGCGGCGCGACCTTGCCCGGGCGCGGCGCGCGGCACAGCTTGCGCGGTGCAACCAGCGTGGCACGCACCGGGCTGTCCCTTCGTGGGCTTTTCGCGACCGTCGTCCTTCCGGGCCCGTTGAGCTATTGCGAGCTTTGTATTTCGGGTTTATGACACAAATGTGTGTTCGACGGATAGGATTCGTGTTGAGGCTCGACTCGAGGAGCGAAGCTCGACTCGAGGAAACTGACTCAAGGCTCGACTCGAGGAGCGAGGCTCGACTCGAGGAGACTGAATCAAGTCTCAACTCGAGGGGCGAAGCTTGACTCGAGGAGTCGACTCAAGTCTCGACTCGAGGGGCTAGGCTCGACTCAAGGAGTCAAGAGTTTGGACGAGGGCTCGAAGGCTTGCCACTCTTCAGGACCTCCGGCCTGACCATCGGCCCTTTGAGCGACGTGTCTTCTCGGCGTCTCGGGTTTTCCGAAAACGACCGACAACACTTCTTCACATCGGTCAACCATCAAGGCAGACCTGGCCTGTTTGATCTACTAGATAGGTACTCGCTCCTCTTTTGATTTTGGAGAGTTTGTCTTTGATCACTTGGCAAAGCACGCTAAGTCTTATGCAGTAAAGCTTCCTATTGGTTTTTCCTCGATCATCACTGGTATTCTGCTAAAGCAAAACCAGAACATATTGCGTAGTACTGATGTTGCAGGGAAGAATCCTAGCGCTCTTACTTTCAGTCACAAGCTCTTTGAAGGGAAACATGCCCGTGATCTTGTCAAACCTTCTGTCGCGACTTCTGAGTCTATTGACAACATTCTCAAGGTGGCTGACTTGTCTGAGGAAATGCGTAGTGATATTCTGAAAGGCCTTATTGATGAAGTTGTTGCTCTCCAAGACATCATTACTACTTTCTCTCGTAGGAAGACTGTGAGCGAAGGCCTCATTAAGGCGATGACCCCTCCGTCTTTGGCTGGTGGTGCATCTACCTCTCAGTCTCTTCCTCCGAGCCTCAGTGATGATGAGAATGAAGACGAGGAAGAAGAGGATGAAGACTCTGCTGCTGATCTCCCTGACCCTGATCCAACTGTTTAATTTTCCTAGATTTGTTTTCTGAACTTGGTTCTTTTATTCCTTTTGGTCTGTACCATAATTATGTTGATTGGTACTCCTTGAACCTTGTCCCTACTTCATCCAGGTTCTCTCTCTGATACTATGTTCTTAGTTTATGTTGCTGGTTGTTTATTACTCTCTGCTGCCTTTGGACTCTTTTTAAGGCAATCAGGGGGAGATAGTTTGGGGTTGATTGTGTGCTGCTTGAAACTCTTAGTCTGTTATAATTTGTCTGGTTATTGCTACCTCTAGAAACTTTTCTTGCTATTATCTTGTTGTTTCCATGTTGTTTGTTTTGCTTGCCTGAAAAATAGCCAAAGGGGGAGTTTGTTGTTACTTGTTTGTTGGCTTATTTTTACATGGCAAGCATTCGCGAAAAAATGTCGGGCATTATGCTTCAGGATTGTTAGTGACATCTTTCGCCGTGTATTTATGACAAGTTTCTGATTTATGACATATTCTTCGCCGAAGAATTTCCTTGTTCAGCTTGCCCCTTGTATGGGTAAGGAAACCCTAAGTTGTCTTGCTTTTGGATTGGACTGCTATAAAAGTCGAGCTTCTACCCTAGCAGCCTCTTAACGCTTTTGATAAAATATTTAGTGTTCTTAGACGTGCTTCATCGGCGGACTGGGAAACTAATTATTTTGATCTTTAGCGGTGTATTTCTCAAAAACACACATTTGTATTTGAGTGTTTGTGAGATTGTGGGTTCTTGTGGTTCGTGATTGAAGTGTTCACGCAAGTTGTCATTGAAGATTTCCAAGCATATGAGATTGCTTGAAGAGTGGAATTGAGAAAGATCTCAAATTCAGGGGGAGTCCCTGACTGGTAATCACTTGTAGCAATAGACTTAGGGCATTGTTTATTTGCTTTATTCATATAAGTCCATGTTTGTACTATTGACTACTTTATAGTGAATTCCTTTCCACTGGCTGTGAGCCCCCAGACGTAGGTGACATTGCACCGAACTGGGTTACCATATTGCGTGTCATTTAATTTACGCACCTTTTATATCATTACCCAGTTTCTGCATCATAGCAAGTTGTTGAACACATTATATCATTACACAGTTTCTGCATCATAGTTTTTAAATATGCTCTAATTCAATTGCTTTTACAATAATCAAAAGTTACAAAAAAAAAAAAAAAAAAAAAAAAAACGTTCAAGTGGTCAAAAAAAAAAAAGATCAGGAGATTTTCATAGTTAAAAAAAAAAAACTCAACTTCTTATTGTTATATTTTCAGGTTTACAAGGAGAAGAGATCAAGATATCAAGCTATTTCAATATTTCCGGGTTTTATCTTTCTCTCTTATTATTTTTATTACTATTTGTTTTCTATTAGTTTTTATATTATAAGTTTTGCTTTTGTGTGTGTTGCGTTTTTTTTAATATCAGTATTTTAGTAATTAGTGTTAGATATGTCGAATAGGAAATACCCATCGGGATATGAAAAAATTCAAAAAAAAAAAAAATTAGAAAGCTTTGTTAAATCACAAAAAGGAGCAATTGAAAATTTTGTTTTAAGCAATAAAAAAGATCAAGCAAATTCAAGCAAAGAATCGAATGAAGAAATAAATGAAGAAGTATTAGGCGATAGCACTGACCCAATTGTAGAGAATACCCATGAAATTGAGAATACACTAGATGATAATGAAAATCAAGAAACTATTGATGACTTGAGTCGTATTTATGATCCGGGAAGATGGAAAAATTTAGATAACAAGTCAAAAAATTTAGTAATAGAGAAAGGTCCAATACGTGAAAGTGATATAATTTTTCCCAAAGATGAAAATTCTAGACACTTTGCAATTTCTCATTATGTAAGAAATTTATCAAATGGAGAGAAACATGATAGGAGATGGTTGGTTTATTCTAAAGATTTGGACAAAGTATATTGTTTTTGTTGCAAACTATTTGGTGTTAAACAATGTATGAGTCAACTAGGAAATGAAGGAACTAGAGATTGGAAACATCTTAGTTCTAAGTTGAAGAGTCACGAGACAAGCCATGAACATTTGATTAATATGAGTGCTTGATTTGATTTTCAAGTGGGGTTGTCTAAGAATAAAACAATTGACAAAGATGTCCAAGAAAAATTTAATAAAGAGAAGGAACATTGGAAAAATGTTTTAGTAAGAATCATAGCCATTGTGAAAAGTCTAGCAAAAAATAATTTGGCATTTCGTGGAAGTAATGAAAAAATATTTCAAGAGAACAATGGGAATTTTTTTAGCTTAATTGAAATGATTAGTGAATTTGACCCAATCATGAAAGAGCATATTCGTCGTATTCAAAATGTTGAAATTCACAATCATTACTTAGGACATAATATTCAAAATGAATTGATTCAAATATTAGCAAAAGAGGTGACACTACAAGAAATACTACATTTAGCGACGAACCTATTAGCGACGATTAAGTCGTCGCTAATAAATCGTTGCTAATAACCCTTTTAGCGACGATAAAATCGTTGCTAATTCTTTGGTGCGAAAAATATTGAAGTTTGGCGGCAAAGATAATTAGCGACGACTTAATCGTCGCTAATTCTTTTTTGTCGTCGCTAAGTTCGCGGGAAAATAATTAGCGACGAATTTATCGTCGCTAATTATTTCTGAATTCATTTAGCGACGACAAATTCGTCGCTAAAGATGTTGAATTAATTTCGAATTTTAAAGAGGGAAAAATCCCTCCAATTTAATTAAGACGAAAACATTTAGCGACGATTTTATCGTCGCTAAAGATTGTTTTATCGTCGCTATACAATTAGCGACGAAATAATCGTCGCTAAATGTTATCGAATTTTGACGAATTTTAAAGAGGGAAAAATCCCTCCCATGAAATTAAAACGAAATAATTTAGCGACGATAAAATCGTCGCTAACTGTATGAATTTTACTAATAGCGACGATTTCATCGTCGCTAAATGTCTGGTTCACGTAAGTTCATTTAGCGACGAACCTAAATCATTTAGCGACGAAAAAATCGTCGGTAAAGGTCTTTAAATACCAGAAACGCGACCCAGCTTCCCCATTCGCTCAGAAACCCTAAATTCTACTTTCTCTCTCTACTTTCTCCCTCCTCCGGTCTGTGCCTCGTCCGCCGTGTGTCGCCGACGCTCCTCCGCCGTGTGCCTCGCCGGTAAGTCTCTCTCCTCACTACTTCTCTCTCTCTCCTCACATCTCTCTCCTAAAGTCCCTCTCTCTCCCATTACAGCTCATCCTCCGCCGCTCCTCCGCCGCTCCGCCGCCGACGCCGACGCCGCTCCACCACCGACGCCGACGCCGCTCCCCTTCTCTGGCCGCGCGCGCTCCTCTTGATCTTGATCGGTAAGTTTTTTTTTTAAAAACTATATATATATATATATATATATATATATATATATATATATATATTAGTTAGTTAGTTATAGGATTAATATATATTAGTTATAAATTTATGTATATATTAGTTATATATTAGTTGTATATGATTAATATATATAGGATTATAAACTTTAGTTATAAATTTATTTTAATTAGTTATAGGATTATAAACTTTAGTTATATATTTGTTATAAATTAGTTATAAATGAATTATATAATTTTAGTTATAAATGTTTGTTATATATTTTTTAGTTATAATTTTAGTTATAAATGAATATATAAGTATAAATTAGTTATAAACTTTTGTTATATATTTGTTATAAATTAGTTATAAATGAATTATATAATTTTAGTTATAAATGTTTGTTATATATTTTTTAGTTATAAATGAATTATATAAGTATAAATTAGTTATAAATGAATTATATATTTTTAGTTTAGAAATTTGTTAGAATTTATATTTTTAGAATTATATATTTGTTATACCAAATATAAATTTTATAAATTATAAACGAATTATAAATATTTGTTATAAATTTTATAAATTATAAATGAATTATATATTTGTTATAAATTTTATATTTGGTAAAATTATGTAAAAACAATTAGTTAGTTTATGTAAATTAAATGGAATTGTATTTAATTCTTGTTAGAAATGATTAAAAATGTGAAATTAATTAGTTGATTTGGATTATGAATTTTAATAATCGAACTACTGAGGTTGGATTTATTGTTAGTTTTAGGATGTTTCTATGCAGGTTTTAAAGTTAAAGGCTTGATGCCGGGTTGTTAAGTTTATAGGGGAGGTTCTACCGAAATTTCGGTAGGATCGATCGTGAAATTATAAAATAAAATCCGAAAACTACTAAATTTTGAAATGTTCAATCTATAGGTAAAATGAGTTATCCAAATAGGAATTGGATAATCGAGGACCAACGTTTAAGCGTTGAGTTTGCGGCTGGCATGACAGAGTTCATGGCAATGGCCCGACAACACGTAAATGTCGAAGGACGAGTTAAGTGTCCATGCAAGAGGTGTAACAACGTGTTGATGCAAAAAATTCCTGATATAGAGAATCATCTCTTTATCAGAGGATTTAAGAGGAATTACACGAGGTGGAACTTTCACGGGGAGGAAGAAGATGACGTAATGCAGTATCAGACGGAGTACAGAGGAGGAGGGATGTTTGATGCTGTACACGATATCTTAGATCACAACGACGTAGACGGTGACGATGACAGTATTGACCCGAATGCAGAATACCAGAGTGGACAGTTCGATGACCTTTTCAGCGACCTGAACACAGAATTATGGCCGGGTTGTACGGAGTATTCGTCACTCTCATTTGTTGTCACGTTGATGCATTTGAAAGTGATGAACAAGTGGACGAATAAGTCGTTTGATCAGCTTCTGAAAGTACTGAAAAAATCTCATCCGATCGACAACACGATTCCAGAGTCACATTATGAAGCAAAGGCGAAATTGCGTCGATTTGGTATGGGTTACGAGTCGATTCACGTTTGCAAACACGATTGCGCGTTGTTTTGGAAGGACAACGCCAATCTAGACGAGTGTCCAGTTTGTAATGAGAGCCGGTGGCTGATGAAAGACGGTGGAAAAAAAGTAGCGCATAAAGTGTTGCGCTACTTTCCACTGAAAGATCGACTTAAGCGACTGTACGCGAGTCGGCACACAGCTCTAGAGATGCAGTGGCACGAGAATGAACGCATTAAAGAGGATGGTGTACTGCGACATCCTGCTGACGGAGCAACGTGGAAGGAGATCGACCGAAAATATCCCATGTTTGCGGCAGAACCGAGGAACGTCCGGCTTGGACTTGCCGCCGATGGTTTCAACCCATTTGGTGACATGAGTTTATCGTACAGTATGTGGCCGGTAGTCTTGACTGCGTACAATTTACCGCCGTGGTTGTGCATGAAAACATCGTACTTGATGTTAACATTGCTTATACCAGGTCGTAGTGCGCCGGGTAAAGACATGGATGTTTTCTTACGACCGCTGATTGATGAGCTGAAGGAATTGTGGGAAACCGGTGTTGTGTTGAGAGATGGTTCGACCGGTGAGCTATTCAGGTTGTTTTCCGTACTTCTATGGACGGTGAATGATTTTCCAGCGAGAAGCAGTTTGTCGGGATGGAGTGGTCAAGGGTACCTTGCTTGTCCGACGTGTAACAACGACACACCATCTTTCAAGGCTCGAAACAAGATTGTTTACTGCGATCATCGTCGATTCTTGCCGTTGTTACACCCGATGAGGAAGAGCAAACTGTACAAGGTACGAAATGAGAAACGACCACCACCAGTGAGAAAATCAGCGAGCGATATACTTCGACAATTGCGATTAGTGGGAGATGCAACCCCGGGGAAGCACCCTGACTTCGGCGGGAAGAAACGAAAGCGCGATGCGAGTGAGCTGAATTGGACAAAGAAAAGTATTTTCTTCGAGTTGCCGTATTGGTCGAGTCTTACGCTGAAGCATAACCTCGATGTAATGCATATAGAAAAGAATGTATGCGACAATCTTCTGGGTACCTTGCTGAACATCGAGGGGAAGACGAAAGACACAGATAAGGCGCGGTTGACTTTGGCGGACTGGAACATAAGGCACGAGCTTCATTTATACCAAGAAGGAGATAGATGGATGAAACCGCCTTCGTCATACACTCTGACACCTTCAGAACGGAAGCGGTTTACTGAGTTCTTGAGATCTGTCAGATTTCCCGATGGTTTTGCGGGGAATTTGAAGAAGAATGTTACCGCGGATGGGACGTTGACGGGTTTGAAGTCTCACGATTGTCACGTGATTATGCAGCGCCTATTGGCTCCTGCTATTCGTCCTTTTCTGGAGCGAACAATTCGAGATGCCATAATAGAGCTCTGCAACTTCTTCAGACTTATTTGCTCTAGAACGCTGGTAATTTCAGACATTGAGAAGGCGCAAGAGGATGTGAAGCTTATATTGTGTAAGTTGGAACGAATTTTCCCGCCTGATTTCTTCACAATCATGGTTCATTTGGTAATGCATCTACCGGAGGAGGCAATTAACGGAGGTCCAGTTCATATGCGGTGGATGTACCCATTTGAGAGATACCTTGGAACGCTCAAGAACTTTGTGCGTAATCGAGCTAGACCAGAGGGTTCAATTGCCGAAGCCTATGTTGTAGATGAAGCATTGACATTCTGCTCAAGGTATCTAGAAGGCGTTGAGAATCGTTTCAACATGCCCCAACGAACAGACGTCGCGTCTAACTTCGAAGGTGTCGAACGGGAGTTATCGGTGTTTCAGTCATCAAGTTGTCGGCCTTACGGGAAGATGACCACGATACGCTTAGATGAGAATATACGATTGCTCGCTGAGTGGTACATTTTACGAAATTGTCCCGAAATTGACGATTTCGTGAGGTAAATGAGTGAAATAAATGAACTTGAATTATATTTATACGAAGTGATGTATTAAATGAACATGAATTTTATTTCAGTGAACACATAGATCTCATGGAATTAGAAGGTCGGCCAGATGTTGAAGAAGCGCATCGACTTGAGTTCCCAAAGTGGTTTTGGGAAAAGGTATTTCACTACCAAACTCAAAAAATATGAGATAATTACTAACCGACTCGTTAATGGTTGTATGTAGGTATTTCGCATGAGCCAAGACGGATTATCCGTTACCTCCGAATTATATGCATTGGCATTGGGACCACATTTCGCACCACAGACGTATCCGTGTTGTGTAGTGAACGGGGTTAAATTTATCTCTCGTCAACGTGATAGCAGAAGAACAACTCAGAATAGCGGGGTATGTGTACCAAGTGAAGGAGGTCACGACTTCTACGGTCAAGTAGAAAACGTCATTGTCTTGACGTATCAGAACAATTGTCGCGTCGTCTTATTTCAATGTTGTTGGTTCGGTGATCAAGATCCGAGGAAAAGGACACGCAACGACAATAACTTGACAAGCGTGTATGTGGCAAAAGAATGGTACAAAGACGAGCCATTTATTTTGGCAACTCAAGCGAAACAAGTTTTCTACTTGGAAGATAACTTGAATGGTCCTGATTGGCGAATCGTCGAAGAGTGTAATCATCGAAATGTGTGGGATCTTCCTGATATTGACCTCATTCTTGGTCAATCTTCGTCTTCAGTTCAGTTGTCAGTAGAACCGTTAGATTTAGATTCACTGTCAACGCGTCATCAGTCTGCGATACCAGAGCCCGTGAGCAACGACGCAGTGAACTTGTTGGAGAATATTGAAGAAGAAGAGTTTATCGATGATGAAGAAACTGAGGACGAAGATTTGATGGAAGAAGATGATTTGTCAGACGACGATGATTGATAGTATATAACGTTTTTCATTTACTTACTAAATTAACTGATTTAAATCATTAAGAATGCATAACCAAATAATTTTTTTTTTGAATTTCAGATGGCTGCGGCTACAGGAGCTGGAGGCAGCGGAGGCGGGGATGACTTCTTAGCCCGTCTCCCGAATTATTGCCAGTCGGCGCCCGTACGTGATGGCGTCGAAGAAGAAGACGAGGATATCGAACCGGCCGTGCGTGGGCCGACGGTCGGGCTTCGATCTGAGCGTGCACGGCGCCCCGGGGTGAAGGAAGTCGTTATTTATAACGAGGACTTTCAGTCGTTCTTGTAGCCAGAGCGCGAGATGGATCCGGATCTCGCGACGTTCGCGAACACGCTCGGGTTGGTCGTCCGAGACAAGATCTCGCCTACGGTCCCAAGGTGGACGAATGCGAACGTGGGGCCGGCGAAGGAGGCCGAGATCCGAGCAGCGATTCGAGACAAGTACGACATTCGAGTCGATGGTGATGCAACCGGGAAGAAGAAGGCGATTGTCGATGCGGCAATCATTCGAGACGCGAAGACTCGTCTTCGCGATTGGAGGCATACATTGCGGTCGTGGTTCGACATCGACTGCAAGAGCAGCGTACAGGTGGCGCGGTCGCTGAAACCGAAGACCGTTAAGCTCGACACCGAATGGGAGACGCTGATACAACGATATACGAGCGATGAATTTAAGGTAATATCGAATCATTTACGTTACTCGAATGTTTATTAAACGATTTGTTATTTACGTGTACGTTTACTTATATTACAACAGGCTATACAAGCGAAGAATAAGGCGAATCGCGCGAAGAAGAAGACGAAGACTCGACAGGGGACGATTGGGTTTTCGACCCACCGCATGAAAAACGTAAGTTTTATGTTTATATGATACATCAAATCGTTAAAATTATCTAACACTTGAAGTTTTGTTTACATGCAGAAGAGCGTCGAGACAGGCGCATTCGAGAGCTTGTTTGCGAACTACAAGCGCCAACATCAGTCCGACAAGTCTGAATGGCTGACTCCTGAAGCCTCCGCACGTTATGTAAGTTTACATTTATTTTTCTTATTTTTCGATTAATATATACTAACTAGTTAATTATATCAGGATCGACTGGTCGCTAGGTTCAACACGTTGCGAGCGGAGGCTGAGCACCAAGGAGCGGACGTTGATATTTCCGTTCTAGAGCAGCAGGCGATCCGCGATATTATGGGTTCGCGGACTGATCACTTGACCGGCGTCGGACGTTTGGTGCCACAGGGAGCACGGATGGCGGCTGAAGTCGCCGAAGTCTACGGTTCGGAGGCTGGGACGTCGCAACCAGGATATGTCTCGCAGGAGGTGTTGGCATCGACCCTCGCCGCGTTCGCCGAGACAATACAGAGTCAGGTGCCCGGCCTCAACCTTAGCTCGTTCATGTCCCAATTTCCGCAGAGTTCGCAGCAGGCTCCGTCATCCCACAACCAGCAGACTCCGACGGCCGACGTCCACACTCCGACGCCCGACGTCCGCACTCCGACGGGCGGCCAGCAAAGGACTCCCGACGCCAGCCAGCAGACGACGCCCGGCGGACCAAGTCAGTCTACTCCGACGCCGCAGCCTGCAGAACTTCAGCGCCAGCAGAAGAGCGTTTCTCGTCGAGGAGGGGGAAAACGAGTGGCAGGACGACAAAGCAAACGTCGCGACTAGTGGTTTATTAGTTGTTTTGTGTATTTATTATTTACATATTTCTCGATAACCGAAAACGTACGTAACCGGATTTTATATAGTTGTTGATTTGGATAATATAATTTAGTTTTTATATGATTTTTCATTTTAGAATTTCACAACAAAAAAACCGTAAAAAATAAATAATTAACGACGAAAAAAAAATTATAATAATAATAATTAGCGACGATAAAATCTTCGCTAAATATCATTCACACAACGTTTTAGCGACGACTTTGTCGTCGCTAATTGGCGCGGGAAAAATTCCCGCGTGAATTAGCGACGACAAAATCGTCGCTAAAACTCTGTTTCACAACGAAAAAACTTCTCGTCACAACATTTAGCGACGACTTTGTCGTCGCTAATTGACGCGGGATTTTTTCCCGCGGTAATTAGCGATGACAAATTCGTCGCTAATTGTCTGTTTCAAAATGAAAAAAAAACTTCTGGTTACAACATTTACGGACGATTTTATCGTCGCTAATATCGTCGCTAAATATTTACCGACGATTAAATCGTCGCTAAATATATTTAGGCACGGCGAATTAGCGACGATTTTTATCGTCGCTAATATCGTCGCTAAATACATTTAGCGACGATTTCAGGGTTATTACCGACGAATAAAATCGTCGGTAAATGTTGTAAATGTTGTAGTGTGAAAAATACAATTTTGAAAAAAATAAAAGCGGCTAAATACTACTCTATTATTCTTTATTGTACTCCGGATGTAAGCCATCAAGAAAAAATGACTATGATATTAAGGTGCGTCGATATTTCTACAAATCCTATTATGATTCAAGAATATTTTTTAGGATTTCTAAATGTAGACGACACTTCCGGAAAAGGACTTTTTGATGAGCTTGTGGAAGAACTTAAATGTTTAGGGTTTGATATACAATGTGCAAGAGGTCAAGGATATGATAATGGATCTAACATGAAAGGAAAAAATCAAGGTGTGCAAAAAAGATTATTAGATGTAAATCCTAGAGCATTATATACTCCTTGTGGTTGTCATAGTCTTAATCTAGTCATTTGTGATGTTGCAAACTCTTGTGTTAGGGCCGTATCTTTTTTTGGAGTTCTTCAACGAATTTATTCATTATTTTCTTCTTCTCCCAAACGATGAAATTTTTTGAAAAATAATATATCTAATCTTACAGTCAAGTCACTATCACTAACTCGTTGGGAAAGTCGTATTGAAAATGTTAAAGCAATTAAATTTCAAGCACCTAAAAATCGAGATGCTTTATTTGAGTTAGAAGAAACAAGTGAAGATCCCAAAATAAAGAATGAATCTAAATGTCTAGCAATATATGAATTGGAGGATTTTGAATTTTTGTTAGGTATGACTATTTGGTATGATATTTTGTTTGTTGTCAATTCGGTTAGCAAAAACTTTCAAAGTCAAGATATTCATATCGACGATGCTATAGATCAACTAAAAGGCCTTGTTTCTTTTTTTGAAAATTATCGTGAAAATGGATTTGTATCTGCTATGATTTCCGCAAAAGAAATTTCAAATGAGATGAAGATAGATCCTAAATTTCGTCAAAAAAAGAGTTATCCGTAGAAAAAAAACATTTTGAAGAAAATGATGTTGATGATAACATAAGATCTCCCGAGGAGTTATTTAGGGTCGAGTATTTTATTTTTATGGTTGATCAAGTAATAACTTCTCTTAGAACTAGATTTGAACAATTTAAAGTATTTGAAAATCTATTTGGTTTTTTGTTTAACTTTAAAAAACTTAAGCTATTAGATGAAGATACTTTGAAAAAATGTTATTTGAATCTTGAATGTTTTTTAAGGTATGATGGAAATTCTTATTTAGATTGTTTGGATTTATTTTCTGAATTAAAGGTTTTAAGGGAAGTTTTTCAAAAGGATGATAACAATTCGATGGAAATACTTAATTATATTAAGCATATTGATTCTTTTCCTAATGCTTATGTTGCTTATAGAATAATGTTGACTATTCATGTTTTTGTTGCTTTCGCAGAGAGAAGTTTTTCCAAGTTGAAGTTGATAAAGTCTTATTTGAGGTCATCTATGTGTCAAGAAAGACTTAGTGGACTTGCTATTTTGTCAGTTGAAAAAGAGTTGTTAGACAAACTTGAGTATAAAGATTTCATTTCTGAATTTGCATCTCAAAAAGCAAGAAAAATGGATTTTGTGTAATTTTCTTGCTTTCTATTTTGTCATTAAATATAATTATAAAAGGCCCTCATTTTTCTTCTCGCCCAAGGCCCCCAATTTCTTTGAGCCGGCTCTGCATATCACCTTAGTTATATCAGGTACATTGCTTTATGGCATTTGGCTATTTGCACTTTTTTAAGTCTCAAAGGTTCCTTAAGCATATCACAATAGGATATAATATTTTTTTAATTTGAACTCCAACAAAGTCACATCAAAGCATGAAAACTCACACAAAAACTATATTTGTGGATAAATTATTTGAGAGAGAGGGAGAAAGATATTTGAATGAGAAGTGAAAATTTATAGAAATTCGTACACGCTTATATTAACATCAGATAATCGCATACGACATGATTGTAGAAATCTTGATGAAATTTGTAGTTTCTGTTTAGCTATGTGTAATTTTTGAAGTCTTGAAGCTTACTCAAATGTCCACAATTAGAATACGAAAAATTTAAATTTGAACTCCAAGTAACTGTTGGATATTTTACAGGACAGTCGCAAAAACAACATGACTGTTAGCAAAACAAGTTATATATCCGAATAAAGTATAGTTAGAAAAATTATTAGATATAGCCAACTGCGCCACTAGCACTTCTATGCCAGACCAAATTGTTGTGCGAGCCACGCATGAGGTAGTGTCAAGCTACACTCTCTTTGCTTCATAGTTAGTAATGTTGATCGATATCCTTCCATTATTTATCTCCTCTATGAAACTCTTTCTAAACATCTCATTTTTATTCAACAATTTACAATCAGATTTCAAAATATAAATCATTCAACTTCCATAATAATATTTTTCAGAGGCAAGCTAGGTTGGCTAATTTTTCATCTACTAACAAGCAACTCTACACCTAATTCCTTAATTGTAAATTTAAACCAACACAGTGCGAAATATTAAATCAAACAAACAAAAAAAATATCATTAGAATTAACCAATGAAAATAACAAATAAGTAACTATGAAATCAAACTCAAAATGGATTTTCTTCAACACTAGTCTGAATAATCAGAATTAGCTCTCTCTCGTTGCTCTCCTCTTATTCGATTCACATTTTCCTTGCTCACGTCTTTGTATTTCTTCCATTCATCTTCGCTTAAGCCATGAAACTCTTCCTTGAATTCTTGAATTCTTGAATCAGGAGTTGGCTCCTTGAAGCGCCTTTGTTTCTTTGCACGCGTCACCATATTTTCTTCAATTTAATTAAGTCACGATAATAGTGTATTAAAGACGTCGAGTTTTCCAGTTTTAGTAATGGATTAACATCATTAATTTGATTTGATTCAACTCGAATGCACGATCATCAAAACCGAAGTTAAGTTGAAAGATTTACGATTTGGATTGGAAACAATCTAGATTTTTTCAAATTTTGACGAAACAATTTTGTCAAGTGACAATTTATTAGTTTAAGAGTTACAGTTGTCATGAACACATTTTTAAAGTAATAAGAGTTAGACATATAGCTCAGTTATATTAAAAATAACTCAAATTAAATCAAGACGCATCAGCGTATTACAAAAATATAGATATGAGTCGAAGTATTTCTTCAATATTTGAATAATACAATTATAATTCTAATTGATGATAATCATTTTATACGATTTTTTATGTAAAATTTGTTGTAACTAGCCAAGTTTGTCATTCTTATTGGGGGAATAGCCCAAGTTTCATTTTATTAAGCAAATAGCCCATATTTTTTGCTCAGACCATAATGCCCTTGGCAAATTCGCGAATTTGTCAATTTAATTAACCTACTGGAGTGAGTTAGGTTAATTAATTAACTTATTGGTTGAATATTAGTTTAGGTTCTGATTTTTTTGTGAGTAAAATTAATTTACTAAATGATTGAATTTGGGATTAGGTTAATTAATTGAATGCTTTGAATATCAATTGACTTAAGTTATGATTTTTGTAATTTTTTGTGAATTTCAATCATTCACGAATCAGTTAATTAATTAACCTAACTCACTCCAGTAGGTTAATTAAATTAACCGATTCGCGAATTTACAAAGTGCCTCTCCTCAACCCCCTCCATCGCCGCCGATTTCCTCTCCGCCGCCGATTCCTCTAAATTCGGAATTAGGTTAATTAATTGAATGCTTTGAATATCAATTGACTTAAGTTATGATTTTTGTAAATTTGTTGTGAATTTCAAATCATTCACGAATCAATTAATTAATTAACATAACTCACTCCAGTAGGTTAATTAAATTAACCGATTCGCGAATTTACAAAGTGTCTCTCCTCAATCCCTTCCATCGCCGCTGATTTCCTCTCCGCCGCCGATTCCTCTCCCCCCGCCGATTTTCGAGTCAATCTGAGCCGTCGTCGCCATCGAGATTCGTACCTTCCCTGCGCCGCCAAGCAGCAGATCGCCTTCCCTTCTTTGTCTTGTTCCTCGGCGCCGTGGTCGAGCTGGTTCGTTCCGGTGCATGAACGACGGAGATGATTGGCGGCGCAGTCTCCAGCTTGCTCACTCTTAGCCGCCGCGTCTCCGGCGAGACTTTTTGGCTGCTGGTTTCCGGCGAGGACGACGCCATCGGAGGTGGTTAGGGTTTCGGAGCTGGTTTAGGTTTGGGAAATTTTGGATATCTGATTGAAGTTTTGCCTCTTATATACAAGGGTAATTTAGGTAGTGAAATATTAATTTGGTTATTCACATAATTTATTCAAACTTTGGCTATTCTCCTAATATTGGTGGTTTGATTGGGCTAGTATGCTTAGTCTCCCATTTTTTATTCTCCTAAAAACAATTCGGTTGCAAAGGATGAGATTTTTTTGTTTGCTTACAACCCTTCGGATGAGATTGAATGTGATAAATTACCAACATCGCTCGTGTTTTATTTTCTCAAGTTAAACTAGTTGACTAATATCCCGAAACCGAAACTATCACTTTTTATTATTATAACATTTTTCTTGTTCTCTTTAAATTCTTTTTATATCCTATTGGCAGAATCATTATCATCTAAGCTATTGCTCCATTATACCCACATCCGAATTCTCTATCAATTTATTATACACGTAGTCATACACGTGGCAAGACTATAAATAAGGCATTTAAATTTTTGAAGAAGAGCCAGAAATAATAACACACAAAAAAAATACAAAAAGAAAGTGAAATAGTAAATGATGTAAAGTTAACCGTGGTTTAAACCATAGTGGAGTCCGCAAATGACGGAAGGCTAACCATGGTTAAGAAACCGGTTAGCTCTTTTTGGCTTTGCTTCTTCTTTAGCTTTAGCAGTATAATAAAAATAAAATCGATAGACACGGACAAAGAGATTAGCAAGTTGCTATAAAACAACCATATCAATATCATTAAAATAAATAATATTAAATAAAAGACCCTTTTATATAAATAATTTTTTTTTGTTGTAGACGGTACACTTATATATTTATCTTAATATCGCCATCTCTCATTCAATCTCTCTCTCTCTCTCTCTCTCTATTGCTACACAGGAACGACCATAGAAGTAGAACTACACAGCTAGATTTATGTAAGTCTCTTCGTACTTGCGTATTTCTTTCTTTGTTTTCGTTGGACAAATGGAATTTTTTTTTTTAAATGAGGGGAAATTGAGGCTAACTGTGCTTGGATCTCTGTTATCAGTGTTTTATTTCTATTTTTGTGCTTTGGATATCTGCATTTATTTTCGTTGATTTATGGATCGAGAAATTTGGCTTTTTTCTTGCTTGCTTTATTTTATTATCAAAGACAGTTTAGCTTTATTACTTATGAGCTGTTTTTATGGTTGATCTGACTTTTTCTTAATAATCACTTTATTTGGGACATTGCCGAGGCCTCAACTCTCAACTTTTTATGGTAGATCTCGAATGATCCAAAGATCAGATATGAATATGTGACCGATCTTCCTCTTATGATATGTATATTTATATTTTGGAATTATGTGGTGTCTGTGATTAAAAATGCAATTCAAAGGTAATAATTGGGGGTTTTATTTCATCCGATCCTTTGTTGATTTACTTTCTTTTTTGTGTGGATAAAACTAAAAGGACCAGAACAAATTATGGAAATTTCTTTTTGGTGTTTGGCCTTTTAAAGCTGTGGCTATGTGGTCTGAATCTGAGTATTAGCCCCAATTTCTCCATAGAAAGAAATACCAAAAAATCTGTGTAAAGAGAACAAAAAAAGGTTCACATGAAAGTTTTTTTTGTTTTAGTCTGAAATTCTGACTCCTTTTGTATCTCTTTCAGGTCATGAGATGAGACAATCACCTTCTTCATCAACACCACATTGACACAAACAAAAACATCAAATCTCATCAACTAATTTTAGATTAATTCAGTAATCAATGGGACTCTCAAGCCTCCCAGCTCCGTCCGAAGGAGTCCTTTGCATTCTGCTGATGAACACAGCTCTGTCATTTTCGATCTTCAAAGGCTTACTCAGGGCAATCCTTCACATAATCGGCGTCGGAATCTCGGCCGCGCCGGCCGCGGCTCCTCCGCCCCAGTCCACCGCCGCCCAATCACAGCCCGCCACGTCAGCGGCGCGTCCGAAGTACTCCGCGGCGTCGTGCGTGACAGAGCTGTTTCGGAGCCGAGTTCCGACGGTGAGGTTCGGGGAGATCGACCGGCGAGATCACGTGGACGGTTGCTCGGTTTGCTTGACGGAGTTCGAGTCGGAGTCGGAGATCAACCACGTGGCGTGTGGACACGTGTTCCACAGGGTGTGCCTCGAGAAGTGGCTCGACGTCAATCGCTGGAGCATCACTTGCCCTCTCTGCAGGACTCCATTGATGATTATGATGCCCGAGGAACACCCTTCTTACTCTTTCGGTTACACTTTTGATGAAGAAGAAGAAGAAGAAGATTATTGATAGGTCTTCTCACTTTGGGTTTGGGTTCCTCGTCTTCATTAGTGTACAGCTAATGTGTTTAGTATGTAGAGAGGTATATTTAGGATCTATATATATATATATGTATATATATATATATATATATATCATGTTTTATTGTGTATATGAAATGAAATGCTGTGTCTGAGTGAGAGATTCAGAACGAAAAAGCTTTGACCTTGGATGTTTTTTTTTTTTTTTTTTTTGGTGGTGTTGGCTCTTTCTTTCTTATTAGAAGAGACCAAATGAAAATTCCGTTGTACATATTTTTTGAGAGCCTCTCTCTTTTGTGAATCATGGTGTCTCTCTTATGAGCTTTTAGGAGCTATGTTGCTTTCTTTTTTTTTTACTGATTTTTTTTTTTTTTTTGTTAATGCGGGATTTCATGTAGAACTGGAACTATTTTGAGATTTTGTCCGTTTGGTGGTGTTATTGTGGGTTTGTTGTTTGTACCTGAACTTTATTGGGTTTATTTTTTCTGGAGTTTTTTTTTAGTCAATCTTGTCTATTTGAAATACTTGATCCATAGTTGGACTTGTTTCTAATGGTCAATCTAAGTTATTGCTGGAGTGCATTTATTTATTTCTCAATAATACAGAGCTTCCAAGTTCCACCAGTGATATCGTGTATTTTCTTTTTCAATTTTAATATCAAAACAACCACCTCGTGAAAGGAAGAATATTTCATGATTGTAACGTTTAGGGTGGTCCTTGCTTGCTTATTGTGTTTGTGTGTGTGTGTGTGTTTTTTTTTTTTTTTGCTCACAAAATTTTATGATTTGTGTGTGTACATGCTATTGCAATTTTGTTGACTTTTCCATTATATATGAAAAGGGAAAGGCCTATTTTTCGCTTTTGCTTTCTGGCTCAATGCAATGAACACTCCCACAACTCTGTATATGTGTGTGTGTATTTATTATTTGGGAAGACTTGTCTTGCCACTAAATACATGTTGGTGAAGTAATTCAGACTGAGACTTGGGTTTTAGTGAAACTTCTATCAATGCTCAGTATTTCACTGCCTTTATTTGTTTTGTTTGTCGTAATTCAAGCTTGTTATACCCTGCTTCTTTTGCAGCAAAAAAAACTTGTATTATACCCTGCAGTTTTTTGTTTTGGGGCCAGAATCAGACTTAAAAAATTCCAGCTTGCATATACATTTTTTTGGTCCCCCAATATATGATTTGTCTTTACTTTTGCAGTATAAAAGGAGAGTTTATTTTAGCGTAAATATTATTTGTAAAACAGTCCTCAATGCTATTAATTTATGGATCCCAGCCTCTTTTTGAAAAATAAACAAAATTTCATCTTATTAAGAAAATAGTACACCAGATCGAAGTAGATTAAATTAACTAAAACAGTTTATTCAATTTACTTCGGTCTGGTAAGTTATTTTCCGTTGTATCCTTGACCTTAACAAAACCCCTAAATTGTTTACCTCGCCGAACCGGAATGTCCAAGGAGAGCAATTCCACACTCGTGTTTCCCGACCCACTGTAGGAAAAAATCCAACTCAGACTAACCCACAGATTCCCTCAAAACTAAAACCCTCAGACTCACACAAACTCCAGCAGAAGAAAATCAAGCAAAAACCCAAATTTCCGATTCGAAAACAGACCTAAACACCCACAGAGGCACTAAGACGGCAGAAAAGCGGGAAAGAAAACCCTACTCTGCTAGAGAGAAAACCCTACCAATTTCTTCATTATTTTTTCCTCATTTCATTAAACTAACTTGCCATCCCTCTTAATTGGAGACACGAATTTTTGACCGAATTTCATTAAACTAAGTCTATAAAAGATTAATAAAGTAGCAAACTTACTCATTTTTTACCGAATTCAACCAATTGGAGACACGAAAGGATGAGAAAATGAGAGAGAATTAGAGATCTGAGAAAAGAATGAATGAAATAGGGGTTATATGGACTGAAACGGTTTTTTTTTTTTTTTTTTCTGAAATTGGATCAAAAGTCTAATTTTAGATATTTTTGAACTAGTGAATTTAGTCATGATATTTTAATAATTTGAGATCTACAAAATGAAATTTCTCCCTACAAATAATAATAATTGTAGGCATATAAGTCTAAAAATATAATTTGACTAATTTTGATCAAAAGTATAAAGTTGCTATTAGTTAATGTCATTTTTTTATTTTATTTAAATAAATTGGTTAAATGATATTTTTATCCCTTTTGGAAGTTAAAAATACGAGTTGTTAGTTTTTATTTATTAACCAAACTATGTTTAAAATATAATTTATCGTGTTTCAAAAAAGTGTATATAGCTACAGTAGTTTACTTGAAATTAAAATATTATCGCCATTTTGAATAATAATTATTCAATAATAAATTTTAAATGTTTATTATTTTGTTATGATATTAATATTACTTCTATGACAAAAAATAAAAATAAAATTAAAAAAAATTACTACCAACACTTGAAATTCTACTAAAAAAAATTATTGAAATTCTATTTGCATGTAGAAATGTGATGTTTTTTTTTTTTGTCATTAAATTTGAAAGAAAGAAAAAAAAAAAAAAACAAAAAACAAAAAAACATGTAGACTTTCGTTCGTGTAAGCTATGAATATTTGTACTCGACCCGACCCGACCCGACTATGTCGATGATTTTGAAGGGTTTGTGAGTTGTGATGTGGTTGGGACTGAGTCGGATCCGAGTCTGAATCGAACAACTCATTCTCCTTCGACCCAAGAGCGACGCGAGACGAGAGAGAGAGAAGAGAAGCTCAAGGACAGAGTTTCAATGGCGGACGAAGCTAACAGAACCGTAAGCAAATCAAAGAGAATTCATTTCAGCATAACATCCACTCCCTTCTTTCTAACTAAGCTAGGGTTTTCGACGTGATGTGACCGACAGGCTTTCATGGAGATTCAAGGTCGGATGGTCGAAATCACGAGCAAGCTCAAACAGGTATTCAACAGTTAGCTAATTAATTTGACTGAAATTCGACGCATATATGATCAGATACGAGTGCTGATTGATAATCTTACCTCGAAACAGGTTCAGAATCAGATGCGGAACAAAGAAGCTGAAAAGAAGCGAGCTTATTTAACATTGGAGGAGCTTCGTCACTTGTCTGACGACACCAATACCTTCAAATCCGTTGGTATTTTTTTATACACGCACATTCTCATATATGTATCTGAGTACATTATCATTACTAAGATTTAAGGTATTTGTGTATTCATTTGCGTTTTTGTTTTAATTTTTTTTTTTCAGGGAGAACGTGAGTACTGTTCTGATTCTGAATCACAAATGTTATCAATTTAAGTAACTGGTTAAGATATTTTAATTCTGTTTATGAGCGTGGTGCCGTTTCTTGGCCGATGTCGGAAAAAAAGAGAAGAAGGTTGGAATAAAAGTTAGGATGTTGGTTTGGGGTTAAAACAGGTTTGTGTTGGAGCCCAAGTCGGTGTTGATGACCGAAAAGGAACAGAAGCTCAAAGATAGTGATGCAGCTATTGCCTCGTTACAGGTAATTTCATATCTTGTTAGGAATCCCAGGTAGAAAGCAGAATGAATGTAAATTTACTTAGATTTATAGGTCCATATGGAACTCCGAAAATGCGAGGGAAAATGAAATTATGAGGAAAAATGAAAACCGAATGGAATAAAAGGAAAAGTCAAAATTCTATGCTAGTGGGAAAGAAGAGGGAAAATTGAAAAAATTGACACAAAAGTGATTCTCACATGTATAAATTTGGCTAGATTTCATTTTTCACTAAATTGTTCATATAAAATACAATCCGCTCATAGTTAATACATGTTCTCTCTTATATTCCCTCATACTTTACTCTCTCTTCTACGTCCCTTCATCCAAATGACACAAGGAAAATAGGAGGGATTCCATTTTACTTTCCCTCCTACTTTCTAAGTTCCAAACAGACCCATAATGTCACGAGTTACTCTTCTAACTGCCAATTGGTTTCTAGATAGAACTTCATGATAATATATGTGGTATCAGAGCCTAACAAAGTCCAAGCAGATATATTTTTTTATAACCGTGGTGTCGTGGTTAGACTCGAGTAAACTCCACGAGGCCCTGATATTATCGACTAGGAGACTACCCCAGTAACACCAATTGTTGAGTTCGGGGAATCCAAACTGGGGACTGACAAGGTCCCAAGAATCACCCTTACCACTACACCAACTCTTTGGGGTTCCAATTATTGGGATTCGGCCCAAAATGAGTGGTGTTGAGAACCCCACTTTTAAAATGAATGAGAATTAACCTAAATTTATAAAATCATGGGTTACTCATCTCATTGACAATTAGTTTCAAAATAGAGCTCCATAATTATTCGCACTTATTTTAATTAATTATTGTTATGATCGAGGGGACATCGATGATTTGACGGTGGTTGTAATGTTTAAATGTTTTGGGCAGAGCTCAAAGGAGTATTTGGAGAAGCAAATGGCGGAAGTGGAGAGCAATCTGAGGGAGTTGTTGAACCAAGATCCTGCGCTTGCTCGTCAGATCATGTCCATGTCAGTCATGTGATTCATCTCTCTCTCTCTCTCTCTCACGTGTGTGTGGTTTTTCTCCGCTTCTGTCTAAGCTCGGTTCGTTGCTTTTTCAATCGGGAACTTGCCTTATTGCTCTTTCAATTTATAAAACCGCATAGTTCAGGGTTTGTTTGTGTATCGCTGTGAATCGAGCAAAGTTCTTGAAAAAGGCTTTAATATGTTCATTGTAGATGAGCTCTCAGTTCCCATATTGATGTAGTTGCTGGAGGGAAAAAGAAGGATTGAACCGTTTTGTTGACGTTACAGAACTTACTCTACTTTAGTAAGAAAGCAAAAAGGGCATATCTTAGTTTTTCTTGATTCTTCCTGTGAGCCATGAATTTACAAGTCTTTGTCAACGTTTGAAATATAGTCAATAGCAGGTTGAAATCTACCACGGTAAAAAATCAGCTATGATGGTATCTAAGCAGTATATAACTGATATTTCATTTTGCGCAATATGCATTTTAATTTATTACTATATATATAATATATAATGATACGCTCGTCGATATTATTTAAATCTTGTTTTAAGTCGATTACTGATGATAAAATGGTATTATTTGAATATCGATAAATATTATTTTTTTAGAATATTCATCGCTATATTTGTCAGTAGTCAAAATATCAGTAAATTCTAATTGATAAAGTAAGTATCTACATGTCAACTATGAAATTTTCTGTACTCGTTGTAAGGCGGTATTCAAGTAAAAGTAGAGTATTGGCAGCGGTATTAGTATTTCAATCCTCGGTTCTTGTAGCATTAAACCATTGCCAATTGATTCAAGTTTGTGTACAATTGACAATATGAAGTAAATTGCAGATGCCATCAGCATTTTCATTACCAGTATTAGTCCATACGTATCAAGCTAAAAAGAAAAATGTTCATTGTGATAAACAAACCCACGACGTTTGAACTTTTGACTTCATAGAAAAGCCTAGATATTATTGATCATGTCAAAGCCTGACGAAGAGCTTCTGGAAATGTAACTTTCTACATCATTATTTTAAATAGCTGAATACACGCGACACTTAGCAGGGTTTATTAGCCTTCCAATTAATGTTGTAATAATATCAGGTTACATAGAGAACCAAAAAACTCAATGCATAACAAGAATACATTAAGCTTTAGAATTGGTCCACATAACTTAAGGAAATATGACAGACAGGTTCGGAAGAGGTATTTCCGAACGTTTATTAGAGACTTTCCCCGGGGAGGAAAATGTCACGGGGCTCGCAAAACCCGGCATCTGTATTCTCCCAAAGCCCAGATGGGGAATATGTTTCGGTACGCCGCATATGTGATCATACAATTTTTATTGAACACTCCCATGATTTCCTGCCATTTATCGATTTCATTAGAGACAGCCTTTTTTACTTTTTTTCTGCTCGAGAAAAACAGTGTAATAATCAAAAATACCTGCTGAGGAAAATCTCCATCTTCCATTTGGGAATTTATCAAATATCTTGCGGCTCGGTGCAACGGTGCTGGGTCTCTCTCGGCCTGAAATCAAGATACAACGAACTCAGGAAATTTTGCTGTGACCTATAAAATTTTGTTATAAAATTTCCGTTGACGACGAACTTGCTCATACCTGCCCAGCATCAATCAGAGCCAGCATTGCCCACCCCGTGTTCACTACATGTGACCTATCACCCTCGAGATTCGAGTACACCTGTATAAAAAAAAACAATGCAAAAGCCTTGTGAGTTTGGTCGAAAAACACTCCTCGAGAATTTCTTTTTTACAAAAAGAAATGAATCAAATGACCTTGTTTTGGCATGAAAGATAGCTCTCTCCCCAGCCACCAGAGGCAACCTGCTTCGATAGAAGAAAGTCGCAAGCTTTACGGATGGCAGAGCAGTTTTCGTAGGTCTTCCCAGCAGCTACCAACCCTTTTACCCCAAACCATGTGCCGTAAGTGAAACAAACGCCCCACGAGCCGTACCTGCTCAGTCCATCAAACTGTAAATGCTACACAAGAGTAATCGGAAGAGCCAATGTGTATATAGAGAAACTAGAATGAAACAAGCAGAGGACAAACCAGGAGCCATCTGATCCTTGGATATCTTCGATGAATGATGTGGCTTTCTTGATAGAGTTTTCTATTTCTTCCCGTCGGTGTTTCGGGTACAATTTCCTAAACGACACCAAAGCTTGAATGGCAGCCGAGGTGCATTCGACATAACTGAAAAACACAGCATATAGTTAGTAGGGCAAAGGTATAGAAAAACTAAGAATTTTGGAATAGCCCAATGATTTCGGAGTCTCACGGATAATCAATAACAATGTCACCGAAAGTTTCAGCTGGGTTGATCATCTGGAAATAAGAACGAAGCAATAAGAGAGAGTAACGCTTCCATTATCTGTGTAATTTACTATCAAGCAGTTACATGAACTAAAAGAATTCATGCAGCAGATAAGATAACTAGAGCAATCTTTGGGTGCTTGTACACATTAATTATGTTATTATTCGACAACTCATCCTATACATGTCTTCCTAGATACAGAACAGCCTGTCTAGAGCGCTAGACTAACATTCTTAGCTTAGGTACTCCAGAACTTAACAGCGTGCAGTTAATAAGAATAACAAATTATTTAAAAATAAATAAAAAAAAAAGCTTTAAACAGAGTACCTCCAACCAGGCATAGGATCTTGTGAGTTCGTATGTGGCTAAGCCGCCACCTGCATTCTGCAAATGTTTAATTTAAAATTCAATGAGTACAGATGTAAACTGAAATATAGCTCGAGTGACAAGCTGTTTCGTATCATAATATGGCTACGCTTATGTGTCAATGTCAGGCTCAAATCTCAGAGGTTTGACAGTTCATGTTATCTCCCTAGAACCTAGTATTAAGAGTTTTTGGGGTTCCAAATAAAAATAACAAAAACAAAGAATCAATAACCGAAGAAAGATATCTAGATCCACCGTACCTGTAATGAGAGTATGACATTCACAGCATCAAAATACCGTTCTGCCGCTATTGGTTCGCCTACAACATCTGATGGAAGTTTTGATAACAGCATAGCAGCCTGTGAATCCCAAAAAAAATTTATATATATAAAAAGTAACTATATCACGAGCCATCAAATAAGTTAATTAAGGGTTGTATATAGTAATGTATAATATAATTACTTTGAATCCTTCTGCTGTACAATCAGAGATGGGCCATCCGTGATCACCTGAGGAGAAAGGCCAAGCCCCCTTCGAGATGTGGCGATAGTATTCATCGAGATTGCCAGAGCAGTCTTCCATAACCTTTATAGAAAGTTCAATATAGCATTTTGTTGATGGGCATTGAAAGTAGTTATAGGGAACCGTTTTTTATTCATAAACGAGATATACCTGGGATTTTTTAATGTATGAATGCGCATTCCTCAGAGTTGTACTATATTCTTCAGTAAGGTTGGTCGAAAGAATTGCTTGAACAGCAAAAGAAGTGTCCCATAGCTGACTTCCATTATAGCCCTACAAAGGTCATTTTGATGAGAAATATAGTTCACCAGCAACAAATGTCTACAATCTATTTTCACTATCTTAGTTCACAAAGTAATTTGAGTACCATGTCATCTTAGAAGTCTTCATCAATATCTTTTTTATATACCAAAGCACCAACACTGTTCTACTTCTAAGCAACTATAATTTATATTCTATGTTCTTCAACAGAGACAGAGTGTTTTAGTATCACGTAGTTATAAGTTACGGAACTAATGAAGCTACAAGAAAAGTTGTCATGAAAAGTTTTTATTAAATGGCTAATGCTTAAAAACCAGGCATCATTAGCAGAAAAGGAATATAATAGAAACCTGCATTTTCATGCCATCTTCAGCAACCCATAAATAATCTTGTACTCTTGGAAGATGCAACTTGAAAGCCTCCGAGTTTTCATCTTCAACCCAGCAGCAAAGCATATTTAAAACCTGAGTGATGTTATGACTCCAAACTGTCAGTTGAAATAAGTAGAAGCAAATAATGTTGTTCTATTGGTCTCCTTCTCTAATTTATTTTGTCATGCATAGTTCATTATGATGCTTGAACATTTGCCAAAACAGCGGAAGAAAACCAAAGAAAAAAAATATGTTAGAGACGTTAACATACCTTATTAACGGGCCCAATGCAAATATAACGAGTGTTCTCGTCTTCATAGTGTATGTGTTCCATAGCTTTACGGAGAGCCTTTTCTCTCAACTTTTTTCCAGGCCAATGCATTAAAACTGGTTCAACTGCCTTATGAAGAGTTGTCCAAAGAATATCTTGAACCAGAGGATGTGGGTAGTACAGGTCTTCCTGTAAAAGTAAAGGGGTTATCAGGAACCAAATCAGTAGCTTATAATTTCCACAGTTCTCTTTGATTCAAATCCAATAATTTTTTGGATGTATAATAGCTATGCTAGCAAGGAGATACTAATGGTTCCAAGTATAGATTCAATATATTGAACAACAGGTACTAGAACTTGAAAATAGAACTTTAGGTTCTAAAATTTTATGAACAATACTTGATCAAATTTCTTCCTGATGTCGTCCTTAGTATACCAGCTCAAAGGACATACACAAGGGTATAAACACTAAAGCCCTAGTAAAAAGCTTGGTTTTAATCAGAAAGCAAGAATCTGGCATACCTTTGCACACAGATTCCGTGCTTCATTCCAGTCAATTAAATGATAGGGGGTACTGAAAATCTCCATCCTCAGAGACTTGACTAATTGTGTGATTTTACCTACAAACCTCTTCCCATATAAGTAAGACATTGGTAGATACACCATCCTACAATGACACCACATCCTTCCTGAAAACCCACAAATAAATTGGTTATTACTGGTATTAAAATTAAAACATTTACAAATTAAGTGTTTGTTATAGGATTTAAAAGGAACCTGGATGAACAGGAAGAATATAAGGAAGAAGCCAGATCTCAGGAGGTAACGGATTGTTGCCAGACCAATCAAACACGCCAAGAACCTATCGTCAAACATGAACAAGAAACCTTTAAAACACTGCAGAAAAACGCAAATTTGAAAGATTCCCAGTTAAACACTGTTTAAAGACTGGGCTTGCCTTTTTTCTGCAAGTAATGTATTCTTGCAACCCATTCCACGGTGTTTTTTTTTTTTTCATGCTACTAATGACATCAATAGTTTTTTTTTTTTTTACCAAAAATAAAAACTGCGGAAAAATGATACAAGAATTAGCAGCATTATGTTTTTATTTAAACAGCGAGAATGGCATTTAGGCCACAAACAAATAGATAGTGGTAAAGTTCTCAACTGATAACCACATTTTCCCCCATGACGTGATTGCAGTGGCACTACCATGGTCAAGAATCCACTTACGGCCTTGCTCCATTGCCCCTTCTCCGTCATTAGCTTCCTCACCGAGCAATCTCAGAGTTACATAGGTCAGAACCGAACCAAACATGGTGCTCGGTCCCTCAATGTGCAAACCCCAACCACCATCTTTGTTCTGTAATTACATGAGCGTGTTAACAACATTTAAAGGAACTTTATAATAGGAACCAAAATATCACGAAGAGGGAAAATTGTTCTTGCCTGATGATTGTAAAGATAACGGCACATCTCCTTTTTATGCTCGTCAGATAATGCTGCATTGAGTGATCCGGTGATATATAAAGTAATTATCTGAGTCCAAAGGACAAAACAAGGGCACAGTTTCATTAATTTTGTCGATTATATCATATTCTATTATGGGAAAGTAATTTGAGAACAAAATTGGTACCAAGCCAGGCATAAGAAACATAGGGCCACCATAGTCACCAGGCCAATGGCCATCGTGAGCTTGGAGTGTGGAATAGAAAGATATAGCTCTCCGTAAAGTGGTTGTGACATCCTCATTTGTAACATCTTCTCCGTCTTTCACTTTGACTTGTGGTAATATTTCCCCACACGGATTCTCCTTCGCAAACTGCAGGTTTCCATTTTATATTTTTTTGAAATCCCAATGAACAACAAAAAGTAAGTTAATTAAGATAGTTTCATATATATAAAAAAAAAATATTGTTATATTTGACACAAAAAAATATAAACAAGGCTCTACATTTCTAATATATAGTAAAGATAAATGAACTTGAATGGGATGGTAATGATAGTTAATTCAGATGTATAAATATGACGTGAACACCAGTGAGGCAGTACAAGTCAAACGGGTATTGGAGAGTATGCTTTACACAATCAGTTCACTTATACTTAAGATGAACACCCAAACTCTCATCCCATGAAAAGAATAAGAAACTACTGCAAATCACAATTCCGTTCCGTCCCCGGTTTTTACAAATTGTTGTGTGAATTTCTTTTTCCACAAGAGTTGTGACAAAGCACAGCATCACACAGATTCTCATTTAAAAGAAACAATTTCAATTCTCGGGATCTAATTAAAAATCGGTCAATCAGTTCATTAAGACAGTAATACCCAATATATATATAAAAAAAAATTTCCTTGACTTTTGAGGAGAGCTGAGCCCGGTTGATTGACCACATTAGATCATCGTTCAATAAATTATTCAGATAAAGATATTTATGACGCAAGTTGAGTTAACCAAATTAGATTATCGTACTATAAACAAGTCAGAGGCGATTTAAAAAGAGTTGAAAACCCGACATAAACAAGCTCATTTAAATAATTTAAGCGAAGAGCAATTCAGAAATGGCGAATCATACTGCAAAAGGACAGTACAGTGCTCACACACAGAGTCTCGTATAAATCTACCTGAAGTCGCATGAGCAGATCGGAGCTGTGTTTCTTCTCGAACCTCGACGCAGTGAATGACTGACGAGCCTTCTCGACATCGTCGGTAGATCCGACGTGGTTCCGATCGAACTCCCAGATTTGCCGGCCGACGTGGTCATTGACGCTTCGCAGCCAGGGGTTCGATCCTCCCTCGGCGATCCTGAGCTTCCACATTGCCGATCCGCTGCGGGGAGTGAGTGAGTGCTTGGTGATAATGGATAATTCCGAGCTTTTTAGACCAGCATTAATGGCGGTTCGTGGAAGGAAACGTTGAGCGGAAATACCGAGGCCTTTTTAAACGCCCGGTGTTTGGGTTGTGGGAATAGTGGGATGAATGAAAGAATAGCAGACAGATAATGGAAGCTTTTTATTAATGCAAACCAGATTTGACTTGTAAACTAAAACTTCAGATCCTGTCCACGTCATCGGATCATGTCATATAGCTAATATATATATATATATATATATATATATATATATATATATATATTAAGGATCCGCGGTGGAATATATTGGTAAAAATAAAAAATAAAAAATTTACTCATATTACAAGAAAATTCAACTGAAAATCCAAAAATCTTCGAAAAGAAGATTAAAAACGCAATAACACTAGCAACAATAAATAACTGTAAGTTATTAATATTCTAAAACTAATAAATTTTTCTACCTTCATCTGTTGTAGATTGCTTATATTGTTCCACTCAAATCCAAGTAAAAGAAAATTACTTATCATTGATAAATTCATATATAAAAAATGAAAATAAAAATCACTCTGAAGTCTGAACAAATATCAAGGATACAAAAAATAGATCTAAACCTGGATGATTGAAACGTAAAACAAAAACAAGGAAAAAAAAAAAACTCGCCATTAAAGTCAAGGTCGATGATCGTTGGAAAATTTTGGATTCATATTAATAGGGACAGTGACGCTCTGAGCTTTAGAAACGGCCACTAAAAATAAAGAATTTTCCGTTGACGACACACTGGGCGAAAATCAAGGGAGGCGTGAAAAAAAAAACATTTTCTAATTCAATAGCCAGATTTGTTTTTAATCTTACGGTGCATTGTCATTTATATTATAAAATTAGGGGCAAATTACAAATAACAAGTTTTAAACTTTAACATAGAAGACTGAAATCAGATAGTAGGTGTTCACCTATAAAATGATGAATTGTCATTTGAAATCATGCAATGTAATACTCTTATTTTTCTAACTAGTACCATTCATCAACGAGCAATTCAATAGTATAGTCAAGTAGTTAGGAACTGAAAACATAAATTATCATATACAAATAACTAGGAGAATAGCCAAACTTGAACGTTTGGCATTGCTAAATAGCCAACGTTTCGTAAATCTTAGATAAATACCCGCTGCCTTTTATTTATAAGCGCTGCTTTACAAGAATACCCATACATATCATTTCTGCCCAAACATTGGTTATTTAAATGAATTTGATAAATCGTCTCTCTTAACACGTTTCAGTCAACTAAATAATTAGTTTGTAAATTTAAACACATAACACAATTTAAATTTAAATGAATGACTCACAAAAATATTCAAATAAAAACGTAAAGTAAATGTGTTAACATCTGTTAATATGTGTCAATAATTGTAAATATTATGTAAATATCTGTAACTACGTATAAATGTAAACTACGATTTAAAGAACACAATAACAGAAAAATCACTATTGCGTATATTTTGGGTATTGATATGCTATCAGGAATCTACGAAATAATGTAGAAATAACCGCTTTCTATATTTTTTGAAATATAAGAGTGAGAAGTTAAAATTCAAATTTTTTTTTAAAAAATTTACTTAAATAAATTGTTGAATTAATTATCAAAATTTAAATGAAAATTCGGAAATTAAAAGGATGGACAAACCTGGAAAGTATAAACTTTTATGACAGGGCCACGTCATCTTCGTGGTTATTTACTTAAGATTTACGAAACGTTGGCTATTTAGTAATGTCAAACGTTTAAATTAGCTATTTTTAATTTAGCAAAATAGCAAAGTTAAACGTTGGGAATTGCTAAATAGCCAAGGTTTGGTAAATATTAAGTAAATAGCCAATTTTATATATTTACAAACGTAAATATTAAGTAAATAGCTACTGCCATATTAAGCCACGTCATCATTTATGGTTATTTACCTAATATTTACCAAACCTTGGCTATTTAGCAAAATCAAACGTTTAAGTCGGCTATTTAGCAAAATAGCCAACTCAAACCTTTAAAATTGCTAAATAGCCAAGGTTTTGTAAATACTAAGTAAATAGCCAGATATCATTTAATACACTCCTAAATTTACAAAAACGCCCAAATGATTCCCGCCCATAGTCACAGCAGTTGACTTAAAAAAAACGTGATTCCGAGATTTGAGGGGAGTAATAACTGCATATTTAAAACCGATCAACTCACAACCTCTTAATCACACGGCAATTAAGGAAAAAAAAAAGATTTCTCCCAAAAAAAAAAAATTTTAACTTGCGTCACTTTCTCCGACGAACTGCATCCATCTTCTTCGACTACCGATTTCGGCTTGGGAATCTCAAACATGTATGCATGTGTAATTTATTACGATTGTAACTCGTTTTTACTAATGTTCAACATCGATTTACACATTAAAACATGGAAAAGTGTTTTTTTAGGAATCGGTTATGAAATAAGATGGTATTGCTTATTCTTCTTCCTCTGTGTAATGAATCAATGGATTTTTGTTCATTTATCCGAAAAATTTCACAGGTTTGGGTATGATGTCTAAAACTTGATGTGTTATATCTAGATCTTGTTGAGTAGTGTATTGATTCTGTTTTAATGTGTGTTAGTGTATGAGTAATACCATTGTAAATGTGTTTGAAGAATTCGTGTCTTTGGATATTAGAAGGAAATATGAATGACATATTTTGCAGTAAATATGTGTAAATGTCAGACAGACCCAGATTATTTGTAAGTCATTATTTACACATAATACCATTGTAAATGAGTTTAAAATTGGTGTTTTTGGATTTAGAAGGATGTCGGTCAAACAAACAATCATGCTCATAGCCGCCACAGGAACATCTTTTATGTGCGTTATAACAGCATGTAAATATACGTAAATAACAGCATGTAAATATACTGCATTATAACAGTATGTAAATATACGTAAATACATTAATAAACTGGGATGAACCTGGCGTGAAAGAGAGATATAACAACGTTTGAAATATATGTGCGTTAGAAACAAGAAATTTAAATAATAAAACGAGACAAGATAAATCATGCAGTAAATATAAGAAAATAATATAATAGGAAACAAATAAATTGCCAAGGTTCAACGTCCAAATTAGTTCCTAAAATAAAGAGAATCATTAAGTTGACTAAATCATGTTCACACTTATATAAGGAATTTAAATTAAAAAAAACCGGGAAGTTATATAATCAGAAATTTCATAAACATTCGAAATTCAAACGCAACAGGGGTAAATTTGGAAATGAAAAAACATATTATTGGGCCACGTCATCCGAGTGACTATTTACTTAGTATTTACAAAACCTTGGCTATATAGTAAATCATAAGGTTTGATTTGGCTATTTTGCTAATTTACCCTTTTTTTAATGGACCCATTAATATATTAGAAGACACTGAATAAATTTGAAAAATGTGGATGTAATTTCACCCAAATAAAAAGTGAAGCTATTATTATGCAAAAATCTAAGATATTAGTGTATTTCTTTGCACAATTAAAAGTTGATGATATCATCTGGTAGAAAAAGAGAAATCGAATGTATTAAGCATCCATTGAAATATCAACTACAAAGAAACCGACACGGTTTAAAAATAAATTACGTCTCTCTCGTCTCTCTCTGAATTAATCTTTTGAAAGTTAACATTTTAATCTAAGGTCCTAAACCATTTATTAACTTGCCTGAATTTCGGGCCTTAATTGTTTATAAATGTATAGATTTATGGCTAATATATATACGATTCATATGTATATAATCCCGTATATATAATTCCTTATGGTTGATATTCATATTTTTGTTAAGATATTTGTTTTTTGCCGAGACTCTTGATCATATCTTCTTATTTGAGGGGACGTGTGCTTATTATTGAAGTACTTTCTCTTATATCATAATTCATTCTTAACAGCTTATAACTATTAACTATTTTTTGGTATACATATATTTCAATGGATTAAATAGCCAGGATATTAATTACACTTTTATGATATAACGGTGTCAAAATATTTAATTTTGAATTCAACTCTTAAACGTCTATATTCCTTTAAAAAAAAAAAAGTGTGTATTGTCTTCAAGTCAGTGTCACGCAGTTATATTATAGGGTAATTAAGCTAAGTAGCCTCCTGAAAATAGCCAATTTATTTTTAGCCAACGTTCTGTAAATAAGTGGTAAATAGCCCGGACGATTTATTAACAGCCAAAATTTGACTAGACTACCCTTTTTCATTTTCCCGCCCAGTTTCATTTTTAATCAGCACAAAAATTTCGTAATTAATGCTGGCGAAAATCTAGGAAAGTAATTAAAACCGTGTATATGCGTTCACACACAACCGCCCACATTAATTTCCATAAAAAAAGAAGAAGAACCGCTGCAACGATAATATCCTCTCCAAATCTGTTGCAGCGATTTCTGCAGGCTGGTGCTCGAGCCGTGCCTGAGAAGGAGATCCTCAACCGGGTCAAGCTGCAGTGGCTGGCGACGCACGCGAGGGAAGCCGCGAGCGACGATGGCGGAGATCGAGTCGCGTCGGACCGTCGGAGAGCGCGCGCGAAGAAGATCCAACCGGCGATGGCTGGGAAAAGCGCGCGCGAAGAAGATCCAACCGGCGATGGCTGGGAAAAGCGACCACGAGCCGATCCAAGAACCAAGCCGCGAACGAGTCACCATCGCCGGTCCATTTTGATGGTGGTCACGTCACCATCGCCGCCGGTGACCTCCGAGGTCCGCGTAGGAAGAGACAGACATGATTAAATAAGAACAGTTTTTTTTTTTTTTTTTTGTTGCTGTTCATAGAAAACATATTTACAGCTGCCTCGTGTAAATAAGAAGCATATTTACAGTATATTCAGTGTAAATAAGAAGCTTATTTACAGTATATTTACAGTATATTTGAACTGAAATAAAAATTCTGGAAATATTTTGAGCACGAAAATTCTGGAAAATATGAATATTGAACTGCATCCACTTCTTCAATAATTTCGCCATTTTTGAATATTGAATAATTAAAACTTGCTGTAATTTTTTTCAAAATTCAAACAAAAAAACTTCCTAAAAACTTGACGAAATTTTGAATAATTAAATCTTGCTGAAATTAAAACTTGCCATTTTGAATAACTGCTTCCACGTTTTAAGTAACTGCATCCAAATCATAATAACTGCAGCCACGTTTTCCATAAATTCGGGATTTTGATTATTGAATAATTAAAAGTTGCCGAATTTTTTTTCAAAATTCAAACTAAAAAACTGCCTAAAAAAGAATTACATATTCGGTCAATCAAGGGCAAATGAGTAAAAAAATCTTCTTAAATGAGCTGCCACGTAATCATCTAGGCTATTTACGGATTATTAACAAAACGTTGGCTAATTTTAAATTGGCCGAGTTTCAGTGGCTTATACAGCCAATTTTTTGTATATTATATGTACATATCGTGAGAGTGATACATTGTCGACAAATAATTATAGCGCACTAATAGGTATATGAGCCACTCTATTGACTTTATTTATTTAATGGTACTTTTTAGGACTCATATTCCTGTAGAACCACTGGTCACAAGTTTTGTTAATGGCACTATGTTTCATTATACCATTAAAAAGGAATGTTAGTGGACCCGAAATAAAATTAGAAAAAAAATAGGAGTTTTTTCATATCTCATTTATATTTTCAAAATATTTAAATAATAATTTTTTTTTTCCGGACAAAAATACACTAATGTTTCAAAAAATTTGTCAACAATTATTGAAATCTAGTCTATAACCATTTGGAGCTCTCACCTTGGCGACAATGATAGTGTCTCCTGCTTTGCACATCTCTGACCGAGGTTGTTTGGAGCATAGCATAGCAATCGAGTGCGAGATGCTATCAGAATGGAGCTTGAAGATGCATTTCTGAAAGGAAGGAACTTGTGTGAGGGATTAACTTCTTTTATTTTTGTTTGGATCTGTAATAATATTTTGTGTTTGAATATTTTTGTTTGGTCCACTATTTTAGTGTGATTTTTGTTTATCGAAGATGAGCTAATCATCTTTCGGATTAAGAGTTCGAATCCGTTGTTGGTATTTTGACGGTACAAGTTTTCGAACGTCTTTTATCACGGACGGTGATCCTCGAGCGTTTTGATTCAACCATTAATATCTGACGATAATTTGAAAGAGCCTCTCCAAATTTAGTACGAGTTATCTTTCGACTTATCAAAAATCACACAAATTGTATTTTCACTTTTATTTACCTTTGCAAGTTTGCACACTCGTATAAAAAAAAGCGTGAGAAGAATTGACACGTGCGAGCATGAAGCGCCAAAACACATCCAGCAGAGAGAGTGTAATCCCATTCCAGTATTCTATCTTCTCTCTATCAAGCCCTTCTTCTTTTTTTTTCCCTTTCGTCATTCCGACGATGTCTCTCACTCTCTGAAACGGAAACCCTCTCATTCAGATGTCTCAACTTCTCTCTCTCCATATCTCCCATGGCTCTCTCGCTTCGTTGTCCGTACACCAGCGCTGCTTTCACTGAGCGGACCGCCATGGAAGTCGCCGAAGCTCATTGCCGTCCTCGCCACTACTGCCGCGCTCTCCCGGTCCGGGGCCGCGCTTCTCTCTCTTCCTTCATCAGCTCCGTTAGGTTTCTCTCTCCGTAAGTCGATGCCTCGAGAAAAAACTCTCGCTGAATAATTTTAGTTTGAATCGGCTATTTAATTTCTCTGTGTCTGACCTCTAAGCACTGAACTAAGTTTGTATATGTTGTGCATGAGTGAGAGAACTAGTGTGTTTTCCATTTCGTATTTCATTGGCGAAGATTGAGCTTTGGTTGACTGAGAGAATATGATTATATCATTTGTAGTCCATAAACACGTATGTTCTTCGTTCTCAGTCTCAATTGTTTGCTTGAATCAGAGAAGTTTTAACACTTCTAATACTCAGGTACATTTGCCACAACATTCCTCTGGGGAATGTTCTCAGGCTTGCAATATGTGTTGGGAATCGCGGTCCTCTCCGTAGATGCACAGTTATGTCCATGGAAAGAGGTCGGTTTATGTTTCTTACCGCTCATATAAATTATATGTTTAGCTATCACGTCGAACTGTTAAAGTACGTCCTAATATTTTACACGGAATTGTTCGTGAAATTGTATGTGTTCGACCTCATTAGTCTTTTGACAACATATTCCTTGCTCTGCAATGGCTAATCGTGTCCACTGTATAATATATATAACTCTCAGAGAAGTCATCTTCTACTTCTAAAGGATTGCGTAAGGTAGTTTGGACAATAGAAACTGAATTGGAAGACGGCCAATTACTGTATGTAACTGGGGATCCTATTGCACTTGGGTGTTGGGACCCAGAAATGGCCATCCTAATGTCACCTACAGAGCATGCGAATCTATGGAAAGCTGAAGTTAAGGTAATTTGTAAAATCATTGAAATAAGATTAGTAGAATAAGTGTTTTCAAAGTTTGTGAAGTTAAAGTAATTTGTAAAAGCATTGAAATAGGATTAGTAGAACAAGTGTTTTCAAAGTTTGTGATTTTTCGCATCTGTGGTGGAAACCGACTGCTGTCATTTTTGTTGTATTCATTTGGGGGCGTAAAATTTCGGACAGTTGATTGTTTTTACGAGGGTTTCGTTCATAAATCTGTTCATCGGTCATCTATATGTGATTGGTTATCTTGCCTCTACTGACTGAAATAAATAGGTAAACAGCTGTTTTCCGTGATGAAATGTAGATTATGCTAGTTTCAATTTATAGTGTTCATCTACCGAGCGTAATTTTCGCTACTCTATTGGAGCCTTGTCTCATCCATGCTTTTATGCTCGTTAGGTTGCTTCTGGTGTAAGTTTTAATTATAACTACTTCATAAAAGAAGATATTTCACCTTATGACATCATCTGGAGACCTGGACCAGCCTTTTCCCTATCAGTGCCCTGCACTGTCAAACGAGCTAGAAGTTTGGTGGTGAAGGATTCGTGGGACAGATCTCTTACCAAGGTGTCTCCAGGTCATTCGTTAATGTCATGGATTGAGGATGCTTATCTAAACATTATCCAAGATAAGGAAATAGGTAATATATCTGAATGACCTGTTGCTTTTGCAATATTGTTCCATAAAATGTTTCTGAACACTCAAATGCTTTCAGTGCTTTGACAGATGAAGATGAGGCGGAGAACCAGCTTGAAAGTGATTTGATGGAGTCAATGCTGGCTCCAGATCTTGTGAGAGTAAAAGATGAACCATATTTTGAAAATGATACGGCGTCTCTCTCTTCTGAGCCATTTTCTGATATATTTCTAACAGAAAGATACCAGCCCGTTGAGGAACCTTGGTTACTCCAATCATCTATTTTCTCTAGTGTGTCCGAAGATATGATTGAGTCAGATGTTTCTGAAATCAATGACACTGTACAGGATGATGAGAAGACTAACTTGGAAGACATAGGGAATTTATCTCAAGAAAACTCTTTAACTCTTCAAGATTCCATTTCTACGATGATTTTGATCAGTTCATCGATATGTACCATGCAACGAATTGCAGTGTTAGAGAACGGACAATTGGTTGAGTTACTACTTGAACCAGTGAAAACTAAAGTTCAGTGTGATAGTGTATATGTTGGGGTTGTCACCAAACTTGTTCCCCATATGGGCGGGGCATTTGTAAATATTGGGAGTTCTAGACCCTCTCTTATGGACATAAAACATAACAGGGCACCGTTCATATTCCCTCCATTTCGACCGGGAGCAACAAAAACAGAAGTCGATGGTGCTTTAAATGAAGCTATAGAGGAGCATCTGGCTGCTCTTGGAATAAACCATGCATCACTTGAGTTGGACATAAATGAGATGAGTGAAGTTGTCTCTCAGGATGACTCTGTTCAGTCTCTTCATGACGACGATGAGGCAAATGACAATGAGGAAGATCTTGATGTTTCAGAAATATTTACACGTAATGTGAACGGAAATGCTATTGGTCATGGTCAAGTTAATGCTTCCTCTTATTCTCAAATACCTGCGCTACAAGATTTAAGGGATTCCAGGCACGGAGCGAATGGAAAAAATAAGTGGGCTCAAGTACAGAAAGGTACGAAAATAATTGTTCAAGTTGTAAAGGAGGGTTTAGGCACGAAAGGTCCAACACTAACTGCATACCCAAAGCTAAGAAGCAGATTCTGGGTACGATCCATTTCATACTATGTCGTAGTCCTTTTCTCTCTCCATAAATGCTTAAACCCTTTATCCTGTTTTTGGAACGTGTTATGATCTGAGTCAACGCTCTTGCAGGTCTTGTTGACTCGTTGTGGCAGAATTGGCGTGTCAAAAAAAATATCTGGGGTAGAGCGTGTTCGCTTGAAAGTCATAGCAAAAACTTTGCAGCCTCGTGGTTTTGGTCTGACTGTGCGTACTGTTGCTGAGGGTCACACACTAGAGGAACTTCAAAAGGACTTAGAAGGGTTACTGTCTGCCTGGAAATCCATCACTGAAAATGCAAAATCTGCTTCTCTTGCTGCAGATGAAGGTGTGGAAGGGGCAGTTCCCGTAATTCTGCATGAAGCAATGGGTCAAACACTTTCAGTTGTTCAGGACTATTTTAATGAGAAGGTGAATATATATGATTTGCAAAAATGTATAACATATTTATTTCATCATTTCGTTCATCTTATATTCTCACGAAAGAGATCTGTTTCTTAATTATTCCCTGAATTCTGTTTGCCATCAGGTTGAGAGAATGATAGTTGACTCTGCAAGGACTTATCATGAGGTAAGGTGACCGAGCTAAAAGAAAAAGAGAAGTGTCTTTGTAATTTGTAACTGGCGTAGTCAGCTAATATTTATCTTTTAAACTTATGTTCGGTATATAAATATAAACCTAGCTTTGAAAAATACTCCTTTGTGTTCCAGGTTACTAATTACCTTCAGGATATAGCCCCCGACCTCTGTGATCGAGTTGAATTGTACAAGAAAAGAATTCCACTTTTTGATGAGTTTAACATTGAAGAGGAGATCGACAATATTCTTAGTAAAAGGTGAGGGTAACACGTTTATTTATTGCTTTCCCCTTGTATTTACGCACAAATCTGGTCCATAGCTTACATATTTACTTTTTTTTTAATAAATGGATGATAGTTGATGCAACTTTGTGACGTATCACTCCAGGAGAAATTTGAGTATCTGAGGGAAATTTGTGCTTGGTTTATTTTTTTAGGGTAGTTTGCTGTTTCTCTAGGCTGAAGCCTCGTGCACGACGATTGTCACGTTGAAGAGTTTGGAGCTCTATTTTATATATTCCTTACCAAGATCTCATTATTTGCAGGGTTCCACTTCCTGATGGAGGTTCTTTAGTCATTGAACAAACAGAGGCCTTGGTCTCCATTGACGTAAATGGTGGACATGTAATGTTTGGCCAAGGCAATTCACAGGCAAAAGCAATTCTTGACGTTAACCTTGCAGCTGCTAAACAAGTATGTTCCTATGCAGAACCTTCTTTTGCTCTAATTTATTTAAGTAAGCACACAAAGGAGGTAATGAAGGTGGTTTGCAATTTTATCCTTTTGCAATGTACGAAAACATATTCATTCATTTTGTATCTCTCCCTTGCAGTACTTTCAGTTAATTTGCTGTGAAATATATATGTATATATATATATTTGCTTTCATATGTGATGAGTTTATCTTGCAATCTATTCATCAATGGATTGTATTTCTTAACTTCCTGACGGGCTAACTTTATTCCCTATCATGTGCATTTTCATACTGACTGTCAAATGTAAATTGGATTTCTGATTCAGATTGCTAGAGAGTTACGTCTTAGGGACATTGGCGGCATTATTGTGGTAGATTTTATTGACATGACCGATGAATGTGAGCTCTCTCTCTCTCTCTCTCTCTCTCTCTCTCTCTCTCTCTCTCTCTCTCTTGTTTATTGTGATCGACGACTAGAAACTCTTTGTGCTTCGAGTTCTATCTGTCCAGTTGGCTCTTAAGTCGGCTAAAGCCTTTAGCTTAGTCTCTCAAACTGCAGACAAATTAAGCCATGGAATAAGATAATTTATCAGGAATTAAACATGCCTATAGTGCTTTCTTTCTTTCTATTCTATAAGTGAGGTTCTTCCGCAATCTGATCCTTCTCACTAGTGCCATTATGTTTGCAATCGTGAAACAGAAACAAAAAAACCGTTTTAGATTTTAATACACTTTTGTTAAGTTGCCAGTAGTTGAAAAGCGAGCGATTCGTACAAAGCTTATATGTATAAATATTCAGCAAAACTAGCTTCTGTGGTAAACTTATATCTATCTATTTTATTGGTTGTATTATAACTCTTTCTGTACAATCTTGTCTTTCAGCGAATAAAAGATTGGTGTATGAAGAAGTTAAGAATGCTGTTTCTCACGATAGGTCAATAGTTAAGGTCTCTGAATTGTCGAAGCACGGAATAATGGAAATAACGAGAAAGAGGGTATGTGTTTTTCCAATATTTTTGTAATTGACTATAGAATGATGCATAGCCCATACCTTATTTTACACTCGACGTACAAATAAGAAGTAAATGTACCTATTCAAGAGTGTGGCCCACAGCTGAAGCAGTACAAATTTCTTGAATCTTTCAAAAACTCACTAATTTAGCAGAGATTCTTTTCAAATTTCTTATGGAACTTTTTTGCATCTTTTGAAAAGGTGCGGCCTAGTGTGACATTTATGATCAGTGAACCATGCCCTTTCTGTCATGCTACTGGGAGAGTAGAAGCTTTAGAGACATCATTCTCCAAAATCGAACAAGAGATTTCTCGGTTACTCGTAAGTATTTTTTTTTTTTTTTTTTTGGCTTATAAGAAAAACTTTCCTCTTTGTGTTATTATAACCACAAAATGAAATGGTTTATTGAAATTCACTACACATAATTCTCTCGGATCGGTTATGAAGCAAAAGCAGGATTCAGAAAATAACTCAAATTTTGTCTTGGATTCAGGCTACAATGTATCCCATAGCAGTCCCTCAAAATCCCAAATTATGGCCAAATTTCGTTTTGCGGGTTGATCATAACATGTGCGAGTACTTGACCTCTGGGAGAAGGACTCGCTTGGCTCTCTTGAGTAGTTCTCTTAAAGTCTGGATAATTATAAAGGTAAACCTGCTATTTTAATTTTTTTTTACGCGATATAGATGATGATGATCCACGCGAACTGTCACGAGAGATATGTTGATTGTTATTTGCCATTTTTTGTGACTCTCAGGTTGCTAGAGACTTTACTCGCGGCGCATTTGAGGTTAAGCCATTTGTGGAGGAAAAAGAAAGCGAAAATAAACGACATGTTACATTTCCAGTACTACGACAAACCAAATCTAAAAATCAGCCCGGAAAAAAGGTGACTCTGATCCCAGTGAAGAAGTGGAGGACTGGAAGAAAATGAAGTCCTCCTGGTTTTGTCATTAAAAAGGAGTGGCATAATGTTGGAGAATGAAGAACGGAGGCAAAGTTGGGATGGATTTTTTATTTATTTCTTTCTGAGTTCCTCAGCTGAGAGGGGGTTAAATTCTGTTAGGTATATTATAGCCACCAATTCCGAGTTCTTAAACCCATTCATTTTCATTTTCCTAATTTATTTATTTTTTTGCTAAAGAAAAACTCACAGATGTTCACATCGTATCATTTTCAGGCAATTCATAAACTCACATTAATTGTTTTTTAGCTCAGCGATTCCACAATAAATTCACATTTCATGTTTTTTCTCCAAAGAATGCCCTATTTTTCTCTTTTAGAACTTTAAGTTTATACTATGATTCGAATCCACGATCCCAAATAGATGTTGGTAAAGGTAGTCACACCCACCACCACTACACCTATTTGTTTTTATCTATCTTTTACCTAATAAAATACCCTCTCTTTTTTACATGCTTCATTAATATCTCAGTTTCTTATGAATAGTCTACTAGTTTATGGGGTTTTGTCTTCAGTATTGGCACATGTGAAACACACAAAGGTAAAGTAGCAATACCGAAAACGAAAAAAAGAAAATTAACATCAAAGTTTTCAACCAATGAAACAACAGCGATCGCTTCGCTTCTCTAGAGGTATACAAAATTCATAGTGCTGATGACACTTATAACTAAAGGCTTACACTTTCATGCGGATAGAATAAAACTTTGAAGCTAATCTCTAGCTGGAAGCGGAGGAACAAGTATTGACGCCGTCCTTGCAATCCTTGGTAAGGTCGTTGAAAGTCTCGAGCTGCTTCTTCCCTCTCAAGAAGACCTCGGTATCGACCGAGACTCTCATATAGCCGTCAAACTCGACGGGGACGCCCTTATTGAGCGCTGTCATCTCGGCGTACCAATCGCTCCCCTCGTCCCACAGGTCCTTGTACTCCTCCAGAAAATGGGTCGAGTACTTGTCCTTGAGCGGCTCGAACAACGACCGGTCACGCTCGTTGGTCGCCACGTAGAGATTCCGACCCTCCTCGACCTTGTCTTTCAGGGTCGAGAGCAGCGCGTCCGGCGAGGTGTCCCTCTCGAGGTTCGGCCACATCTGCGAGTTCTTGGCCTTGTCGCCCCTCTCCACGTGGACCGAGTCGTAGTCCCAGTTGAGCTTCGTGGCGATCGCCGAGACTATCTCCATGAGCCTCCTCGACTTCCATATCAGGTGCCACGGCCGTTGGATTGCCGACTCGGTCTCGCCCTCGCACACCCGGTACCAGTAGTTATCCGGCTCCACCGACCCGAACTTCCTCATGATCAGCGAGTCCTTCACGAAAAGACCAGTGTTCATTTACTCAGCTGTTCATCGAAATTTTCAATAATTCAATAAATTTTTTTGCATTTACCTTAACATCGGCGAGCTTCATTGGCGTGACCCGGACGTCCTCGACGAGGTGAAGGCCGAGGCCGTCGCGCTTCTGCCACTTGTCCCAGTCGGTCCAGAACTGTCCCTGGTCCAGCACCGAAGCGGACTCCCTCAGATGCTCGAAATCAAAGTAGAATCGAAAATCCTTCCCTTCCTCATCCTGGCCCGACGAGCTATAAACCGAGGACAGACACATCGACAAGTCCATGACCAGAGTGCGGTTCAAGTACCGAGCCTCGCCGAGAGCACAGAGAAAGCTCCACAGAAAATGGTTCATGTCCTTGCACCGGTCGCCCCCGCCGGAGTACAGCAAGTACTTTCCGCGGCTGAACGAGCCCTCGGACTCGACCACGGGGAGCGAATCGTTCACCGCGTCGCCGACCACGGGCAAGAAGTTCTTCTCCTCTTCTCTCTTCAGCGGCCTCTTCTCGAACCCGACGCCCTGGTTCTTCCTCTTCTTCCGGGCCAGGACTCCGCTGTGGTACTCCCCGATCGCGGCCACGCTCACCGAGCAATTCGACGCTGACCTGGCGATGGTGAACCGCCTGTAGTCCTTGTAGAAAGCCGCGGTCTTTCCTTCTTTTGGCCTGAACCGCCACGCCATGTCACACGTGGTGGGCTCCGGGCCCGCCGCGGGCTTTCCGAACCGGTAGAAGTGGATGTCGGGGAACTTCTCGATCGCGGCTTTCATCAGCAAGTGGAAGATCTCCGGGTCCCGGCAGTTGATCGGAGTGTCCACGCTGGCGTTGTCGCAGTCGCTAGGGGTTCCCTCGTCCATTCCTTTGGCCGATTCTACGTCGGTGACGTTGATGAAGGCCGAGAAAGCGGTCTGGTTCGCGGCCATGAAATCCTCTCCGGTTTTTACCACGGCGACGTCGGAGATGAAGGTCGCGTTGGATTTGGAGGTCAGGAAAGTTGTGATCTTCGTCGATGGATGGAACAATGGATCTTCCGGCTCGTATGTAGCGGCGATTATGGTGAAGATCAGAACTCCGAGGACGAAGAGCGTGAAGCAGAGGTTTCCGATCATGGCCAGAGCGCTCGGACCCAGATTCTCGGGTCTGAAGCCTCCATTTCTGGAGAACGAAGACCTACCCAACATGTTTTCCTCTTTTTTTCTTGTTCGAACCCAAATTCGAGTCTAAAGCTCAAATCAAGAATGCCTATATGATCGAATCAAGAAATGCGGTTGTTCCTAAATTCGCTTCGTTTCTTTTTCAGATCTTGAAATAAAACACAGAATGTTGTTTGAAAAGATTTATGATTGAACAAATGTAGAACCCGAAGGGAAGTCTTCGAGCTAATGTAAACCCTAATCTCGAGCAATTTGACGATCTACGTGTGAATCAAGAACCGTACCTTCTACATAGTCGAGCGAATCGAACAGAAAAACTTCCTTCTCTCTTCGTGCGTTTCTGGGACGGTGAGAGTGTGTGAGTGAGTTGTCTGAGAGATTTCTCTGTCTGTTAATTTAATAGTTTTAAGTGTCAAAGTTTCTAAATTTTTAATAATATAAGAAAAACGTTGGCTGTGATTCTGCCACGTGGATTATGCGTGCACGTGGAAAGAAATCGAAGAGTGTCTCTAGTCTAATTTTTATTGATAATAAGAGAACACACCGACAGTGGCAAATGTGTAAATTTGAAGATTGAGATCTAATTATCGGTGGTTAATCATATAGGATAAATTACGGCCAAAAACTCATCGTAACAGTGACGGAGCCAGAAAAGCCCATCAAGGGGGCTAATTTGAAAAAAAAAATTCAGGGGGGCTTGATTGTAAAAAATTTATAAAACTTGGGCCAAAAGTATAAATTTTCAAGGGAAAAAAATGTAATTTTTTTAAAATGGGCAAAAAATGCAAAAAATAAATTTTTGAATGGGGCTTAAGCCCCTGCTGGGCCTATACTGACTCCGTCATTGCATCGTACACCCCTTTCTCAATTTCATTTTTCCACAAAATCAGGTGAGAGTGAGCATACGGGCCCAATCAACCCACAAATATTAGGAGAATAGCTCAAGTTTGAATAAATTAAGTGAATAGCTCAATTAATATTTCACTACTTAAATTACTCTCATATATAAGAGCAAAACTCAATTTTTCCAAAACTTAAACCTAAACTCGTTCTCGTCTTCGTCCATTTCACGCCACCGATCCACTTCACGCCGCCGATCGCCGTGATCCATTTCACGCCGCCGCGTCGTCCATCCTCGTTGCTGATCCCTAACACGTCGCCGGCGAGATCCGCCATAGACGGCGTCGATTCCGTCGAGCTCCGGCGGCGGCGATGCTCGACCTCACCGAAACGAACCAGATTGACTCAGAAATCGGCGAGGGGAGATGAATCGGCGGCGGAGAGGAAATCGGCGGCGATGGAAGGGATTGAGGAGAGGCACTTTGTGAATTCGCGAATCGGTTAATTTAATTAACCTACTGGAGTGAGTTAGGTTAATTAATTAACGGATTCGTGAAGGATTTGAAACTCACAAAAAATTTACAAAAATCATAACTTAAGTCAATTGATTCAAAGCATTCAATTAATTAACCTAATTCCGAATTCAATCATTTAGTAAATTAACTTTACTCACAAAAAAAATCAGAACCTAAACTAATATTCAACCAATAAGTTAATTAATTAACCTAACTCACTCCAGTAGGTTAATTAAATTAACCAATTCGCGAATTTACCAAGGGCATTATGATCTGAGCCAAAAATATGGGCTATTTGCTTAATAAAATGAAACTTGGGCTATTCCTCCAATAAGAATGACAAACTTGGCTAGTTACAACAAATTTCACAAATCAGGGTCTGAATATTCGTTATGTTGCAAAAATACTTTAGCCGTCAATTTTTTAACCATTTCGCTCAATATTTGCCGACGTAAATTTACGTATAACTTAAAATATATACAATTATCAAAATACTCCCAATTATTATTATTATTAATAATAAGTTAACAACCTGAAATAAAATAGAGAAATTTTTTAAAAATATATATATCATTATTCAACTTCTCTCTCTCCTCTTCACCATCTACGTATCATTTTTTTACCCATTTTGTTGTTTAAAAAATCTGAGTTTTTTGCTCGTGGTCGTCTCTTTGCTCAGCCGTTTGGATCCGCCGCGATTCTTCTCTCCTCCCAAAGCTAGACTCCCCAATCCATTGTTCTCGGAGCCAAACCCTAACCCTAGACTCCTCGACGACCCCCGAATTCCAACTCCGGGAAGTCGTTGAAGATTGTGATTGAGCTACACACACTCGGAGTTCCCATGACGGAGTTCGTGCTAGCGCACGACAAGTACCGCAAACTCATTTTACCTCAAAACTTAGAATCGACGGCTCTGATCTCGCCGCCAGAGAAGCTCTGGAGGATAGTGTTGCACCAGATTATTTCGGCGAACCCTCATTTCTTCTTCCCCAATATCCTCGGAGATATTCGAACGAGTGAGGTCGGTGGTGATGGTGGAGAGGAGCGGGAGCCTGAAGAAGAGAGTGTTGGAAGGGATCAAGTTCCGAGAGTTCGCCGTCGAAGAACGCTTGTGCATTCCTTCGAAGAACGCTCTTCATTAGATGCGGTGCAGATCTGATCTGGTTAAGATGGCCGGTCTCGCCTCCAGATTCTACGATTGAGATGACAATGACCTCATCATCAATCAGAGCAATAATGACAACAATGTCTAAGACGAATAAGAAAATGATGACGTCTCTAAAGTAGAAGAAGAGCCGGATTTGGTCAAAGAAGAAGCGACAAATGTACCTATTTGAGTGTTGAATCCCTTTTCATTGATTTATTTGATTTTGTAGATTCTGTATCAAATTAGATCAACATTCAATCTAGACAAAATCATCGATCGTATATCAATTGAGTATTGTTGAAGACGAAGACCAACCATATACCCCGCACTTACTAACTTGATTTTTCTCCCTCTCTTTTTCCCGTGATGAAAAAACTCGAACATGAGAGAGAGAGAGAGAGAGAGAGAGAGAGAGAAAGAAAATAAGTTAAATACTATTTTATTTTATAATTACTTTTTTTTTAAATTGTTTATTTATTTATTTATTTTAGTAAGATTACTAATTTGTCCTCTAAATATTGGTCATGTGACACTCACATGTTCAAATGTAGATGGTAACAGAATCTTTTAGATGAAATGAGCAACACTTTAACAGAACAAGAGTTCAGAGTAATTTTATAGCAAAATAAAGTTGAGGTGCGCTTTGTGACTCGACCTAGAGTTCAGGTGAAATTCACGTAATTTATCCTTAATTATAATAGTTAAGTAGTTTTGTCTTTAGCAATTTTTTACAGGCTTTTATTGAGAGCTCAATTGTATTTAAATTTCAAAATTTTAAAGGGCAGTGTAACAAACTAGCCAAAATGAAACTATAAAATTTGTTTTTAACTTACGTTTCACAAATTTTAGGGAAATAACCAACAGCCTTATGTGACAATAATTAAGTTCTGATTTGCCCTTATTTATTAACAAATTGGTCATTTTTCTCTCTCCAACTTTTTTTCCTACACTTTTTTTACATAAAAAATTCAAAAAAACATATCTATATCATATGAACTCGAGATTGACTGATTCCAAATCCTACGGATTCGTGACGCCGAGATCTTAAAAAATAGATCCATGTGTTTGAAGAAAAATCATGTTTAATACCATAGATGTAGAAAAATCACGTTACCACCTTAAATATGGAAATAACTGAAATTTTTTGAAATTATCAAAAAAATAAATGGAAACGTAAATATGATGCATTAAACATAATTTTTCATCAAACACAATGAGTCTATATTTGAAGATCTCGATGCACGAATTTGTAGGGTCTGAAATCACTCAATTTCGAGTTCGTATGAGAAAGATACGAATTTTTGAAGTTTTGATACAAAAAAAATTATTTGAAAAAAAAAAATAGGAGAGAGAAAGTGACGAATTTGTTAATAAATAATGGCAAATCAGACTTTAATTATTGCCACATAAGCCATTTGACTATATCCCTAAAAATTGTCAAACATAGGCTAGATCCAAAATCACATGTTTAAAGTGGCCTAATTAGTTACAAATCTCAATTTTAAATTGGATGAGTATGAAAGTATCATGGGGTTCCATATCAAAACCAATTGGTAATGAGAGGAGTAACCCATGACATTTATAAACTCTTGTTAGTTCTCATTCACTTTCAATGTGGGATTCCTAACACGCCCACTCAAGATGGCGGCTCTTTGCGTTCGCTCATCTTGGGCCGAATCCCAACGATTGGATCGGATACCCGTTTGGGCTTAATGGGCTCTGATACCATATGAAAGTATCATGGGGTTCCATCTCAAAACCAATTGGTAATGAGAGGAGTAACCCATGACATTTATAAACTCTTGTTAGTTCCCATTCACTTTCAATGTGAGATTCCTAACAATGAGGCAAGGGATTTTTTTTTTGAGAAATTGTCTCAGCTATCACCATTTGATAAATTTTTTCTAATTTCCCACTAAAAGTTTAATTTGGCCAAAAATACTACTAAGCCACTTGTACAAATACAATTTTACCCTCAACAATTTATGTCAATTTTTTTTTTAAAACATGGGCGGTGCCACGGAGATATCATAAAAGCCCTCACGTATGGCGGAGGAAAACCGTGGTTACAAGAGATAAGGAACAAACACACAACCACGCATCCAACTCAGCAAACCAAACACGAAAAAAACCTATCCCGACATGTGGGATTGAATCTCTCTGTCATCGGCTCTAATAGCCTCTTCCGAGCACGGAGGGACAAGCCCCATCCATCTCGAGTTCGAACTTTGAGTAATAGCAAAACGGGCTAAATTGTGTGCCGCAATATTACAAATACGAGGAATATGCATAATTTTAAACTCGATCAAATTATTTACCTCTCTCTTGATGTGGTGCAAGATCGTCCCGAGCTCAGTCGTTGGAATCTCTCCCCCGGCCACTGCATTGACCACCTCCGAGCAATCCGAATGAAGCTCCAATCTCGACCCACCGATGCTACTAATCAAAAACTACGCCCTGGAGAACCGCAAACGCCTCCGCAAGCTGGGGGAAAACTCTCTAGCTTGGGAAAACGTTTGCGAGGCTATCACTATTCCGGACTGGTCGCGAGCAATGCACCCCACGCCGAATCCTCCCTGGTCCCGATCTAGCGCAGCATCCACAGTCACCGAGATTGTTCCTTGCGTCGGAGGGATCCACCTAGGCTTGGTCGTCCTCTTCTCCTCTCCCTGTACTGTTGTCTTGTTCGCGTCTCTGAACTCTTCGAGGAAACTCCCACTCCACTGAACAAGCTCTGACTGATTCCAAGCTTTCCTCCCCGAGACGACATTATTCCTGTGATTCCACAATTCTCAGATGATATGTCAATTGTTGACATAAATGTCAACAATTTATATCAATTGTTGACATAGATGTCAACAATAGATGTCGATTGTTGACATCTATGTCAATAAACAAATAACCTAAAACTCAAAGATGTCAATTGTTGACATCATGTTAAGGGTAAAATTGTATTTGTACAATGGTTTACTAGTATTTTTGGCCAAATTAAACTTTTGATGAGAAATTAGAAAAAAAAAAAAAAAAAAAACTTATCAAATGGTGGTAGTTGATGCAATTTCTCCCCCTTTTTTTTTTAGCTACATGTCTTTATAACTGAGGTTTATTGCTGGCTGTTACTGACTACTGTCGTATCTAAGGTTCATTGTCGTTGTCTCTTTGTACTACTATCTTTTCTCATAGAACTTAAATCACATTTTCATTTGTTTCTTTTTGTGCATTTTCTCTTGTTTACTTTGTTGCAGGTTATTCCTTTGCATTCTGATGTTGATTCTTAGTCAATGTCCGAGTTCAAAATTTCGTTTTAATAGATCGCCGTCGTTTACTTGCTGTTTTTTTTAATCGGGGATTTTTATTTTTCGTTCTATCCTGAAATTTCTTGAGACAATGACTTAAGGTTTGTGGCTTTTTTTTTAATCACGGTTTGTGACATTTTAAAAGGGGACTTCGACAGAAATACTTCTTTTTCAGTGTGGCGACTTTTATGTCCTACTTTACTATGTTTTATGAGAATGAAAAGATAGCAAAATTTAAAATACATATTATATAAATATATATATAATATACATATATATGATCATTTTTTTTTTGGCATCTCGTATCATTGTTTTTCTGTTGTCCTCTAACCGAACCCAACGAATTTGTCCAAGCCTTGTCGTTTTCTAAATGGATGATTTAAAACTGATATTCCATTTCCATGTAGAAGATGTCAAATTTTCTATATATCTCAAAATTCAATCTCACCCAACTGTTGTATACTATTAAGTTTCTTAATTGTATATAAGGTATATGAAAAAAATGGTGTCTTTTGTCTCTCATTTTGGAATAATATAACCTTGACTTATACATGATGTAACATTGACTAATAACACCGTGTATATAATTTTTTTTTTTTTTTAATAATAGAAATCCAACATCAGAATTCTGCTTTTAGTTATCTTTAAATTCAATAGATTATTAAAGAGAAATTTCATTAATTGGGCTTAATAAGCCATTAAATATCAAGATTAGACCATAATGTTTAAAAATATCTGAATATGGACTTTTGGCGCAAAATCGGACAAAAATACCCCTGATTCAAAAAAACCCATATTTTTCTCTCATTTTCAAATGATTTTCATCACAATTCTTTTTCATGTTCGAATTGGTTGCGCTAGGATTAGAATTTTCGGTGGTCGAGCTCACCGCTGAGCTCGTGGGGTTCGGGGCAACGCCCCGATTTTTTATTTTATTTAGGAATTTGGGTATGTGTTCAGTTTCGATTTTGAGGGTTTCACCTTGAATCTCATCGTACGACATCGTACAGCATCGTACGACATCGTACAGCATCGTACGGCATCGTACATCATCGTATGTGTTCAGTTTCGATTTTGAGGGTTTCACATTGAATCTCATCGTACGGCATCGTACAGCATCGTACGACATCGTACATCATCGTACGACATCGTACAACATCGTACAATGAGATACAATGTGAAACCCTCAAAATCGATAAAATTCATACACATTATAATGTACGATGCCGTACGATGTCGTACGATGCTGTACGATGTCGTACAATGCCGTACGATGAGATTCAATGTGAAACCCTCAAAATCGAAACTGAACACATACGATATCGTACGATGCTGTACGATGTCGTACGATGAGATTCAAGGTGATTCAAGGTGAAACCCTCAAAATCGAAACTGAACACATACTCAAATTATGAGCTCGACCACCGAAAATTCTAATCCTAGCGCAACCAATTCGAACATGAAAAAGAATTGTGATGAAAATCATTTGAAAATGAGAGAAAAATATGGGTTTTTTTGAATCAGGGGTATTTTTGTCCGATTTTGCGCCAAAAGTCCATATTCAGATATTTTTAAACATTAGGGTCTAATCTTGATATTTAATGGCTTATTAAGCCCAATTAATGAAATTTCTCTTATTAAACCGATATCCTCGTTTAATTTTGATTGGACATTAAGATGAAGATGGTGTGCTTACTATTAAGTATTAACATTCTACAAATACATTTAGATATTAAAAAAAAAAATCCCCTTACAAATACATCAGATGAAAGATCATTCTCTTACAAACTTTAGATGTAAAATAAAAAGGACCACATGAAGGAGCAATAGATTTTTTCTCAATGAAAACTTCTCTTATATATTATAGTCATTTCAATAGAGAATTTCATTTTCTAGACCCAAAAGTAATGAAAATATCTCAATTAGACTCACTACTTAAAAAATATCCAAAATTTGACTTTTTTTTTAATCAATTTTAGACGAAAATACCCTTGCAAGACCATATGACACTACTAATAATAAAAAGTTTATTCACTACTTATTGAAAATTTCTCATTCTCTCTCATTTTCTCATCATTTCGCGTATCCAATTGGTTGAATTCCTTCAAAATGGGTAAGTATGCTTCTTCATTAATCTTTTATAGCTTTAATGATATAGTTTGTGTAGAATAAATAAAGTCCGTAGATGTAGGTTAAACTTTCCGGAATTTGACTTTATTTTCGATGAAATCCGACCGTTTCGGATGAAATTCATGTACAAATTCCGATGAAATTCAAGCAGAAAATCCGACAATTTTCCATTCCGACTCATTTCGACTTATTCCGACCAATTCCGACCATTCCGACCATTTCCGACCAAATCCGGCCCTTTCCGACATCTCCGATCAATTCCGACCCTTTCCGACCCTTTCCGACCTCTCCGACCGAAGCCGATGGATTCCGATGGTATTCATCGGAAATTTCCAGTTTCTCAAAAAAAAAAATCTATTTTTACCTCCAAATCTCATTCAAATCAACATAAAATAACTAATAACCACTAAAATCTTGTATCCTATCAATTCTACACTAATCAAACCATGAAAAAAAACAAAAAAAACTAACTTTTTTTTGTCATTTTGGGTTATGGCACTTTGAGAGTTTGAGACCTTGAAGTGGTGTGGTGGAGGTCGGATTTGTGGTGGTTTCGGTCGGATTTGATGTGGTGGGCGTCGGATTTGAGGTGATGGAGGTCGGATTTGTGTCGGATTGGTGTGGTGACCGGGCGTCGTAAATGAGATTTGGGAGAGCAAGAGAGAAAGTGAGAGAGTGAATATTTGAATTGAGGGTATTTTCATCCAAAATTGGTACAAAAGTCCAATTTTTGATATTTTTTAAATAGTGGGTCTAATTGAGATATTTTCATTACTTTTAGATCTAGAAAATGAAATTTCTCTTTCAATATGCAGTAAAGCGATATCAACTCTTCTTTGCCTTTGGAATCCACTAAACTTTAATGAAAGAAAAGAATTTCAAATAGAAGTTTCATATGATTGTGTCGCCAACACTTATCACCTGTACAGCTGAGATTTTCCTTCAGATCTTTCAACATAGTGGGTTTCTTTTTAGATCTTGGCTCAAAACAATTGATTGAAGACAAGACTATAGAGTCCAAAGACGTTAGTATTTGTGCCATCTTTTCTTTGCAAGCAATTAAAGATGTTTTGTTAATCAGAGTTTCCTTTTACTAACACGCAATGATAAGCATTGAAGCAACCATAAAGAAGATCACAATCACCATCACTGCTATTTATTTTTCCAATGCTGATATCTTCAAAACTTACCATTCTGACTCTAACGTCAACAATTCAGTAAAGATAATAAAAGCAGATGATTACTTTGCAGCCTCAGCGATCAGCATAAGTAATAATGTACATGTAAATTAGCATACAGTTCTTTTTTTCATATTTATACACATTATTTGCCCAAGAAGGCAAAGAAAAAAAAAAGACGGATTAACTCAGCAGTTGAAACAAAAGCTCACCCCTGGAGAGTAGTCAAACTCGGTCATCTCTGCACATTTTCTTCTTCTTTCCGAGTAGTAAATTTTAGCTCTCGAGCGTAGAGTTTTTCTCTTTTTCTTTTCCCTTGACTGACCCAAAACAAAACACTGATTCAGTCCCAAAAAAACAGAAAAAAAACCCCACTCGAAACGATGTCACGTCACGTCAAGGAGTTATCCGAAGAAGGAGTACAAGAAGCGGCTCGGTGTTGGATTCGGCTCATACTGTGTTCCATGCTCCTCTGAACCATATCGCGAAGCAGCCTTTTTGCGGTCTCGGCGGCTTTGTCGGCTCCATCGACCCTCTCGGCGATACTGTAAACGATCTTCTCCAGAGCCAAGGGTGTTAGTTTCTTCTGTGTGGGGTTTTCCCTTAGAAGGTCGAGAAGCTCTCGGGCTCGGTCCCGAGCCTCGGCGGTGCCCTCGGCCGTGAGCCGAAGGAGGCCCGGGATAGCACCTTCTCGGAGAATGAGCTCCCGGTACTTGTCCCTGCTGCTCCGGCAGAGGGAGAGGAGAGCTCCGACGGCGTGCTCCGTGCTGGCGAGAGACCCGTCCTCGACGGTCTCGACCAGGGTCAGGATCCCAGATTCCGAGCCCGAGATCGCGGACCGGCCTTCCTCGGAGCCCGAGAGGATCTCGAGCAGAGCCGTGGCTTTCTCGGCGAACTTCGAGGACTTCTTTTTGCACTCCCTGAGGAGGTTGATGAGCGGAGAGGCCGCTCTGGCGTCGATGGTGATCGGAGACGGGTTTTCTTTTCCGGTTGAGAGGTTGTGGAGGGCTGTCACGGAGTCGACTCTTCCCTGGACCGTTCCGCAGCTGAGGATCTGCACCAGAAGCGGGACCGCCCCCGAATCTGCGATGGTCGGCTTGTTCTGTGGGGCCGCCGAGAGGGTCAAGATCGCCGCTGTGGCTAGTTCCCTCAAGCTTCCGTTCTGGAACCTCAATAGCTCTACGAGAGGTGGTATAGCTCCGGCTCCAACTATCTTAATCTTGTTTCTGAAATCATTATCAAGATTCATTTGCTGAGAAGACCGATAGAATTTATTGGGAAAAAGGTCGCAATAATGAATAGAAGATTCGAAAACCAAGAAACCGACCATAAAATATGTTCATATTCGAAGAATTGAGCCCAAAAAAAAAGGAAAGAAAAAATGAAAATAGCGGTAATTAAGGCGATCTTAATGAATTGAAGATTGGGAAATCAAAGAGCTAACTTAGTTATAGAAACAAAATGCTCCAACAGTTAAGCTTGGTTCCACATGAAGTAACACCCAAAATGACAGAATCCTTTGTAGCTTAAAATTTCCTGTACCGAAACAGGTAACTCAAAGAAGGCGCGAATCGCACTTTCCTTCGATTTCGTGCGCGCGAAAGTCACCAATAAATTTAACATGTATCACACACCCTAAAGACTACAGCAATTCCCTAAATTAACTGAATATCAATAACATTTTGTTCCTTCGTGCTATATTTCCACGGCAACTAGTGAAAAAAAAAAAAAAAAAAAAAGCTCAACAGGACAGACTTCAAAAGAGTTAAATTCTATCCCGTCGCTACAGTAACGAGATTTCAGATAAAGAAATTTCGTAAGAACCAGAAGTACCAATCCGGAGAATAAACTATCATTCGATTTTACTACCTTATACACGAAATTTCAACTGAATTCCATCCCTACACAAATGGAAAACTCTTCCTCTCTCGGCACAATTACTCAGCAGCATGGAAAATCACGCTAAATTGAATCAACTTTTCAGACCAAATCACATCTTCTCTATTCAGCTAAAATCCAAATTGAATCGAGATGATAAAAACCTAAATCCTAAAATTATCATCTTGGTGAATCCTCTTCGCTAGAATACTAAATCTCAAGCAAAAATCACCTTCTAATCCAGTAGAACAAACAGTCTAAACGGAATCAACAAATCGAACAAGAACTCATGAGTCAAGAGAGAGCTTACCGTTCATCGCGGACGGCGAGGTTGAGAAGAGCGAGGAGAGATGCTTCGCGAGCCTCGAGATTCGGAGAGGCGAGCATGAGAACCAGAGGCTGAATCACTCCCGAAGCACCGAGTCTCGACCGAGTCTTCACCGACGACGACGACGGAGACGGAGACGACGGCGAGGCCGTAGAAGACGAAGGAGAGGAAGAGGAAGGAGAAGAGGAAGCAAAGGACTTCCTGACGAGCCTCCGAATCTCTCTGGCGGCCTCAATCTTGGCGCTCAGATCGCCATGGATAAGCTTCGAGGAGATTTCGACGACCAGGCTGTGTTTGGTGTAGTTCCACGATTCCTCGTCCTTTTCCTTCCTTTCTCTTCCGCCATTTTCTTCTTCCTCTTCTTCTCCAGCTTTCGCTCCTGTCACTTCATCGTCTTCTTGTCCCATTCTCTCTCTCTCTCTCTCTCTCTCTCTCTCTCTCTCTCTCTTCCTCTCTCTTTTCTTTCTCTTCTTTTCCGTTTCTATTTCGGTTTACTTTATAGGTAGACGAACTGTTATCTGTGTATTATTGTCTCTCTCTATCGTGTCTCATTTTCTCACTTTTTTATGTTTGGTAAGAAGGGTTGAAAGAGGCGCGTATTATAATGGATATTGACTAATTTGTAAAATTATATTAGCAATATATTTGTTATAACCCCATTGGCTTACTTACCATGTCTCATAAGACCACCTCACTCAAAAGACGAAAGGTTAATTCCAACAAAACTAAGAAGACATTTCTATGTTTCATATTGTTTGGTTAAATCTAGTAGTTGCAAAATTGCAGATTTTTCTGTTTTTTTTTTACAAGATATATTTTTCTTCATTTTTAACAAATATTAATGTATTTAAGATTCATCGTTGTACACTCAAATTTCATCGTAATTCATTGGATTAAAATTTTAAGAATTAAAAATTGGGATTATTCCTAAAGTATGATTTCCCCATTAATTTTGGACCAAAATCCATTAAGTCCAAATTAATCCAAATCTATGACCCCATAAATTGGGCAATTACATTTTTAACCCTCTTTCTCTCTTTACCCAAAAAAAAAAAAAAAAAAATCAACATAGGAATACCACCTCCAGGAAGAGCGTCGTTCCGTGACTCATCGGCGTCGGATCCAAGCATCTCAATCCACGACCCAATCGTCCTCTCCACCGCTCTGAAGATCCCCCGACGCTCGAGAATTTTGAAAATCACCTTCATTACTCGCCGGAGACTTCCCTCTCGGCCACGCTGCATCACCGGAGTTCAGACGACGCTGAGAGTTCCGACAGAAGACCTCAATGCCAAGGCCAATGTCAATAAATCTTCAAAGGAATTTTCCGGAATTATTGAAGATTTATTGACATTAATGTCAATAAAAATGCATATTTATTGACATCAATGTCAATAAATCTTCAATAAAAACCTAGAAATTTTCAGAAACAGTTTCTTGATAAATATCTGGGTTTTCGTTGAAGATTTATTGACATTGATGTCAATAAATATGCATTTTTATTGACATCAATGTCAATAAATCTTCAACGAAAACCCAGAAATTTTCAGAAACAGTTTCTTGATAAATATCTGGATTTTCGTTGAAGATTTATTGACATTGATGTCAATAAATATCCATTTTTATTGACATTAATGTCAATAAATCTTCAATGATTCTGGAAAATTCCTTTGAAGATTTATTGACATTGGCCTCGGCATTGAGGTCTTCCACCGGAACTCTCAGTGTCGTCTGAACTCCGGCGATCTAGCGCGGCCGAGAGGGAAGTCTCCGGCGAGTAATGAAGGTGGTTTCAAAATTCTCTAGCGTCGGAGGATCTTCAGAGCGGCGGAGAGGACGATTGGGTCGTGGATTGAGATGCTTGGATCCGACACCGATGAGTCACAGAACGACGCTCTTCCTGGAGGTGGTATTCCTCTGTTGATTTGAGTTTTTTTTTTTCCGTTGATTTGGGTAAAGAGAGAAAAAAAGGGTTAAAAATGTAATTGCCCAATTTATGGGGTCATAGATTTGGATTAATTTGGACTTAATGAATTTTGGTCCAAAATTAATGGGGAGATCATACTTTAGAAATAATCACTTAAAAATTAGTGCGAAAAATAGATTTCTTAGTGGTTATTATATGTTTAAGTGAAAATAAGGATAATAAGAAAGAAAATGAGATAATTAAAAGAGGTTTAGAGTAAAATATCAAAAAAAAAAATCCTTTCTAAATATACACTAAAAGTCTAGTGCTGTAACTACGTAATTATCAAATCTAACCAGACAAATTAGTTAAGAATGCGTATCTCTTTTCACTTTTTTTTTTAAATCGAAGTGTAGTCTCAGGGACTATGGATTAGAAGGCATTTCTGCCAAAATGATCTCCCATAAAACAGGGGGAACAAAATTATGCCACAGAAAATCAGAGGCAAAATTAAGAGCGTATTTGGCCAACATATGAGCAGCCAAATTGCAAAGTATGGGAACATAAATTACAGAGAAAAAAGAAAGCCCAGAAGCAAGAGTTCTAACATCTTCTAGGACTCTCCCGACTTCAGTAATGGTTTGTTGTTTATGGTGGAGAAGCTTCAGGATAGCATCGCAATCAGTTTGGATTTGCAAGTGCGTGATGCCGAGAAGGAAGGCGTTTGCGATGCTGCGTTTGACTGCAAGCGCTTCAGCGACGGTGGGGCAGACTGTTGCGTCAGTCCGGGCGATGAAAGCTCCGAGGGCAAGCCTAACAGATGATCGAAACACTCTGCTGAGACCGCAGTGACGGCCGTTCGCAGTGAAGGCAACATCTGTGTTGATAGCCACAACTCCGGAGGGGGGCGGCGGCCAGAGCTGAAGACGGAGACGAGTTGAGCCGGACCGATTCGAGTTGGCGATGGTCGAGTGATCTTGGAACTCCTCGAGGTGGAGGAGAGTAATGTTGACTAAGTCTGTCGCTGATCTTGATCGGTTGTTGTTGTGGATGGCGTCATTACGACGATTCCATGAGGCTCAGGCGATCATTATGACGGCTTCAAAGTCGCTTTTGTCCAGCGATTCCTTCATGTGAGAGAGGAAGCCAATGATGTTGTTGCGGAAGCTTGTTTTGATCATTGGCCTCCAACCCGTCGGCTTCCACAAGCCTTTATTATCTGGACATGACCAGAGGGCGTGGAAGGCGGTCTCGTGGGCAGCGGCACACATTGGTCAGCGCGGTCGAGCTTCATTCCCCTAGAGGCGAGGTTATCCACAATGGGGATCCAATTTCGGCAAAGTTTCCAAGTGAAAGAACGGACTTTCGGAGGGACGTGGAGTTGCCAAAAGAGCCGCCACCATCGGATGGTAGTGTGAGGAGAAGACGATTCCGCCATGGGAAGAAGTTCCGAGGCGATTCTATAGCCACTTTTGACCGAGTACTCTCTGTCCTTCGTATAGTGCCAACAAGGTGAGTTGTCAATAAAATTGGAAATCCCCGGATTTTTTTTTATAGCTTCCACATCATCATCATCGAACAAGGATCTAAGAAGGGGAAGGTTACAATCCCCGTTATGGAGAGTGAGATTGGCCACCTTCGTGTCATCGACGAGGTTGGTGTGGTGATGGACACGGAAGTCTCCGGCTCGTGGCAGCCATCGGTCATGGCGGAAATCGATGTTTTCACTGTTGCCAACTCTCCAACAAGAACCTCGATCTATGATTTATCTACCCCAAAGGAGGCTCCTCCAAAGACCCGAAGCGTTTCGAGAGTTCAAACCATAGAGGAAATTTGTGTCTGAGAAATAACTTAGCTTGAGGACCCGTGATGCAAGTGATGAAGGGTGGCGAAGCTCTTATTCGCTTTAAATTCGTCAGATTTGTGTCTGAAGTCTGAACGTCCAGTGTAATAGATGATATTACGTATAATTCAAGAATTGCATCATATTTTAGAATTTTTTATAGATACATGTATATGTATAATGAAAATACAGTAGATAATTTTCACTGTAATTGAAATTAGAAACAATAACTCAACTTTATTATAATATTCACAAAATGTTTTCACATAATATCTATTTTGATTAATTTTTGTGATTTTCAATATAATTTTTTATTGCATTTTAACAATTTCACCTAATTAGGGGATTTATTATTATAGCGTAATTATAGAAAGATGACATATATATACCTTAAATTTAAATGAAATATTACATTCGTGCTTTTAATTTTAAATTATCACATTAACCCTCATTTTACCATATATAACACATGTATATACCTTAAATTAATAATTCTACCACATTATCATTTTTTTTCTTAACTTTTAATTGTGATCCTTAAAATATTTTGAATATTTAGTTTTGACCTCACTTATTTAACATTTAATTTAAAAAGAAAAGAAGAAAACTCTCTCTCTCTCTCTCTCTCTCTCTCTCTCTCTCTCTCTCTCATTGTTGTTGTTGCTAAAATATTGTTGATGAACTCTATAGGATGAATAGCTACACATGTTTCTTTTAGGTCAATTGTTTATTGTAGATAAAAAATCTCTGTCGTTGTATAAGATATATAACCTTTATCTTTTCATTTATATAGCGGGGTCAATCTATTTGGAATTTTAATAGGGTATATAAATAGAATTTTGTAACTAATTAGGCCACCTTAAACTCAAGATTTGATATTTAGCCCGTGTTTGGAGAGTTTTAGAACGCCCATATAAATATGATCAATTTTGCAAGTTAAAGGCATTTTACTTGCAATTATTTTTCAAATTGAAATTCGAATCAAAGCTCATTTGGCACACGCCACACACTTATGTTCTTGAATGTGACGATCTGAATTTTTGGACCGTCTTACTCTACTTGTTTTTTAAATTTTAGAAAATTCTTTAGAAAAATTGGAGGAATTTTTTTTAAAACACATGGAATAAAGGCCATACAAAGCGTTTCAAAATCGATTTTGAAGTTAGGACAAAACTGTGAAACTGGTATACGCAGTGATAAGAGAATAATCGAAATATTTTTTTATTTGATAAAAATATTATTTGATCTAACATTTAAATAGAAAACCTCTAAATCTAACTTTTCCAAAAAGAATCGACGAAAAAGAATTATTTTTGAAGTCATGGTAAGCGTATTAAAATTGATTTTGATTGAATCCGAACCAAAAACTTCTTTTGATCTAAAAGCTCATTAAAAAAAAACAAACAATATAGAAATAAATTTGAGAAGGAACACGAATTACATACCTAATTTTTTCAGACGGTTGTTAGTATAAAGCTCACAAAATAAAAAGTGTAATTCAATGGATGAACCGGTTATTAGCATTTTAAAAATAATATTTATTTTCTTGATTTCTATCAACTTTTAGTTCAGGGTGCCCCTAGGGTAGTCGTACCTATTTTAGTGCGCACTTTAGAGACGAAGATATGAGGCTGCAAGGTCCCACAATTCGCTCTATCTAATAAACATATTAGGGCATCGGCCCGATAAATTTCCCCATTTGGGCCTCGGTCCAGGAAACTTCTCCTTAAAATCTATCGGGGTGGTATGATTACCTTGATTTTCTTTATCTTTTCACTTTGAGAATTACGTTACATACAGATATGACATGTACATAAAAAAAATTCATACATATGCTCACATAAAACAAACATGACTAAACAATAAAACATGTATTCTCAAATATATTTTAACTTAACATCACATATCTTACAAAACATAAATCACAACTACTATAATCAATCACGCAATCAAATAATGAAACACATACTCAAACATATAAAGCTATAAACAAACCATATTATGAATTACCCAATCATCATATTTAATTTTGAACTAATCTGTGTTGTAGTGAGATTATTCTCACCTTGACAACTCGGGAATAAAGCTCTTTGGTCGAAGACGAAATCGAAAGCTCTACTTGATTTAAAATCTAATTTGAATAAAAGACTATCAAGGATCAGCTAAGAAATGGATTCAAAACATGCTTTAGATTCTGGAAATTTTCAGAAGCGACATTCAACGTGAAATTACAAAAATACCCGGACTATTAGGGTTTCGGGGAAAAATCGAAACTTTGAAAAACAAACTTCTGTAAAAATTTCATTAAAAATAAATCATAATTTTGAGCACTTTTTGTAAAGGCATCAAGGCCAAAAAATTCCTTAATTATTTATTAAAAAATAAAACAAGTATAAATTTGACTTTAAAAACCTTTGCCAAAATTCTCTGCATAAATAACTGAAGTGTAAAACTTGTTTGTTGAAACCAAAAATAAATTGTATGCTTCAAAAGAAGACTCCTAATACTAAACAGTGGAACAACTTTCGAATTAAAATAATTTAAAAAAATGCCATACAAAGCGTTTCAAAATCGATTTTGAAGTTAGGACAAAACTGTGAAACTGGTATACGCAGTGATAAGAGAATAATCGGAATATTTTTTTATTTGATAAAAATATTATTTGATCTAACATTTAAATAGAAAACCTCTAAATCTAACTTTTCCAAAAAGAATCGACGAAAAAGAATTATTTTTGAAGTCATGGTAAGCGTATTAAAATTGATTTTGATTGAATCCGAACCAAAAACTTCTTTTGATCTAAAAGCTCATTAAAAAAACAAACAATATAGAAATTAATTTGAGAAGGAACACGAATTACATACCTAATTTTTTCAGACGGTTGTAAAATAATTAGTCTTTAACAATCATATAACTAAAAAACAAAGAGAAAAATCTATTTATATGGTGGTTAGGGTTTTATGGTGGAAGAAAAGAAAATGATGATGAGGAAGAGCAGCTGAGAGCATAAACCTTTTTTTGTTCTTCTCTAACCCTAATCTGCTAGCTATTTATAAGAGTAAAATTTGAATATGACTTTTTTTTTTCTTTTATTCCAACGCTGAACAAAATAATTGACAAAATATATTCTCTTGAGAATCGGCAATATATCAGGCCAAACAAAAATAACCGAATATATATACATAAACATGCACGTATATATGTGCACGCTTAATTTGATATATATGTAACATTATATGTTAAGATCACTGTATATATAATCGAAATGTAATAATTGATTTTCATATGGAAAATAGATTTTTGTCACGTGTGCAATAATGCGTTATACATTTGTGGTATATAATATATATACAAATGTACATACATTTGTGGTAACGTCCTTTTGGCTTTAGTGGCAAATGTGAGTTGTTATATGTCTAACTCGGTTTCCTCGACAACAGTTTTATATAAAAAAAGTTGGGTACATCACTTTTCTCTCTCTCTCTGCTAGCTGTCCTGGAGAAACTTCGGAACAGGAGGAAAAAACCCTAATCGCCGCCGCCGCCCCTCTGGGTTCTCGGACGCCGTCACTGTCGCGGCTCCGGCCCGGAGGGGAGGGCGATTCTCCACGAGACTCCTTCTCTGTGGTTGCCGTTTCTCTGCTTCTTCGCCGCCGAGCCCGCACGCCACCGCCGTCGAGCCCGTACGCCAACGCCGCCGATCCCGCACGCCACCGCCGCCGAGCCCGTACGCCAACGCCGCCGATCCCGTACGCCACCGCCGCCGAGTCCGCACGCCACCGCCGCCGAGCCCGCACGCTACCGCCGCTCCAGATCCGTCGTCCCTGTGAGTTCGTCGACGCTGTTCACCACCGGACTCCGGTGGCTCTCAGCGTGTCGTCGTTGTGCGCGTCCGCGTCCGAGCTACCGCTCTTCTACCGCTCTCCGATCGTTGTGCGATTGACAAAAGTTCGCAGATCTGGGTTGGTTGGATCTAAGGTGGTAGTAGATCTGAGTTTTGTGGTTGGTTTTCTGTTTTAGCGGCTGGTTTTTGGTTTTTGGTTTTTGATTTTCAATTTAACTTTAGGGTTTTTGGTTGGAGTATGGATCATTTTTAATTTTTATTATGTTTGTTTTGTTTTGGTTTGTTTTGGACTCGGATTAGCCGTAGTCTCAACTCCCGTAGTGGATTTCCGGTTAGGTTTTTATCTATGCAGGTTGAAGAGCCACCCTATTCGTGGTTTTCGGACCGAGTTTGGTTGGATTTTTCCATCGCCATTCTTTGGGTTTTTTAACGAGCCTCTTGTGTGCTCTATTGGTGCTTGTAATTCTTCCCGTTGTCGGAAGTTTGCACATTTCGTACTTTTACCGGAATTTAGTGTTAGATTCACCTCGACTTAGGTCTTGGTAATCCATGTACTAAGGTGTTATTCTCCTGTATTGATGGGTTTTTTACCCAATTTTAATGGAAAATCCGTACTATTCAAAAAAAAAAAAACTCGGTTTCCTCGACCACACAAATATTTCTTTAATTTGAAATTTCATTGGAATGTGACAATCAAAAACAATTTAGCTTGCGTCAAAAATAATATAACTAAATGAATAAATAAATATTTAGGTTAAATTTTAGCCTATAATTTAAAAGAGAGTTTATGTATCTTTAAATTTTAGTCTTTGACTAATAATTTAAAAAGAGAATGTATTGACCTTTCCAACGTGCTCATCCTTCCAAAACCATTGATGTATCTTATTTTTACGATTTCTCTCTCCCGGACCTCTTCGATTTCGAGACGTCCCACCTTAAAAGTCCTATAGCGTTTTTGATTCATCATATCGGCGATCATATCTTCTAAAACACCCACCGACTACAAAAGTGATTCAACTTGATTGGACTTTTTTATGTCGTCGTTTTGTCAGACTTTTATGATTTCATCGTTCCCCGATATTACTGTAACCACCAAAAATCTAAAGCTTATCATTGACGATTCCGTCTTTCCAACAACAATTGCAATTACTCACGCATGTCTCGTGCACCCCTTCACGCCTTCACGTCATTACAATTTATCACCACCGTGAAACAAAATAGTAATACTTCTTCTGGCTCATTGTCACCAATATGAATAACTTCAATCTATGTCGCATACTCGAGCTAGACGAAGGCTAATTAAGCTATTTTTTTCAAGAGAAGATGGCGGTATAAATATCTGATGTTTGCGGCTTGTTGCACTTATATACCTATTTTCTAAAAGTCGTAGGATAAATACTTAATATCGACTTTTTGTATCTCCGTCACTACTAAACTATTAACTTTGGATGTCAATGTCACGTGTCAACATTTGATAATTTTGATAATTAAAAAATAATTAATTAATTTTATTTATTAAAAAAATTAAACTTTCTCTCTCGTCCTTTCTTTTCAATTTTGTAGCTGTAAACATCTTACTAATCGAAAGAAGACAGTAATGGTAAAAGAAAAAATTGGAAGTAAAAAATTAAAGTGTTTTCAATTAAGGAATTTTAGCTGGAATTTCTTAAGATCATAATTAAATTGGAGATCTTAATAGGGAATAGACTAGTTTTCATCAGTGATTTGATGAATCAAAACGTGTGAGAATTGTTGTTAACTCAGTGAAAGATCCAAGCTCTCCAGATATATTCTAGATCCTCAAAAAAGAGAAGGTCAACAGGAAAATCAGCGCCGCCTCTTTGTTTGTCCAGGCTGTCATCTAAGATCCTTTGATCATCTTTTTCCTCGTCGTTCTCGATCTCCACCTCTGAGCAGTTCATGAGCAGAAAAACCCCACCTGCCTCCACGTTAGACTCAAGAACTCGCTCCACGGCAGCTTTTGAAATCTTTGTGCTCATCAGCTTTTGTTTGGGATTTCTATTTGGCTTAATGGGTCTGAGTTTATGTCATTTGGACTAAAATTAAACAAAAAAGAACCTCTAAAAATTATGCCTTAAATTTTGTGAATTTCTCGATCTGTTTAGAAAAAGTTATAGATCTATATATATTTTCAATTTGGAACGCACGCAGAGCAAAACATGAGTATAGAGAGAGATATTTAGTAATGCCTTTCGGTTGAGTAAAAAATTAATCTGTTTGTGTGTGCGTAGAGAGAGAAATGGTTTTTTTAATTTTTTTAATATATTAAAATAATAATATAAATTAATTATTTATTTTTTTAATCATTTAAATTATCAGATTGACATCCAAAGTTAACAGCTTGGTAGTGATGGAGATGCAAAAAATTGACATTGAGTATTTATCCCTCGACTTTTAGACAATAGGTATATAAGTATAACAACTCGTAAACATCATGTATTTATGCCGCCATTTTCTCTTTTTTCAATATATGAAACTTTAAGGCGAGAGCTTCAAATTGGGATATTTTATGTAGTTTCTCAATAACTCAATAGAAATATAATCCAACATCAATTTTCAAGGATTTGTATTGAGAAATTCATAAATTAGACACAATGACATTTTTATTTGTATTGAGAAATTCATAAATTAGACTCGACACTATTTTTATTGAAAAATGGACACTATTTTTATTAAATAAAAATAAAAAAACTTGAACTAAAATACTTTAATCTCAAATAATACAAACATAATTTGTTTCCGTCGTTTGTAGGATTAAAATCTCGCGCGAGATGGGCGTATCTCGTGCGAGATCTCGCATTTTGGAGTAACGCGAGAAGGGTATGTTAATCATTCGCGAAATGTTGTGTTTCTCGCGAGTTCTCGCGGAATTTCTTGCGCCAAAGTTTTCCAATTTATCGCTCGTTATATGAACTCCGTAAATCTCGCTCATTTACGCAAGATTTCTACAGAACCAGACGAAAAAAAGCTCTGCATTTCTTGCCCATGCGACGCCCAGATCTGCTCAGATATCCCCGAATCTCGCGCGAGAAGCTCGTTTTCCGTCCGTCTGCTGTTGATTTTTGCTCAAATCTTGTCGTTTTCCGCCATTTTTCTGTGGTAAATGTTCATGCCTGATTTTTAAATTTTTTTAGTTGATTTTTTAATGGATTTTCCGCCCGGTTTAGACTTTAGAGTTTGATTTTTGAATGTTGTTAATGAAATTATGATTTACAAAGAAGATGACATAGATTTTGCTTTTTGAGTATTTGTTCACTTGATTTGATATGAGTTTTTTTTTTAATCCGAATTTAGGTAGTTATTTGAATAATTACGTGTTGTTGTTAATGTTGATGTTGTTGTTTTGAAATGGGTTTTTTATTTATTCCGAATTTAAATCTTTATTTTGTTGATTTAGATGTAATTTTTAATTAATTTGATCTAAATATAATTAATTTTTTTTATTATTGATTGCTTGTTTGATCTAATTCTTGATTATTTGTTATTGTTACGTTGTTCATTATTGTTAATGTTGACATATTTTGTTACTTAAAGAATGAGTTCAGATCCGGCACGAAAATATTCTACACCCATTGTAGTGCACTTATTATATTGTTGTTTTGTGTGAGAACTCTCTATTACGTGTGTCTTTATTTGTTTTTATTTATCTAGATATTAGTTTGACTTTGTTTGAAAACTCTCTATTACATGTGTATTGGTTTGTACTCTATTTAGAATTCTATATGTGAGATGTTGAAAACTTTATTTTAAAATTCATTTTTTTGTGCATCCTAAATTTAGACAAAATCTTAATTAAAAAGTTGTTCAAATACCTCCCGGAATATCTTATTTTGGGCGATATACCCCACAGAATGCGGTTTACCACACGGTACGAGATACCCCGAGCGTTCATCAAATATGTTTTTTTAGGAAAACATTAAAATCATTTTTTCTTCTCGTTTTTTTGAATGATTTTTGATGAATCTTAAATATTCTTGAATAATAAGTTGTATGGTATATCGTAAAAAAAAAATATACAGAAATATAAAAAAATATTAAAACTCGTATTTTGTTGAAGAGCTTAACTTTTTTTTTATAATATGAATTATATATATATATATATATATATATGCTTTGTACAACTTATGTATGAATGTTAATGGGTTCGAAAACATTAAAAAGTATTTTTGTTATTAATATTTGATAATTTTTTAACTTTATTATTATTTGTTTATAAATCATATGAAAGAAGAAGCATCAAATTATTGAATTGCAAAAATATTCATCGTTTCGTCATCTTCAAATCAATTGACATTATCCTCGGATTTCAAATAATTACTCTCGTAATTGATAGTTTTATTTAAACACTTTTGTCATTTAATGATTTCAAACGCTTGTTATTATAACATGCTATTTTGGTATTAGTAGTTCTGGATCTTAACTAATTTTTAGATTATGTTCATGTCCTTTAATTTTATCCTTTCTATTTAAATGTGATTAGGAGTTTGAAAGTGCTTATGTCCATTATCATTCATTAAAAAAGTATAAATATGACTGCAGATGGACAACATACACACAATAGATTTGTCGCAAAAAAGTAATTAGCATATGTTGAAAAGTTTTGCACTGATACTGAAAATTGTTTGTTCATGAACATTTATAAACAAGTATAAACCAATTAAGCCAAAGTAAACAAATAATTTAGTGGAGAACACCCAACCCCCATTACGGTTTCAGCAACATCAATTTTCTTACAAAACTATGTAATGATTAAGGAATAAACCAAAATTATTTAGATGAACATTTGCACGTGGGTATTCTTTAGATGGACACTTGTTATTAATGAACTTTTTATTTCTTAACATGCATTGTGTGTCTAAATATTTGATCTACAATGTTTTAAAATTTTACACCGGAATTTCTTAAATTATGAGATAGCAACTAGTTAAAGTCACAAAGTCTAAATTTTAAGCAACATCGTCTTATTTTTTTTTCTTTGCATTGTTTCATAATTGATTATGTTATTTTCTTAAACAAATTGGTCTTGTTTAAGTGAAAATTTAAACTATCGGTGATTAATTTATGCAATATGCATGGATAACTGGATTCGGAATCAAATTTGTGGAACACGGGGTGTAAGTTTACTAAATGAGAGTATTCTCTATGATAGTCCACACATCATCCATATACACACTTTAGATAAGATGGAAAATAGGCAAGGATGAGAATGGTTTTAAGATTTTGACCAGGTTGATCTAAGTTAACGACGAGTGTAATGAGTCTAGAGTCGAGCAGAGTTTTTCACCATGGAGACACCGTTTATAGAAGAACTCTAGAGGGACACAAAAAAGTTGGTCTTCAATAATAAAGAGACCTTCACGGATAAAGTTATTAAGAGGATTTTCTCGAGATGCGAAGAAATTTGCAGACTCGCAACCAAATTTGATAATGTGGATAATGATTCCCATACTAATGTGAAATACCTATGTACTCTACCTTCATCGGGTTTCACTAGGCCAATATGAACATGGGGTAACAATTCAATCCTGAAATGAGTCAGAAGTGGCAGTGACGGCAGGTGGGCAGTGGAAGGCTATTCAATTTCATTCGGCCGTTAGAAAAATATGGACGTTGGCTGATAATTCATCGCACAACAATGGATTTTTAAATTGAATCTAAGCCATTCATTGTATTACCGTTTTATTAATGAAAGGCTGGGATTTTTTTACTGTTTATTACCGTTGAGCCACAATATTTATCAAACATTTACATTTTCAGTCCGTTTTCACAGATTCCCTATAAATAGACCTCGTTTTTAATTCATATTTCACAACTCACATTTCAATTCTACAACATCACTCTACAATATTGTCTACAAATATTTCTCTACAATATTATAAATATAATTACATTTAGAACATTTATATTTCTAAAATAAGTATATAGTTATTATCTAAAAAAATAGTATATTCTATACAGTTAAGTTTTTAAATTTTTAGTTTTAGAGTTATTATCTATAAAAACAATTATAATATATAGTTCGATTGATATTATATACTTAAATCTTTAATAAAATTTATATTATATATAGTTTTAATTTTTATTTTTTAAAATGATAGGCGAGTCATCATCTCATTGAGGTTCTCCTCAAGGTTCACATGAATCGCATTGAAGTTCTAGTTGCACTCTCACGCCTTCACAATCACAACATCAAGATGAGCAACGCGAAAACGCTCAACAACTCTCTCCACCACACCAATTTACAAAAAACTGGTTAAACCTTTCTCAAATTCTCAATTACGAAAATATCGTGTGACGACCCGAATTTTCGGACCGTCTTACTTATCTTACTTTTTAAAAACTTAAGAAAATTTGAGGTAAATTTTTTTTTAAACATAACTTAGAATATAAAGTTTGAAAACTCATGAGCTAAAAAAATAAATTTGTCATTTAAAAACTTGATGAACGAAAACAACCCAAAATCAAACTTGCGTGATCAAAATATAAAACCAAAAATACCATTGTAAATAAATACCATAAATAAAGTCGTAACCTTTAACGGAATTAAAAGGATCTTAAAATACGTAATTCAAAACGATATAAATAAAACCTTGGGTTTGGATTATTGAAAAACTGAAAGCAAAGCGGAAGTCTTTTATTTTCGAAAGCAGCAACCATAACCCAACCCTCTCGTCATCGCCGCCGCTGATCCACCCTCCTCACTTGTTCATAGGTTGTTTACCTACAACACGGACAGATATACATAGGTGAGCTAACGCTCAGCGAGAACAACTATACTCACAAAACAAGAGCAATAAACATGCATAACCAGTTATTAGTATTTCACTTGCTAAAAGGTGACACATGATATGAAATAGTAAAGTCTTGACATATTTTAATTCGGGGTCCCCTAGAGTAGTCATACCAATTTCAGTGTACATTTTGGTAACGAACTATGGGGCTGCAACCTTGTGAAGAAATTCTCTATGTGAGCCCTTGATTCGGCTCGAGAAGATCCTCTAGTTACCTCATTAGATCGAGGCGGTACGACCCTCTTATTTACTTGATAATCTTATTACTTGATTACGTCAAATGCAAGAATAACATAATTTATTGACATACTTGATAACATGCTTAGAATAAGAGCATATTGTAGACATCATGCCTAAGTGAATCATAACATATCATAAACACATAAATTATAACATATCATCATATCACACATATCAAAACAATCAAACATATAAAGTAACATAATACAACTAAAATAGATTACATGGCCGTTAATTTTATTTTTGAACAAATCCGTGTTGTAGTGAGATTATTCTCACATTCGCTTCAAAAATCACGACCGTTGGTCGAGGACGGCTCGGGAAAACTAAACGGGTCGGAAAAGCTACGCGGCTCGGAACCTAATCGAAGGGAAAATATTATTAAGCTACTGTTGAAGAAGTTCTAAACACAACACATGTTCTGGAAATTTTCAAAAACGACTTTCAAAGTGAAATTACCAAAATACCCTTGGTTATTAGGGTTTCGGTGAAAAACTAAAACTCTGACAAAACTTCTGTAAAAATTTCAGTACGTATAAAAGAAGTGCTAAAATCTAACTTTGAAATTTTGCCAAAACCTGTCTGTGCATCGTTTTTAAAATAATCAGAAAATATTCTGTATTTCATAAAAATATTTTTCGATTAAAGGTTTAGATAGAAGACATTTAAACCTAATTTTCCAAAAAGAATCAACGCAAAACCAAATTTGTTGAATCCACAGTAAACGTTTAAAGTATGAAAATCGGGAATGGGTCTCAGGTCTGTGCACTGATTTGAAAATAATCGAAAAATATTTTGTATTTCATAAAAATATTTTTCGATTAAAGATTTAGATAGAAGACACATAAACCTAACTTTTCCAAAAAGAATCAACGCAAAACCATACTTTTTGAAACCAGGGAAATCGTTTTAAGAAACCGTTTTCAATGAATCCGAACCAGATAGAAAAGAAAGCATACCTAATTAGAGCTACGAATTTCCAAACAAAAAGAGGGATGGAGGAGGGAGAGCAGAGAAGAAACGTGAAAAGAAAAGAATGGGATGCTTATATATGGTTTAATTAAACCCTGAAACCCCAAACCTTAAAAGCCCAAATCCTAATCTTACTTCTAATATTAATATATTAATTATTATTATTATATTTTTATAAAAACATAGTATATGCACATGCATGTAATAACATGATATAGATTACTAATTATATTTGTATAAATAACATATGTATAACATTATATTATGTTATATAACTTACATACATTAACGTACATAACATATATATATATTATACTTTTATATCACATTTCACACGTACATACATTAACTTTAATTTATAATCATAATATATATATATATATTTATATAATAATATATGTTAAGTATATATATATATATATACACAAGAACTTATTTATAATATATAACCTATATAAATTATATCTATATTTCGAAATCTAAAGAGTATATTAATTTAAAAAAAAATACCCTAAAGCATACATACCACATAAACAAATCATTCACTACTATTTTACTAAGAAAAAAAAAATACTAACGTCATTCGAACACAAAAATTTTAGCCTTTTAATTAAGCTAAAAAAATTGAGATTTCACAATCTCCCATACTTTTAGAATTTTCGTCCCGAAAATTAACAAAAGTCGAGAAAAACATAAGAATTCTTACTTGGACATACTAAAATTCTTTGAAAAGATCGGGATATCGTGTTTTCATGTCTTCTTCCCGTTCCCAAGTAGCTTCTTCTATCTTGTGATTCTATCATAGCACTTTTACCAAATGAATCACCTTGTTCCTCAAAACTTTCTCTCCGCGATCGAGAATCTGGACAGGTTTCTCTTCATACGTCAAGTCTTCGTGAACTTCGATGGGCTCTTGGATTAAGTCGTGCGTTGGGTCAGGTAGGTACTTCTTGAGCATCGAGACATGAAACACATTGTGCACCAATGCTAACTCGGGATTCAGGGCTAGCCGGTAGGCTACCTTTCCGATTGTTTCTATGATCCCGAAAGGACCAATGTACCTCGGGCTCAACTTTCCCTTCTTGTCGAACCTCATCATACCCTTGAGAGGTGCTACCTTCAAGAACACCAGATCTCCGACTTGAAATTCCAGTGGCCGCATTCTCTTATCGGCGTAACTTTTCTGTCGACTTTGGGCAGTTCCCATTCGATCACAAATTTTCTTGATAGCCTCTGTTGTGTCTCAGATAAAATCTGTTTTCTCGAGATTATTTTCTCCCGCTTCAAACCAGTGAATTCACTAGTACAAAAAACATCATTGGGTGCGACTTTTTTCGCACCTAAAATTCAAAAGTCGCACCCAATGATACCTTTAGGTGCGACTTTGTCGCACCCGAAAGTTCGCACCTAAAGGTGATGGGTGCGAAAAGTCGCACCCGATGGTCATGACTTTTAGGTGCGGTTTTCCGCACCCAAATTCGCACCCATAAGTCAGAAAAGATGTGCGAAAAAGTCCACGGGAAGGCCATTGGGTGCGACTTTTCGCACCCAAAGGCCTACCCGCCAAACCTTTGGGTGTGACTAGTCGCACCCATTGGCCAACCCGCCAAATTTTTGGGTGCCACAAGTCGCACCCAATGGCTTTCCCGCGAAGTCGCACCCAATAGCCTTCCCGCCATTATGTGGCGGGGAATGTTGACCTTTGGGTGCGACAAGCCGCACCCAAAGGTCTACCCGCTCAATTTTCGGGTGCGGATAGTCGCACCCGATAGTTTTTTTTTTGGTTTATTATGCTTATAAATTCTATGATTATAATAAAATAATACTTACTAAATAGTTTATTAATTAGAAAATTCATTAATTAATATTCATAATAATAATAAAAACTAAACATTTGTTGTTCGATTACAATAATTATTATAATGTACGACAAATAATTAAAAAAAATGTTCATTCTTTTCCCTTTCATTTTCCTCGGTTTGTAAACCACTCCTTGAATGTTTTACTCCCTCTTCCGCCAAATCTTCCTCCGGAACTGCTGCTACCTCCTCGTGCACTGCCGCTCGTACGCTCTCGCTGGAATTCTGATGAAGCTGGCGGCGTCGTCTGAGCATCTGCCATTGAAACTGATGGCGGCGTTGTCTGAGGAGACGGGTGCATTTGAGGCGACGGCGTCGTCTGAGGCATCCGTGGCAACATGCCGGGCGACATCTGAGGCATCTGTGGCATCGTGCCGGACGACATCTGAGGCAAGGGCGAAAACTGCTGCGTGAACGCGAACAGTTGTCGCTGCATCTCCTCCATCTGCTGTTGTTGGGCTCGCCTCATCTCATCCATAGCGAGTTGTTGTGCCGCCACCTGAGCATGGAGCTCGCCAACCACTGAATCTGGAACGCGGCGCCGCGACGAGCCTGAGCCTGACGACGAGCTTTCGTCCTGAGCTTGAGCAATAGCCCAAGATGATCTCGGGACCGCTGGACCTATTCCAACGTACCAATCTTGACGGTTCCCGCGAATTTCTAGCATCGCGTGCTCCTCTGCGTCGTCCTGGTTAAAGACTACGCCTTGCTCTTCTGCTTGTCGCTGAAGATCCGCCAGTAGAGTAACTATCCGCGCCTTTACACATAAGAAAAATTATTAAAAATTAATTATTATGTAAGTAACGTAATCGTAATTATCACATATGACTTACATGTGCTCGTCTCGCCCAATCTGTCGTCCATTCACCTTTTCTATTATGGTGTTTTTGCTCCCACGTCGTTAACGCGGAGCCCAAAGTCCCATCATCCTTACTCTGCAATTGTTATGAAAATATAAGTATTCAATTTATTTCAAATTAAGTATTTCAAAATTAGAATAACTTACGTTTAGGGATGGCAACGGGTACGGGTAAAGTCGGGTACACCTATTCCGTTACCCGTACCCGTTATAATTTTTTACCCGTTACCCGGACTCGTTTACCCGGATTTTGAAACGGACCGGGTAACGGGGATACCCGCCGGGTAAGCGGGTTAAAAATATTGGACCCGTTACCCATTTACCCGGTTTAAAAAAAGGGTAGCGGGTCGGGTAGACCCGTTTATATAATAAAAATCCATCAACAATATAAAATTTAAAAATAATAAAATTTAGGTGAAAAATATCAAAATGCTACTACAATATAAAGAACATTAAAATTTAAAATAAATAAATAAAAATACAAAAGAAGTCTTCATTGCAAATTGATCATTTTCATTGTAAATTTGGTCATCTTCATTGCAACATATTAAAATTTGTTATCTTTTTAAATATTTAAAAGTTAACGGGTCGGGTCCCGGGTAACCGGGTACGGGATGACTATTCCGTTACCCGTACCCGGACCCGTTAAAACTCTAACGGGTATTACCTGTTTACCAAAAAAGAACGGGTATTACCCGACCCGTATATATCGGGTAACGGGCCGGAACGCGGGTAACGGGTCAAATTGCCATCCCTACTTACGTTCAAATGACGATGAGCCAAGAAAGAAAGAGATCATTGAGTCGACCTCGTCTTCTTCTTCTTCGAATTCTCCTTGTTGCGATTAGACTTTTTCTGCAAATATTTAATTTTGTCATTATTCAATCTGATAAAGATATTGTGAATTATTACAATCATGCATTACGTACCTTGCAATCGTCAGTTGCGAACTCGTCTACCACCGCCTCCCAATCCTCTTTCTTATATCCCGGTGGTGTTTCCGCCTTAGCGTTTTCTTTGCTCCCTCAAAACTCCAACCTAAACTTCTCTGATAGCTTGGACTTCTGGTTGCGTCGCCTGATCTTGGCATTTCGAATGATAGCCTGATCAATCGTATTCTGATAGCAATCCGCAGGCAGATCCTCGTCGGTGTCAGGATCCGTGTACACAAATCTGAACTCGGAATGAAGTGCACTCAAAATAGCAGCCAACGTCTGGGGCGTCACTTCACTCCAATCACGAGTCGTAGGCGGGATATGTGCTTTCACCAAAGCACCGAGGCGGTTGTTAAATAGTCCAACCTTTTTATTTTCTTTCCTTATCTCTTGATAGAATGTTTGGTTTATTGGGTCCCACTTGACCACATTCGCACCTGTGTTGCTCGCGCCGACGTCGAGCCGGTTGTTGGTCCCCTTGATTTCTTAGGACCTTGGGAATCAGGTTCCTGTGGCGGACCTTGAGAATCCTGTCTCTGTGGCGAATCTCCACCTGAACCTGAAGCGGTCGACATCCTATAAAATGAAAACAACATTTGTAAATTGACATCATATAAAATAAAACAACATTTGTGAACATACATCACAAAACAAAAGGGAACAACATCATACAAAAACGTGGGTGACACCACGGATATATTTTATTATAAAACCTCACATATGGCGGAGGAAAACCAAGGTTACATAGATAGTTCTCATTCATCGTCATCAACATCAACATCAACATCAACATCAACATCTTCTCCCTAAAAAACGATGCATTCCTCATGATCATCATCGTCTTCCTCACCATTGTCAACGATATTTACTAGCTCAGCATCTTCGATTTCATGTCGATGATTCAGACGATCGATATTTGACAATTCTATTGTCAACGGAATCGAGGCTGAGGTGGTGGGGTCGACTTCAGGTTCTTCTCTACGTGCATCACGTCCATGTTGTGTTTCAACTGCGACTCAAACCAGTACGGCAACTCGTAAAAGATGCTTTTCTTGGTCCAATTCAGTTCGCACTCAGCTCGCTTTCGTTTTTTGCCTACAGCGGCAGCGTGTTTGCCAGTAGTCGTGCAAGAAACACCAGCCAACTGAGCGAGTATGTCTTGCGAAGTCAACTTCTCGGGTTTATTTCGTTTCTCGTGCTTATCTTTGTAATGATCGTTGCTTTTCCTCAATCGGTGATGCCTTTTTAAGAACCGACGATGGTCGTAGTAGACGATCCTGTTTCTGACTTTTAGGGACGGCGTGTCAAAGTTGCACGTAGGGCAAGCGAGATACCCCTGGCCGCTCCATCCCGATAAATACGATCTAGCCGGAAAATCGTTTATCGTCCAAAGTAACGCGGCACGCAACCGAAACACTTCATCTTTGGCTCCATCACGAACGCGGACTCCATTCTCCCACAGTTCTTTCAGCTCTTCAACCACAGGCTGCAAAAAAACGTCCATATCTTTTCCTGGTGAATGAGGCCCCGGGATCAGAAGCGTGAGCATCAGGTACTCTTTCTTCATGCACAACCAAGGCGGCAAGTTGTACGCCGTAAATACTACATGCCACATGCTGTATGATAGGTTCATATCCCCAAACGGGTTGAATCCATCCGCAGCTAGCCCAAGCCGCACGTTCCGAGGCTCTGCAGCAAAACCTAGGTATCTCTCGTCCAAATTCTTCCACGCTGTACCATCCGCATGATGTCGTAGAACGCCACCTTCCCTGACGCGATCTCTTTCGTGCCACTGCATATGAAGCGCCGTGTGTCGAGATGCGTACAGTCGCTTCAATCGATCTTTCAAGGGAAAATATCGCAATATCTTTTACGGTATCTTCTTACCAGTTGGCTTCCATCTACTCTCGTTACATATTGGGCACACGTCGACGTTCGCGAAATGTTTTCGGAATAGGACACAGTCATTAATGCACGTGTCGATCATCTCGTATCCCATGCCAAAACGCTTCAGCTTTGCTTTTGCCTCGTAGTGCTTCTCCGGTATTCGATTACCGGCTGGATGAGACTTCCTCAAAAGCTGCAGCAGTTCTGTGAACGACTTGTTCGTCCAATGGTTCGTGACTTTAAGGTGCATCAACTGAACCAAGAATGACAACGACGAAAACTCCTTGCATCCAGGGTACAATTCCGCTTCCAACTCAGTGAACAAGTCTTCCACTTGCTCCTCCGCACGCACATCGCTCGGAGCCGGCTCCGTAACACCATCGAAATCCTCGTGATCTCTTATATCCTCCACAGCAGCATGTATTCCTCCTACTCCTCTCTGGGTTGTTTCTCCGATGGGGACTTCTTCAAGATGACCGACGGAATGCACGACCTCGCCATGATGATACCATTCTGTGTAGCTCGGGGTAAACCCTTTGTTTAGCAGATGATGCCTTACAACCCCAATGTCGTGCCATCTCACGTTGTTGCAAGGCTTGCATGGACATCGATATTCGTAATTATCGTTCGGAAATCTTCTTGCAGCGCGGATAAATTCATTAACTCCGATTTTATACTGCAAGGACAACCGATTGTTCTCGGTGATCCAATCTCTACTTGGATTGGACATTGATTTCGCTAAACGAAGAAAGAGAAAATTAACAATTATTAAGAGTTATTGCTAAGGGACGAAGAACTATAAAGATGAAATTATGAATTTTATGTTATTTGAAGTCGAATTGAAAAAATTAGGGTTTTGAGAATAATTGGTTGGAAACTCTACCGAAATTTCGGCAGAATTTCCCCTATAATTCTAACAAACCAAAAACCTGCAAACTCATTTCAAAAGCATATATAAATCATCCAAAACTATCTTCATAATCAACTAAACCCTAAATCGAACCTCCGTGGCTCGATTACAACAAAAATTCAATAATATCAACTCATTTATCAAAAATATGTAAACTAAAACTAAATTATACAATAACTCAACTAAATTCAATTTCATGATTAACAATTGAACAAATAACTTAAATTATATTATATTAACTTAAAAAATTACTAACTAAATTAAGTTCAACTACATAAAACATTTTACCAATTTTACTAATTATATCAAATTAATTTCAATTACATGATTAACAATTTTGATAAGGGATTATATCAAATTAATTTCAATTACATTAACAATTTTACCAATTTTACTAATTATATCAAATTAATTTCAATTACATAATTAACAATTTTTATAATTATATCAAATTAATTTCAATTACATAATTAACAATTTTATCAAACTAACTACATTATTAATACATATATACATATAAAAAACTATTTAATTACCTAACTAATTAACAATTAGACTAATTATACTAATTACAATTAATCTAAATTAATTAAAAACACAATTAAAAAGGCTTCGAGAGGCTAACCTGTAGGCGGGACTTGAGCATGGCGAGGCTGCGAGAGGCACGACGGTGCTGCGATGGGGAGTTCGTGGGCGTCGCTGCCTGGGTTTCGCCAAACCAACTGAAACAAAAAGAAAAAAACACACATACACACTGAGTAACCCTGCAGACTAACAAAAACCAACAGAAAAAAAACATTTCAAAATCATCCAATAATTCTCGGAATCAAAAAGCCTCAAATTAAACATCCCAAACCCTAATTTTTCCAATTTCGGCCAAAATCAAGAAATTTCCAAATAAACAACTTCAAATTCACAAATCCAGGTAATAATCAACATCAACCGAGCTCAATCAATATCGAAAGCAAATCAATTTCACGCAATTATCAAGGAAATAAAAAATCCTAAATTTTCCAATCTCAAACCCTAATTTTTCAATTTTCATTTCGGGTAAGAGATTCTCACCTTGTTTTCGTGAGATTGGTGTTGTCTCCGGTGCTCACTTTCTCTTTCTCTGGCGCTGATTCTCGGTCCGGCGTCCTCGGTGAGCTCGCGGCGGTCGTTTTTCTTGGTTGGAGCGCGCGGCGATGGCTGGGTCTCGAAGCTTGATGGCGCGCAAGGAAATGAAGAAGCGGGCCCGAGCACAGACAGCCGTCACGCGGTGGTGGTCGCTCGCCGCGGGAGCAGAGGCCGGGCGGAGAGCCGTCGGTGGTGGTCGGAGAGAGCGACGGTGGACTGTGGTTGTAGGAGAGAACCTGGAGAGGAGAGAGGGATTATGAGAGAGGGTCGGATTGAGAGAGACGGAGTGATTATGAATGAAAATCGCATAGAAAATTTCATTTATATCCTGACCTTGAATTTCGGTGCGGCTTTCTCGCACCCAAAAGTTTCATTGGGTGCTGCGACTTTGTCGCACCCAATGACCTGTGACGGACTTTTCGGTGCGACAAAGTCACACCCAATGACGTGTACCGCACAGGAAAATTATGTTTGTAGTAGTGATTGGAGATCGGCACTTTCTCCCATAGAGAGGTTCATACGGTGCAACGCCGATTGAGGCTTGGTAGCTATTGTTGTATGAGAATTCAATAAGTGACAGCCTCTTACTCCAACTCCTACCAAAATCCATGACACATGCCCTTAGTATATCCTCTAGGGTTTGAATCGTCCTCTCGGATTGGCCATCCTTTGGGGGTGAAAAACGGTGCTAAACTTTAATTGCGATCCCAGCGACTTTTGCACACACCTCCAGAAGTTAGAAGTGAAACGACCGTCACGATCTGAGATGATGGACAGAGGAACGTCATGTAGTCTCACCATGTTATTAACGTATAACTCAACTAACTTCTCCACGGAGTACGTGACTTTCATCGGGATAAACCTAGCAGACTTGGTCAAACGGTCCACCACTACCCAGATAGCATCATAACCCTCAACCGTCTTAGGTAATCCAACCACAAAATCCATTTTGATTTCTTCCCACTTCCACTCAGGAACTTCGATTGGCTGTAATTCTTCAGCTGGTCGTCGATGTTCGGCTTTCACTTTCTGGCAGGTAAGACATTTACTGACAAACTTTGCAACGTCGCCCTTCATTCCGTTCCACCAAAAGTGTTTTCGGAGGTCTTGATACATCTTCGTGGAATCTGGGTGGACTGAATACAGCGTCTCATGTGCTTCGGTAAGAATTTGCCTTCGTAACTCATCTTCCACAAATCCTTCCATCGAAAAAGAGTACATCATTCTCCGAAATGGAAAATTTTGACTCTTGGCTTTCCAACGCATCGTCTTTCAACTTTGACATCTCCGGATCACGTATTTGCGCTTCCTTGATCCTCTAAAAAAGATCTGACTGTAACGTCATATTGGCTAACCCTTGTGTGACAATTTCAACTCCCAAATTGTTGATTTCATCAGTGAGTTGAGGAGATAATGCTCGCATCATCGATAGCCTAGCCTCATCATTCCTACTTAAGGCATCTGCTACCATGTTTGCCTTTCCGGGGTGGTAATGGATACCTCAGTCGTAATCCTTAACCAATTCTAGCCACCTTCTTTGCCTCATGTTCAACTCCTTTTGAGTGAAAATATACTTTAAGCTCTTATGGTCGGTAAATATCTCACACCGAACACCATACAGGTAGTGTCTCCAAATCTCGAGGGCAAAAACCACTGCGGCTAACTCTAAATCATGAGTAGGATAATTCCTCTCGTGATTTTTGAGTTGTCGTGACGCATAAGCCACTACTTTGCCGTTTTGCATTAACACGACACCAAGACCTGTCTTTGACGCAATAGACAAAGGTTCTCCACTTTCAGGGACTATAAGGATTGACGCGGTGGTGAGTCTTCTCTTCAACTCACGAAAACTATCTTCACATTTCTCAGTCCACTCATACTTCTTATCTTTCTTTGTGAGGGCGGTGAGTGGAGCAGCTAAAGTAGAAAACCCTTCAACAAATCTTCTATAGTAGCCAGCTAAACCGAGAAAACTCCTGATTTCTGTCACACTTCGAGGCGGTTTCCAATCATTCACAGATTCTATCTTGGAAGGATCAACAGAGATCCCATCCTTAGAAACCACATGACCAAGAAAATGCACCTTATCTAGCCATAATTCACACTTCGAGAACTTGGCATATAGCTGATGTTGTCTCAACGTCTGTAGTGCAACTCGCAGGTGCTCTTCGTGATCTTCGGCACTCTTAGAGTAAATCAGAATGTCATCAATGAAGACAATTACAAATTTATCCAAGACGTTGCTAAAGATCCTATTCATCATGTCCATGAATGCCGCAGGTGCATTAGTAAGTCCAAACGGCAGTACCGTGAACTCGTAATGACCGTAGCGGGTACGGAATGCCGTCTTTGGAATTTCGTCTCCTTGACTCGCAATTGATGATACCCAGATCGCAAGTCTATCTTGAATGACTTGGCCGAACGAACCCTTTATCTAGTAACTCTTGAAGTAGTGATTGCAGCTCCTTGAGTTCAGCTGACGCCATTCGATAGAGTGACTTAGAGATCGGTCCCGTACCAGGTAGTAATTCAATCCCAAAAGAAATCTCACGCTCTGGAGCTAGGCCTGGTAAATCCTCGGGGAAAACATCAACAAAATCTCTCACCACTGGCACATCGTTTGGAGTTCCTTTTATTTCCTTAGTCTTGTCCACAACTAATGCGAGAAATCCATAACAACCTCTATTTAGCAATTTCTTTGCTTGCAGGGCAGACACCATCATCTTTGACTTCTTGAGCGGTCTTCCCACGAAAGTGAACCCTCTTCCCAAAGTCGGTTTGAAGGTCACTCTTTTTCGGCGACAATCGATCATTGCATTATTCTCATCCAAGAAGTCCATACCCAAGATGGCGTCAAAGTCTTTCATTTCTAAGACAATGAAATCGATCCTCAACTCATGACCACCAATTATTATCGGTACCCTTTCTAAACAGTATTCCTAGTTTTCAGTACACTATCGCCTAATTTTCTAGCTAGTTCCAATGAAATAAAGTAATGCGTAGCACCAGAGTCAAATAAAACTAGAGCATCAAAGTGAGCTATAGGAAGCTGGCCTGCTACAACATTCGAAGAGCTGGCTAGAGCATCGGAGTTGGTGTAGGCGTAAATACGACCTTGGGGCGGCGGTGGCATCTGATTTGTGGGTGGTGCCTCAAGTCGACCCTGGAAGGTTTGTGGCCCTTCAATGGCAGCGTTGAGTCGTCCATTTTGATTGTGTTGCTGTGCATTCGGAGCGAAAATCAGTTTCAGACAGTCTTTAATAAAGTGACCAGGCTGACCACACTTGAAGCAGGTCATGTTTCCCCTCCGGCACTCTCCAGGATGCCTCTTTCCACAAGTGTTGCATATAGGAAATATAGCTACCTCTGTCTTGACCTTGGTGTTGGCGTTACCACCATTTCCAGGATGACTTCTCTTCTTTCCATTCCCATTCCATTGGGGTCGTGCCTTGGAGCCTTGACTATTGTAATTAGGCTGAGGATTTCCTGATTGGTTTGGTTTCCTGTCGTCAGGTCCTCGGTTCTGGCCTTTCTCCTCTTTTCGAGCCTTGTAAAACTGGGCTCGTTCCTCCTTTACTTGGATCGAGTGATACTCGGCTCACATGACACGTTCGAGGCAGTCTGCGACTGTGGTAGGTGGCTGACTTCCACTACCAATGGCTAGGGCTAATTCCAGTCGGAACATTCCCATCATCCGTCGAACTCTTTCTGTCTCTGTTGGAACCAAATGAGGGCATAGTCTAACCAATTGATTGAACTTACTAACAGCTTCAGTCAAGTCATCGTCCCTTGCTTCAGCTCCGCAAACTCCTTCTGTTGAGTGTTCATAAGTAGTACTATACACTTATTTTTATAAATAGTACTATACTAATAAAGGGTTTAGTATCTGGTTCCCTTGTGTTTTTTGCAGCATCTGGTTCTCCTATTCCTGCTCCAGGTATTGATATTGAATTTTTTTAAAGGGTTTAGTTCAGAGTGCGCTTTTTTTTAATACCTACCCTAGCTTGTCTTCCATGGTATTTGATTTATCAAGAATGAGATATAGTCAAATATTATATTGGCAGGTATTGTGATATCACCTGGGCCAAGTCTCCTGCCATCCATGGCAGCTTCTCCTTTTATTCCAAGAGGTTTTAACTTCGATTCACTATAACTTTTTTTTTTGGGTGATTTTTTTTATGGCGATTAAATTTAAAACTATATTTGAAAGAGGAGACAATCGTAGTGCAAAAGAACATGTTTGAGATATTTCATATATTTGAGATTCACTACACTGTAAGCACTTGATTGAAGCTTGCAATATATATGGGAAGAAATATAGAATAATTCACAATTTTCCCACAACATGCATGGTTAGGAAAAAAAGTTCCAAAAATACTACGGAAAATTAATAATTAAAATTTCAGTTAAGACTACTGAAGTAGGAAAATATAAATTAGCTCAAAGCATCTTACATAATATATTATTTTTTGTATGTGAAATTCAATCACTGGGTACCAAAATTCCAGCAAAACAATATTGGAGGACCATTATCTTAATTTAGAGGGACTAAGCTTTTGCACAACATAGTGAGATATAATCCTTCAGTTTTCCACAGCATTGCACGGGGTTGTTTCCAAGGTGACTTAGTTTACTTTTTTTTTTTCAAAATCTATGCAGAGGTGTCGGGATTCCATGTTGGGTTTGCAGAGGAAAAGAGTTTTGCATTTGCAGATTTGCAAACGAAATTCGACAAATCATGTAAAGGAAATTCCACAATTCAGGTTCGTCCAAAATTCCACAATTCAATTCCAATGCTGTTACAGTCAATGAGCGACACAGTGTAGGAGAGAGATCAACTCACCTCGACGAGCGGCGGAGCGGCGGCCGAAATCGCGTAGCACCAAACAATTTGGACTTTTGGGAATCGTCGGACCTGGGTTTGGGAGTGAAACTTGGGATTGGAACGACAGAGTGAGAGTATATCAGAGGAAGAGAGGAAGAACGAGAGAAACACTCACCAAAATTCACGGCGGCGCGGAGGATGACCGTCAATTTCTGGGATAGAGCATCGCCCAGACCGGGAAACTTGGGAGAGTTGGGAGAGTGGTAATGCGCGCGTTCGTGCTTCGTGGGAGGTTAAACTGAATACCCTTTATAAAAGAGAGAAGATAAAATAATTTAACCCGAAAAATCTGTAATCAGTTGTGTCTATTTCCTATAGACACGATTTCACTCTACAGACGCGACTTTTCGCGTCTAGATCTCTACCGCCAAAAAAAAGGGATGCAAATATTTCCATTTTATTTACCCAAAATCTACATAGACGCGACATAATGTTTTGACGCGAAATGTCACGTCTATTCCCAAACAAACTAAATAAGTAGCGGAATACATGTCGCGGGTAAAATTTTCGTGAAATTTTGTATCAGACGCGACAAGTCGCGACTGAAACACTTAAAGTCGTGTCTATTTAGACGCGACTAGTCGCATCTGAAAATATTCGAATCTGTAGCTTAAGTTTGTAGTAGTGGTTATATAACTTACATACATTAACGTACATAACATTATATATATATATTATACTTTTATATCACATTTCGCACGTACATACATTAACTTTAATTTATGATTATATATTTATATAATAATATATGTTAAGTATATACATATATATACACACAAGAACTTATTTATAATATATAACTTATATATATTATATCTATATTTTGAAATCTAAAGAGTATATTAAATTTTATAAAAAAAAAACCCTAAAGCATACATACCACATAAATAAATCATTCACTACTATTTTACTAACAAAAAATACTAACGTCACTCGAACACATAAATTTTAGCCTTTTAATTAAGCTAAAAAAAAGAATTGGGATTTCACATATCGAATACCAACCGCTACAATGGCATAATCCCAATGTCCCTCTAGAGTTAGCCCGATTCGCCCCGATCTTCTGTTATCAACCATAATTTCTATCACAATTTCTTTCACAACAACCTCCACCTCCTCCTCTCCAATTCAAGAACAATATTATACACAACATCTTCATCTTCAACCTTCTAGCTCTAACCAATATCCACACGAAGACTCTTACCTCGTATATCAAGAACAACTTTGTAGATTTCAATACCAATCATCTCCTCCTCCACCTCAGCACAAGTCACCTTCTCCACCACCTCACCACGAGTAGTCACCTTCTCCACCACTTCAACACGAGTCACCTCCTCCATACGAAGATCCACCGAATCCCGAAGACTAAGAAAACCCATTAGCTCAACAACCAAAGAAGAAAAGAAAATCACGATCCGAAAATGTGGAAATACTTCCAAGAGATCCACGATGACGAAGTAAAGAAAGGTCTATGTAGCAAACGTGGGAAGCTCATCAAAGTCGACTCTTCTACTCACAGTCCTCGTTGCGCCACCACTACAAGATGTGCATCAAAGTTGAATCTTCTTCTGTTGGTGATTAATGCACCTTGATAATCATATTAAGTGCGAAAAAAATTAATTACACTAACAAGAGCTAATTAATATTATAGATATCTAAAAAAGATCTAGATTTACTTATTAATTATTCATGAAAGCAATGTCAAGCAACCAATAAGAGCTAGGTTCAGAGATTCAGTAATACTTACATGTTTTGGATCAGCTACTGAATCTTCAAACTTTGACTCCTCCGTCTTCAGTCTTAAAAGACTGTCTTCAAGCTTTTAACTCCTTCAAGCTTTAGCTCTTCGATACTCTGAACTCGTCAGTGATTACACCGTAATCTTCCGAAATATAATCTCCGAGATGAATAAGAAAGATGAGTGGGCACAATCTTTATCTCACTACGGTCTACAACGAGGTGTTTAGATCGGACCGTGTTTATGGGATTTAAATCACGGAGTTCCAAGAGGGGGAGATGGGCGTCGATCAAGAGAGAAAGGGAGAGCTATTGGTCAAAATTTCTGAAGCACAGAAGTGTGTTTGTTGCCTTCTCATGAACCTCTATTTATAGTAGTGGAAATGATATATTCTTGGTAGTTTCCAAAATATATTATTTCCTTTTATTGTGTTCACACTAGTGAATCAAATCTTGGCCATTGGATCTCATCTCATGAATCCTACTTTCTCTCTTAGCCATCAGATCAATATCTATGAGATTTTACTTTCTGTTTCAATTTAGAATATTTATTAATGAGAGAATAAATGAAATATCTTATTTTCTTTAAATATTATTATTTCCTAATATTCATTAGAGAGAATAAATGACAATATTTTATTTCATTTTAAATATTCACTACTACAAAACTGGGATTCTACAACGCTTAAAAACAGTTGTAGAATGATTCTACAACGCTTATTAAGCGTTGTAGAATCCTACGTTGTAGAAGCTTCTACAACGCTTAGATATCCGTTGTAGAAGCTTGGCTTCTACAACGCTTACACATCCGTTGTAGAAGCTTCTACTACGATAGAGTTCCATTGTCCAATTTTAAAAAGTTCCAGAATTCTCGCCGCGGCGATGTATATTTCTCGCCGCGGCGAGATATTCTACAATGGATAAGATATCCGTTGTAGAAGTATCTCGCCGCGGCGAGAAATATCTTAGTTCTACCCCAATTCTCCTCGCGGCGATGTGTATTTTGAGGTCGTCTTCTAGTTTTTCTTTTACCGTTACCGCTACAACTAGTAGTAATGGATGACGTGAAATCTAAGAACTACAATTTCAACTAAATATCAAATGCAAACTCAATTCCAACAAAAGTATCAAACAAATATGATGTTTCAACCTAAATTATATCAATCCATACTCTCAATTCCAAACAAACACTTATTTTCAACCTAAATTATACATAATTCTCAACAAAAAATTAACCCGGAGTGTAGATGTTGAGCATGGAGGCGTGGAAGAAAGAGAGAGTCGGAGTTGTCGCCGGAGATGCCTAGGCTTGTGTGAGTTTGACGTGGTGGAGGAGTTTATGGGTTTATGGTTGTGGCTTTTGTTGGTTTGAGGTTTGGGTTTTGTGGGGACGGAGAAGAATAGTGAGGGCGGAGAGAGAGTAAGGGAGAAAAGAAGAGAGCGAGGGCGGAGAGAGAGAAAAGTGAGGGCGGAGAGAGAAAGAGAAGTGAAGGCGGAGAGAGGGTGAAGGCAGAGAAGAAGAGTGACGGCGGAGAGAGAGAGAGAGAGAGAGAGAGAGAGAGAGAGAGAGAGAGAGAGAGAGGGTGGAGAAGAAGAATGAAGAATGAAGAAGAAGAAGAAGAATAATGAAGAATTAAAAAGAAAAATTGACTAAGTCTGAAATTCGGGCGGGCCTTTTGAAAAAATTTAAATTTTTAGGTTTTAAAACGCTTCTACAACGCTTAGAGTAAGCATTGTAGAACTCTCGCCGCAGCGAAGACTATTTCTCGCCGCGGCGAGGCTACTGAAAAGTAAGCCCAGAATTTTCTCGCCGCGGCGAGAGATAGCCTTCGCCGCGGCATGAAAATCTTCTCCAAAAAAGGCTTTCTGGAACTCTTCTCGCCGCGGCGAGAATCCTTCTTCGCCGCGGCGAGAACCTTCTACAACGGATAGATTATCCGTTGTAGAAAGTTCTTGCCGCGACGAGAAAAACACATCGCCGTGGCGAGGCTTCTACAACGGATAGTCTAAGCGTTGTGGGAGATCTGAAATATGGTGAAATTCTACAACGCTTATAGTAAGTGTTTTGGAAACACCAAACTTCTACAACGCTTAGCCATAAGCGTTGTAGAAACAGCAAGCTTCTACAACGCATAGCCATAAGCGTTGTAGAAACACCAAGCTTCCACAACGCTTAGCCATAAGCGTTGTAGAAGCACCCAGTTTCTACAACGCTTATTTTAAGTGTTGTAGAATCTCCAGTTTCTACAACACTTAGCCGTAAGCGTTGTAGAATATGGGTTGTAGAATCCAACATTTGTAGTAGTGATTATTCTCTCATAATATTCATGAGAGAGAATAAATGACAATATCTTATTTCCTTTTAAATATTATTCTCTCCTAATATTCATGAGAGAGAATAAATGACAATATCTTATTTCCTTTTAAATATTATTCTCTCCTAATATTCATGAGAGATAATAAATGACAATATCTTATTTCCTTTTAAATATGTTTCTCTCTCCTTTATTTAAACAACTAAAGAGAAAATATTGGTAAGTACCAATAATAGCATGGACGAATTTTGGCACATGGCCAAGGAGGATTTTGCGCAAATCTTGTGCCGGGATCCTCAAAATTTTGTGCACCTCAATATGTGCAAGGCCCAATTCCTTAAAACTCAATTAATTATTTATTTATTTGGTCCAACAATAAACAAATAAGTAATTGATTAATTATTTACTTGATCAAACAACAAATAATTAATACTACCATAAATAATGATTTAATTATGCAAATACCCATATTTCAGAATTGATGCTGTCAATCACAATTACAGCACTAGATTATGATAATGAAAATATTATTATTCGAAAGTTTTTATCCACCTTTATCAGAGCCGAATCGGGGACTATGGACCTAGTATTAGAAGCTTAACAAATCCGATGAAAAGATGAAAAAGTCCTTTTTATTTTCTACATCGATTTGTCTAATCTTGCTCAGACTCCACCTTGCAAGCCAAGACTGAATCCTCCTTGGTACTAGAATTATATTTACTCATCGTGACGAGTGTCCACTGATATAATCAGTTTGTGATCAAAATCCTCCAGGTTCAACCCGTGTCGAGAAAAGTCAATTATTCTGTTATACTTTTCTTGACACCTATAAGCCCTAAGCATTGTTGTTTCCCCAGCGAAAGATTCTTCCGAACGTACAAACTTTGGAAGTGTGTGCAATTTATTGGTTTTGGAATCAACCCTTAGGTGAGAGAACATTTACCTTCTTTCAGTAAGGCTAGATTCCATATCTGTAAATCACTTCCTACTCGAACCATGTTCCGCAATGCTCCCAAGACATAAATTCTGATTAGCATGGTATTGACCTTTTAGCGAATGAGTCAAAGAGTGTGGTAACATAATCCAGTATCCATGATTACTTCAGGATTTAAATCAAGTCTCACTGTGACCATCATTTGTGATCTCAGTTAGTGTGTCGTAACGGTCCTTAAACGACATATCTACAATCAAGATCTGTCTGGGTCGTACACTTACCACAAGTGTAGAATTCTCCCACTAAGTGATCAACCTTCACTTGTGTTCCACGTATATGATTTCAGATTCAGCTACCTAGGCATGAACCAATCATCGACCGGTTTTAATTCACCGCCCGAGCTCAGATGCCGTGGACTCAGTTCGATACGGAGACTATGAGTCGATGAATGTTTGATAAATCTTAATATATAAGAAATAACGCTTTCGATTCGAATAACTTATAAATATCAAAACTTTATTTTATTAATATTTTAGCGAGAATTTACAAAAGCATCTTCTCGTGGGCAAGAATTCTTAAAATCTTCATCTTAGGTAAGTAACCAAGATCCCGTTGAATTTAGAAAAGAACTTATTAAAAACATAGTTTTTAGTGACCAATCATTTTCTCACGTAGAAAGTGAAGGTTTTGGTAGATTTGTGCATTATCTAGTTATTAATATTATTAAAAGAAAAACTCTCCATAAAGAAATTATGAAAAAATTTAGAAGAAAAAGATACACTTAGAGCCTGCTTCATGTCTGCTCGGTTTAATGTAGCGCTCACTTATGATATATGGTCGGGAAATGCCAAAATGGATTACATGTCTATTGTAGTTCATAACATAGGCGATGCTTGAAATCTAAACAAGATGATCATAGCCTTTAAAAGAATAGAGGGTAGTCATACAACATATTACATACTAGGAATCCTTCTATATGTTATAGAAGAGTGGAACTTTCGTGAGAGAATAATTTCCATAACTCTTGATAATGCCACCAACAACGACTCCATGGCGAGAGCTTTACACCTTGAGATGCCAAATCAAGACTCTCTTTTAAATCAAAGATGTGCTACCCATGTCATAAATCTTATAGTGAAAGTTGGGTTTAGGCATTTTGACGAATGTATTAATAAGATTAGAGAAGCCATAGCTTGGATAAACAGTTCAACCCATAGAGTAGACGAACTCAAGAGATGTTTATTATTTAACGGTCTTGACGAGAGGACATTCCACACTGATAACAGGATTAGGCGAAACTCAACATTTTTAATGTTTATTTCCTTCTTGGTCGACAGATATGTAGATGTTACACGTGAATATGTGAACATAAACGGAGGCCATGACATAATCGAAGCAAAAAACACAATGGCTAAGTTATTTACTCATTTTCTTCACGTTTTTTTATGATGAAACATGTGCATTGTCCGCCGTTTACACGCCATATCTTATTTAGCGATACATAGTGTTACAAAAATTGCCAAACATCTTCACGATTGCAACCATTTTGAAAATTTTCAACCACATGTCGCAGCTATGAGAGCAAATTTTTTTAAATATTTGGGAATTTCAAATATTCCTTACTTATATGGTTTTTCATGCATTCTAGAAGCCGAATGAAATTTGGGGGTAATCTTACATTTTTACAGTATTTAAAACGTCATATTGGACAAGATTACATGACACATGATCATACTGTTAGGAATATTGCCAACTAAAAGATGATGATTACTAAATAAGATAAGAAGTTACATTATTGGCATCATATGATTAGTGGGTTGAGGTCTGATAACATTTAGAATCAATAACAATTATCATCCATAGTCTCCGTATCAAACTGAATCACATGCTGGGCATCCGAGATCGGGAGGTGAACTAAAACTTGGTCGATGACTGATATGCGCTTGGAAAGCCTTATCTAAAGTCATATATTTGGAACATGAGATCACTCAGTGATAGCATTATATACTTGCAGAAGATGTACGACCTGGACAGACTTTGGTTTGGATAGATTCATCGTTTAAGGACCGTTACGATGCACTAGCCGAGATCGCTTATGATGGTCACAGTGACGATTGATCTAATATCCTGAAGTAATCATGAACTTCTAGATCATGTTACTGGCTTCTTTGACTCACCACATTAAAGGCTAGTAAGACGCTGATCAAATAAGTGTCTTGGGAAGTCGGGACATGATTGTAGAAGAAAGTGATTTACGGATACAGAATCCAGCCTTTCTGAAAGAACGTAAATGTTCTCTCATCTAAGGGTTGATTCCAGAATTGATTGATTATGCACACTTCCAAAGTTGGCTTACGTTCGGTTGAATCTTTCGTTGGGGGAAACAACGATGCTTAGGACTTATATGTAACGAGAAATGTATAACGAAACAAATTGACCTACCTTGATACGGGAAGAACCTGGAGGGTCATGATCACGTACTGACTAAATCAGTGGACATTCGTTACGATGAGTAAATAAAATTCTAGTATTAAAGAAGGGTTCAGTCTTGGATTACACGGTGGAGTATTGAAAGAGACTAGACAATTCGATTTGAAAAGATAAAGGAATATTTTGTCTTTCATCGAGATTGTTAAGCTTCTACTACTAGGTCCATCGTCCCCGATTCAGCTTCGATAAATGCGGATAAGAAGGTTAATATAATAATATGTTTTATTATTATAATATCACTTGCTGTAATAGTGATTGACAACATTAATTCCAAAAAGGGTATTTTGGGAATTAAATAAATATTTATGACAATGCTGTTTATTTGTTGCTAGATCAAGTAAATAAACTTTATATTTATTGTTGGACAAATAAATATGTGTCAAATGAGTTTAAAGCTATTGGGCCTTGAAAAAGAAAAATTTTGGGCCTCCCTACCTGCTGATAGACGTTTTTAGCTAGTTGTCACAAACCATTACTTTTTCTACTTTTCTGTTCCTAAAATAAAGGAGATAATATAGGAAATATGATTGTCCTATATTCTCTCCTAATATCTAGGCTAAATATTAGGAGAATATATTTTCCTAAATTTTCTCAACAGCAAATATTTTATACTGTTGTATAAAATAAAATCCTAGATACTGATCTGACGGATGAGAGGAAAAGTATGATTCACTTGTTTAGGTCCAATGGCTGAGATTTAATCCTCTAGTGTGAACACAATAAAATGATATAATATTTTCTAGAATATTCTGGAATATTCTATAAGATACTTTTTGAACTGCTATAAATAGAGGGCTGATGAGAAGCAAATTTTAACCTAATTTGATCACAAAATTTGTGGCCTTCATGCCTAGGGTGTGCCGGCTTTTGCTTCATTTCCCTCCGATCGGAATTGCTTCGATTCCATTCTTAGAAATAAGAGAGAAAGATCGGAAATACCCTGTTCCATATCTAGTGAGATACAACGTTGCCCACTCATTTGTCTTATCTTCCTCGGAGATTATGTTTTGGAAGACTGTGGTGTCATCACATCGAGTCCTTGAAGGAAGAGTTCCAGATCTGATCGTGTGGATGCTTGTACGTTCAAGACGAAGACTGATTATGAAAGCTTTCGGTTCGTGAGCAAAAAACTGTAAGTTTTCTTAAACTCGTCTTTCTCATCGGTTGCTTGATATATTGCTTGCTCTCATTAAAAACGTAGATCTAGATCTTGTATAAATAACCATGTTTTAATTAGCACTTGTTAGCGTAATTTCATTGCTTCCACTGCATCATGGTTATTTTTTTGGTGTCGTTTAATCGAGTGAATCACCAACACATACTAGGGTCGTGGAAGAGTTTTACTCTTTTTTCAGGTTTTACCAACGACAAATTCCAACTTGTCCCGAGCTGAGTCCAACCCGACACTCATCAATAAGTAAAGGAATGCTCCGAGATATAACTCATTTTGCCCGAGGTGGAACTTCATCTCTAAGATCGTCACCACATCCCCCAACCACTAAAGAGACATCTGAACACGACGAGATCGCGCTATACAGCTCTCAACAATTCGCCTCCATAAACCAAGACGACCTCAACTTGCTGACATGGTGGCGGCAACACGAAAAATATGTTTTCGATATTATCCAAGATGGCCCGAGATGTAAATTCGATCCCGGTTTCAACGGTGTCGTCTGAGTACGGCATTTAGTAGCTAGGATCGCATGGCAGAGTTTGAAACCAAAAATGGTCAAAGCACTCACTGTTTACAAAGATTGGTGTCAACACGAACAACGTTCGCAAGAAACATTTGTGAACATTGATCTTGTTGATAATTTTGATATAAACTTTCAAAACATAATTATTAATGAAGTGTAGTCTTATTGTAATGTTTTACTCATTATCTTCTCGTAATTTTTTTTGTTTTTCTTGTTTTTTGTTTTTTGTTTTTTATTTTATTTTTCTTAAGTTATTAATAAAGATGCAATTCATTTTACCTTCTTTTAAAATTTTAATATTTGAGTCCATTTTATTTACCATTTAAATTTTATTTTTTAATTTTTTTATTACTTAATAGAAATTAACGGAAATGCTAATTTCCATTAAGCCTAACGGAAATTCCACTTTCGTTAAACAATGGAAGACGAGAAATTATCTAACGGAAGGCAATGAAAAACACCTTACTGAAAATAGAATTTTCATTTCCGTCCAATTGAAATTTCCAATTTTGTCCAATGAAATTTCCATTTCCGTCCAAATGCGGGATGAGTCGGATCTCTAGATTGGAAAGTTCAATGATTCACCTCTTGGGACAATGGTGGTAAGACCGGTGTTTACATCTTTTATAACACAAATGATGTTTCGCCTCTTGCGCGAGGCATAATTTTAGCCGAAGTTACTTGTTAAATTAACTTTGATTCTTCAAAATAAAAAATATACAGCATATATTTTTAGTAACAAGTGCATTGAGATCTAGGACACTAATATTTAATCCGCAACGTTTGAAAAGTTTATGCCACAACTTCTTAAAGTATGAGATGAAAAGACGACATATAGTTTATATCACACAGTGCAAAACTTTACGTCGTCTTATTTTACTTTTTATGTTAAATTATATATTTCATAAAAAAATGTTGAATTATATTAGCCTATCAACATAAAAAAAAAAAAAAAAAAAAAAATCAAGTTTTTTTTTTCTAGAACGTTGTCCCCCCAACTTGAACCTAAGAAGCAAAAGTGAAAAACTAGTGTTTTTTTTATTTTTTGAATTTAGGAAAGGCAAAATTTTCTTAATTATGCTTACGATTACGATTATTTATGGTAGCTCTCTCTCATTAGTCATTAGGTACCCGCACGCATGTTACCCGCTAGTAAATGGGCACACAATAAAATTGTCATCTCAAGATTTCAACGACACACAACAAAACCAACAAAAAAAAAAACACTCCTTCACTTGTTGTCTATTTCCCTCTCCTTCACCTTCTTTCCCTCTTTCGACTCTCTCTCTCTCTCTCTGCTTCTTGTTCTGTTGTGTATCAGATCACTGCCTATTTTTCCTCTCAGCAACCATTTTTGTTTTAAGTTTTTTTTTCTTTTATAAAAAAAATTGTCCATATTAATTAATTAGCCGTCCTTTTATGCAATCATAACACGAAATCGTTTTACGGGTTTTCTTCTTCGCCGTCGCGTTCTCTTCTCTCCTCTTCTCGCTTCGCATCCTCTGGTTCTAGGGTTTCCCGGCGAAGATGAGCGGTGGTGGTAGTGGCGGCGGGTTTAGGGTTTCAATCCCGAGCAGCGTGAGGAAGACGATCCAGAACATTAAAGAGATTACGGGAAACCATGGCGACGAGGAAATCTACGCAATGCTCAAGGAGTGTGGCATGGATCCCAACGAGACTGCTCAGAAGCTTCTTCACCAGGGTACGGGGTTTTGCTCTCTCTATCTCTCTCGGTTGATCTCGATCGCTGTGTTTTTTAATCTCTTACTGTGATCGATGGATGTCTTGGCTTTTTTTTTATTGTTTTGATTTAGGTTTTTTTTTTTCTCACTTTAATGATGCGACTAGTATTAGTGTTCCTTAGTTATGGAATGAAAAATTGAGATAAGCTGGATTTGATTGAAAAGTCAGTTTCGGGTTTGGCTAAGTGTGTGATCTCGTTAGGTTACGAGGTAACCGAGGAATAGTGATTCTTGTACTTTAGCTAAAATTGGGACTGCTTAGGTCGAACTTCATATTGGTTTTGTGTTTAATTCCGGTCGTACTTATTGCAATTAAAATGAAATGAAGTTTCGGAAATGAAAAACATAAATTGACTTGGGAGACATGGTTGTCAATTCTCTGTTTAGAGAAAATATTATAGAATTTCTGTCCGGAAAATCACTAACCACCAATACATATTACTATTTTCTTGAACGTTTTGAAAATTTGTTCGAGATTTCCCAAATTGATGGTTAATGTACAGTTAATGATTGAGGACCCCTCGATTAGAGTGTAGAAATACAGATTTTAAAGCTCATGGTACAAATTTTAGTTTTTGTTGAACTTATTGCTGATACGATATAGCTATTGGTCTTGGCAAGATGTAACTGTTTTTATATGTTGGTGGTGTAGATGGATTTGGGTTTTTTTGTTTCTGTCCGAACAGGTTTTATCGTTTCCGTTCTTTTTCATCATTCATGCTATGTATGCTGGTATATTGGTTTTCTTAACCAAGATGAATTGCATTTATGGTTTTACAGATACATTCCACGAGGTCAAAAGAAAGCGTGACAGGAAAAAAGAGGTAATATAACATTATGAATTTTTAGGCGATCTCAAAGTTTACTCTAAATAAATATTTGCTTTGTAAATATAAGACCTCGTTTCTTTTTCCCTTGGTTTTGTACAACTTTTTGTGTTTTTTCTTTTCTCTTTATGCCGTGGCAATGCTATTCATAGCATGTTGTATACTTGCTGCATTGAGCTATCCAAGAAAATAGATAAATAAGGAACAATTTGCTTAGTTTAGAAAAGGAAATAGATTCCACGGGATTGTTGGATCTTTCACACAATTGGCATAGTGCCATGTAGCATTTTATTTTGCTCCTTCCTAATTGAAGCTTTCATTTTTATGTAATTCATTAAGTTTCCTGAGAAACGGAAGTAGATTTCTTGGCTTGTGTCATGTCGTGTGGCTTACCTCCATTAAAGATTACTTCAATGTAAAAAGGCTAACCTGTCCGATAGACGTTGTCGGTTATCTTCTCTCTATTTCATCATCTTGAAGTTGAGTTTTTTTTTTTCCCGTGGTTTTTTCTTTTTACATCTATAGAATGTGAGCAACAACAGAGAACATGGAGAGTCAAGATGGAGACCTGGAGGTCAGGGCCGTGGGGGCAGGGGTGGCCGCGGGAATTTTTCACCTCATCATGTGTCACACGGTAACAATGAGTTATTTCCTTTTTCTCTGTGTCCAAGTCGCACATGTGTTTTCTATTGCAGCACCTCAAATTGTAGGGTTTGAAAAAATATCGTACTAAGATTTTGTTCGGTAATTCAACAACATAAATTATATTTTGTTATTTGATAAGTAGAACTTAAAAGTAGCTAGGTTAAATTTTCTTTACTGTGTCTCTTTCAGATGCTGGTCGTGGAAGGATCGCAGGTTCTGTAAAGGAGAATGGACTCCAGCAAGGAGAGGAAAAGGGTTTTACTCCTTTGCCAATCTCTCATGGAACCAAAGAGAGAGACAGAAGTGTGGCAACAAGGTGGTTATATGCTTAGATTATGAGCTCTGCTACAATATTTGTTTGGTTTATAGTGTTTGGTGAGCTTATCTTGGATATTTTTGCAGCCGTGCACCTTCTAATTCTTCTATCCAAATAGCTCCTGGAAGTTCAAGTGCCACACATGTCTCTAATATCCCAGCTGGAGTTGGTCCCGAGTTAGACACACATGTTTCAAATTCTTCTGTCAATGAGGATATACATGAGCAGCCAGACAAAAGCTTAACTGTGTCACCGGTACCAACACCTACATCAACAGTCTGCTTCTCACCTTCAGATCCTGTAGTGGTGCCATCTAATGATTCACGAGTTCCAAGTGCTGTAGGCACAATCAAGCGTGAAGTTGGTTCACAGCGTCCCTCTTTGGAGCTGAATGCATCTGTCCATGTTGAGAACAAATCGAGTGTTGGTCAGAATTTTCTCTTTTTTATTATTTTTTTTATTTTTAATCTAAATTGTTGATAAAATGTCAATATTTTTTGTCAATTGGTCATGGCAGGTCCCAAGACTGGTAGTTCTTACCCACAAGGAAAGACGCCAAGCCAATCCCAAGGTGTTGGAAAAGGTCAGCTCGCTGACTTTTCCCAACCGTCAGCGACTTCGAGTCAGCTTGTATCTTCAATTAGTCGGCCATCTTCTAATTATAGTAACCGATCATCACATTCAGTAGGCGGTGGTCAGAGGGGTATGCCTTTGTTACTTCTAGTTCTACCTTTCCTTACTGTATTATTGAGTTTGCCATTATATAATTATTATCTTAAATGTTATTTCATTTAGGTGTATATCGTAATCTATATTGCAGTCCTAATTTGATGACCTGATCATGCCAGGTGGTTCTACTAAGGAATGGAAACCTAAGGCTGTACAAGGTTCTGGAACAGCTGGCGCATCTGATGCTCCGACTACTATTGAAGCTACTACAAGCTCTCTCTCAGTTTCAAATCTTGACTCTGATGACGCAACATCAAAACTTCATAAAAAGCTACAGGAGTTACACCTTCAACAGCGTCAACATGTAATTTTACCGAATCACATTCATGTTCCTGAATCTGAAAGATCCAAGTTGAGTTTCGGAAGTTTTGGTACCCTTTTCGGGGTAAATACAAGCGGCCCTGTTGTCCCTGAAATTGAAAAGAGCTCTACACCTATGACTGAAACTTCTCAGGACATTGAAGAAAATGTGGAGGAAGAGTCCTCAAGGTTAGTACTTGACTTTTTATATTTTGACCTTCATTTCCTGGGTAATTCTTGTGTTGATTACTGGATGACTAGAAGTATTTCCTGGGTAATTCTTTACTGACCGACCTCCCGGTTTGTAGTGGGAGGTTAAGATTTGGTCTGGAGTGCGTTTTGCACTCCCTTTTTGTAAAGTGGCTTTCAGCCTGTTAATATAACCATCCTTGTTTAAAAAAAAAAAGTAAAAAAGACTAGAGTTTGTAGCAACATTCATATCATGGTTATTGTTGCTGTTGCTGTTATTAATGAACTAATTATTGACTCTTGAAGACTTGAAGTAGCATATTAAAATTATTTCCTGGAATAATATTCTTGACCCAGCTTTCTACTCTTCTCTGTATCACTACATTTTTTTTTCAGATAAATGAATCTGATACATTTTAATTGCCCATTTTCTAGGTCTGGTCCTCCTGTCATGTCATTTTCAGCATCCATCTGATTGTAGCTAGTAATTTTATAAGTTTTGATTGTTTTTGATCCATGTTTGTGTACCTCCTATAGCTCATGTATTCTTTGGTTGAATACATTATAACTTGGCTTTTCTCTGATCTTTCCACTGCTTCCTTGAAATGACATTTTATTTATATTTTTTGATACCAGCAATCAGAATGTCTTGGATACTGATGAAGGCGATTATTCTGAGGAACCACAGTCACCTACACATGTACCTGAAACTCAATCATGTCCAGATGGCGATGAAGATGGCGACGTTGATGGCAATGGAAGTGGCATTTCACCCACTCTTAACCCCAGGAATTATGAATCTAAGCAGGACACAGGTTTACCATCTGGAGGTCATCAACACCCAATGGTGAATAATTCTTCATCCTACAATTTAGGGCTTGTACCAAGAATCATAGGAAGTCAACTTGCACCGCTAGAAAACTCACGAGCCCCAAGCTCGTGTTGTTTATCGCATTGCAAGATTTGTTATTAGTTCTCCCCTTAGTCTATACACTAGTAGATCGAGCTTTGCATGTCTTAAAAATTAGTTCTCACTGCGGGTCGCAACTCATTGATATTTTTGTTGCACTTTTTATTCTAATATGGAAGTATCTCAATTTCCATGTTTAATCTGTTGCACTATTTTGGCTTGGTACCCTCCGATGTGTTATACTGATAATTTATTGTCTTTATAGGTACAACCCATCGACCAGGCAAATTATTATGCTCAGTTTTACCACGCTGGCCCTGATAATGACAGTCGCCTTTCCCCTGGTATCGCTGCCAGATACAATGGAAATGTTGCGCAACTGCCTCCGAGTTCGCAATGTCTTCAAGAGGTTAGTGATAGTAAAACTCATTTCTCTTTTGTGTGATAGGAAAAGTTCACGGGTTATGGAAGTTTATCAACCTTACTCAAGTGCTTCATGTTTGCAGGGCGGAGTTTTTTCTGCAGATGGTCCCGCTCCACTGATCTCGCAGGCTACGGGTATGATGCCGAGCTCGATAGCTGTGACACAGCAACCTCTTCCCATGTTTAGACCCCCAGCTGGGATTAACATATCCCATTACCCTCCAAACTACTTTCCATACGGTCACTATCTTCCTCCTTTCTATGTTCCACCGCTAGCCATCCACCAATATTTGGGTAACGGCTCGTTTCCCCAACAACCTCAAGCTGGTGGAATGTTTCCTGCTCCACCTACGATTGGCACGGTGGGAGTCAAGTATTCACTGCCACAATACAAACAAGGGACTAATACAGGAAATTCTGCTCATATGGGAATGGCAACTGGTTATTATGGTCCATATGGCTCTTCTGTGGGTGGTTATAATCTCAATTCTGGTGCAACACCTGGAAATCCAACCACTAACGAGAATCTTGGGCAATCTCAGTTCAAGGAAAACAATGTATATCTTGCTGGGCAACAACAGGTTCGCTTTTAACATTTTCTTTGTGCTATCATTAATGTCTCATATTTGGTATTATAATGATTTATTCAAAGGGGAAAGTGTATTGGGCATGGTTATTTCATTTGAGCTGGGTTCACATGTTATTTATGGCTAGTGTGATGGAACATAAATAAATCCCAAAAAGGGGTGGGTTTAGCAAAAGGCGAAACTAGTTCCTCTGTGTGGTCTGGTCGTATCTTAGTATAATCCTCAATTCATGACCAAGTAAACGATAGAATGCTCATCAAAGTTTTATAACTTAAATAACTGGGGAAAGATTGAGGCTTTTTTCATTCTCGAAGTGCTTTGACTCTTTCTAACATGGCAATATCCCATCTACCGACAACCCACCAATTAATCAGTCATTGGAATGCTTTTGATGACACACTGCAACTATGTTCTCAAGTGTTACATTTCAATAATTTTGTTTTGATACTCACATTCTGCTTTACTTTTCTCCAGACCGAAGGTTTGGCCATGTGGGTCGCGGCACCGGGTCGAGATATCTCGACACTCTCTCCGAGCTCGTTTTACAATCTTCCTCCTCAGGCTCAGCACATGAGTTTCGCCCCAGCTCAGGCGGGCCACAGCACCTTTGCAGGGCTGTACCACCCTGCTCACGGGGTCACAACACCCACCACCGTTCACCCGCTCTTGCAACAGTCTCAGGCCATGGCCGGGCCGGTGGACATGGCCGGGCCTGGGGGCGGTGCTTATCCGAAGTCCCAGCACGGCCCGATAAACTGGCCCAATAACTACTGATGAGAAGGACTGAGGGTATAATAGGGATTTCTTGGGAACAAAACAATATATGATTTGCAGGTACAAAATCTCGAGATTTTTTTGGGGAGATGTCTCTGACCATTGGATGGAGGGTAGTCGATCGGGAGATGGAAAATTTGCTCGATTGTATCTCCTGATTGGTGGGTGAAGAAAGACATAAAAAAGGTGCGCACTGTCCGTAACTGATATTGATGACCAGTTTTAGTTTTAGTTTCTGGCCATATTGCTGTACGAGTGTTACCATTTTTTTTTTCGGTTTGTAGTTTCAAGCATTTCCGCACCTGCTCTTTCTGTCTGGCCTTGTTTTATGATTCTCTGTCAGTCCCCCTTTTTTTTAATATAGAATTATTAATTTTTGAACCTGAAGCTAAAACTGTTGAGTGGTGAGATAGCTTGAAGCTCGATTCTTTTTCCCTTAATATAAGGTTAAATGTATTATTCATTGGTGTTCTTTTTGGCCCCGTCTTATCTGTAAAGTTGAATTTTTGTTGAGCATGAAAGCGAATGAACTGAGCTGAACTAATGTATTAGCAGGTAAATGTCAAATTGTCCATTTTTATAGGTTGGCTAATGACTCTTGGTAGTTAGTTGTGTTAGTAGTACAATGGTGAATGATAAATCAACATTTTCTGCAGATAAACTTTACTTGAATTTGTTATTATTATGGCTCAAGTTTCTCTAGGATTTAAGATTTAGAAGTTCCAGTCTTTTTGTTTTATTTTGTGATGCGAGCTTTTTTAATCATCGTTTGTGATACATTTTGCCCTGAATGCTAATGTGATTCTGCATATATAAAATTTAGAAGATTCGAGAAGCTTCAAATCAATCTAAAGACTCTAATCCGGAATCCAGTGCTTTGAAGTTTTCATATTCTGTGTGAGTTTTCAGTGATAGATTAGGCATTTCGAGGAGAAATAGATATTACACACACACCTAGAGACTGCGTGACTACTAATTTTTTTCTTAACTGAACAAAACTCATTTTATATTGACCAGTTCATAGGAACTGTCAACTGAAGCAAAAAAGATGTCCAGATTTATTTATGGTGTGCCTTGGAGTGAAAATTTTGCAGGAGGCTCTGTGATTTGCGAAAAATAAAATAAAAAAGAGTTCGGACTACGCCCTCATTTATATTCGTTCTGCTTAGTTATAGTATAGATTTCGAGATAGTAAAAGGAAACTTTGGACGGAAAATATTAAAGCAGATTTGAAGTGGAGATATATTAGCACATGGAATACTATACCGCTTGGGAATATTTGTCAGGCTTCATGTATATAAAGCATCTGCAGTTTGTAAAAATGATAATAAATCAACTATAAATTGAATCAGTTTGTTTTTGGTTTTGTGCACTGTTCTTTTTATAAAAACGAGCATCTACCCAAAAAGTGTACAAGTACGACTTGACCTGGTAGCTGATCACACTGAATAAAAGTTTTTGAGCAAAAAAAAAAAAACCGCACCCCACTGAAAAATAAATTTTAAAGCTATTCGTCGATAGCGGTTAATTCAAGAGTGCTATAACAAACAAGCTTTATAATTGTAAGATAGCCTTCAAATTTAAAGCTAAATATTTTTTTTACATGATGCAATTTTGGATATACAATGAACTAGTTGAGTTTTTATTTCGTGAAGACGACAAGATGGGCTAGCGCATTTTGAGTCACCGTGTACGTAAAAAGGTTTATTTTTTATTTTTATTTTTATAATTATAATGAATTATTCCTTTATATCATTGTACTAAAACCTATTGCTATTTTACTAAAAATGTTGTCCAACAAAGCGCATCTGTCTAGAAAATATGTATATTTTAGAAGTCAATTTTAACTTTCCAGCCCCTAGCAAATTAGTCAATTCGGCAAAAGTGCCAGCCCCTAGCAAATTAGTCAAGTCGGCAAAAGTGCTACAATAATATAAAATTGACATGAAATCGTGTACTTAAAATTGTTCTGAATTTTTAATATATTTATTAATGAACTTTGACTGATTTTATATTCTTGACAAGCGCCCCGCGCATTACTATAAAATCATCAATATATATTAGTTTGTAGGAAGACATATATAGAGACATGTCTAGAAAATATTTAGGTTTGAAAAAAAAATGAATTTAAAGTTTTAAAAAACATTTTTATCTTTCTGATTAAAAAAAAAAATTGGTACGAATAAACACGGCTTGTTTCTAGGGTCTAATCACTTATTTTAAAAAGAAAAAAACCACTGTTCATTGAACAATAATTTGAGTCTAGGAAGTGTCATTTACTTTATATAATAATAATAATAATATCTGAGTTTATATTATTTGTGTATAGAAATATGAACACTTACGTGTGTGTATACATAACATTTGTCTGGTTACGTTTCTCTTAAAACAATACCATAATGTTCAATGATTTGAGTCTAGGAAGTGTCATTTACTTTATATAATATCTGAGTTTATATTATTTGTGTATAGAAATATGAACACTTACGTGTGTGTATACATAATATTTGTCTGGTTACCTTTCTCTTAAAACAATACCATAATGTTAAAATATGTAAAATATTATTCCAGAAAAAGAAAATGGAGCAATTAAGTCAGTAGCTCAATAGTTTACTTTCCTTTTAAAAAGTAGTTCAAGTTTTATTTTATTAAAAAAAAATTGTCGACCAACCCCGCGGTAAATTAATTAACTAAAGAGTAAATAAATTTACTCTTTAGTTAATTAATTTAATGCGGGTCTGATTGACTATTTTTTTTCTAAAATGAAAGTTTGACTAGAATCTTAAAACGAGATAGAAAAATGGCTAGTTACAACAAATTCTTGAAACAAATATGAATACGTTTTTAACACCATGCCAAGACGTTTCTGTAAAAAAAAAACTCATAAACTAACTTTATTCCGTAATATAAGTTACCGATATCGGTCTCAATAATCACGATCAAATTTAATTTTGAGGTTGTCGTCTTATATTTTTATGTGGATCTCAAGACTTCATAAGAATTAAAATAAGCTCTTTTTATTAATATATAATATATGAAAATAAATTATAAAATATGAATAATGATAATCGACAAAAATAATAAATAATATTATGGAAAAAGATACAAAATGGCCGAGCTCGACAATTTGATTACAAATATGTCGAAATGAACGAATAACAAAAACAAAGTGTCTTCTATGAAAAAAAAACTATTCTCAAATCATCTGAAATGAAAATGTATTTATAGGCATTTCGATTGCTTCCCTGTTTTGACATTTTCAAGAGTGCGTAGCTCAATCATTCTTTCAGTCTCAAGTTTGTCTTGACACGTATCCTCTTAAATCCGAGATGCGGGTGACGATCTAATGACAAATTCCTGGTCTTTCATGACGAATGCACGTTGGATGAGTTGAATAACTTAGTTGAGGTATTGAATAAATTCATCAAGGTATTGAACTTATGGGCCTGATTGATTTCTTTTGGGTAGATTGAAGGGAAATTACAAAATTAGACTAAAACGTGCATAACTTTTCATAGCTCATTCATGTGTTCCAAAATATTTCGGCAGTAAGTGCTTCCCTTTTATCCGGACAAAAATACTTTTGTGTTCTAAATCTGATTAATAGTTATTGAAATTTGGTCAATAAATACTGGAATCTAGTCAACAGTTTGAAACCTGGTTAACAGTTATTAATGACAAAATGGACACTTCAAGAATTAAAACGATTATTTATGAAAATTAAAAAGTTCAGCAGCTAATATTGAATTTTTTTTTTATACATGAAAACGTCTACTAAAAACTATTTCTATTAGATCGAACGAGCTATAAATCCCACATGTTGTTGCGGTTTATATTTATTTATTATTTTCTTAGTCAATAAAAATATATTAAAATTTATTGTGTAAAATACGATAAACAATAAATTTTATAGATGATGTAGCTAAAGAAAGTTGATAAATTGCCATTGATAAATAGCCTAAGATTTTAGATGTACGAATAAAAAAAAGTACAATTATCTTAGTAATGGAGTAATTAATTATTATTTGTATGATAAAAAAAAATACAATTCTTTTAAAAATTTCAGCGGCTAATAAAGTTCTAAAAAAATTCATAATAATGATGTTTAAATTTGAATGGCATTTTAAATATAACAAACCTCTCGATAGATGCTAGTAGTTAGTTTAATGGTTATTATTATGTTTTCTAGGAAGGTTGTCATTATTATCATTGAGATCTCCGATAAATATTTAAGTTTTCATGACCTAAAATAAAATGAATAATTAAAAATAAATAATATATTTTAATTTTGTTTATAAAAAATAAATCAAAACAAACTAAGAATTGAAAGAACGGCAAATATGTTATTTCGAGTTTTTTTTTTCAATGCATAACATTAAGAAAAGAGCCAAAATAAACATGCCCAATAAACATTATGATGGCATGTCTTTCTCTTTAAGAATATTTATGTATAGCGGATAAAAAACCACTACTAGAAAAAATGGTATTTAACGGCACTTCTTTTAATGACGTTTAACAAAAAAAGTAATGTTATTAGTTAGAAACCTTGATTTTATTTTAATGGACCACTAAGAAAACGTCATGTCAAATTTTTTATTAAACGCTGTGTAAAATAAATAATAACATTTCTTAAAAAGCGTCATTGAATATGTAATCCACCCAAGGTTCGCCCTACCATTACCGTTATTGTACCAGGACTTCAATTTTTGGGGTAAACCACTTACCGGAGGGGAAACCGAGGGGTATTCGGACAAAAAAAAGAAAATCGATACTGGCAGGAAACCGCTTACCGTAGAGGAAATTGACAAAAAAAAATATGAAATCGAGGGGTATTCAGACAAATATTTTGCAAAAATAAACATACTTTTTCATAGTTCAAACTTCATAGTTCATACAGCGAATACATGATATCAATTTATCATTACAAATTATCATATTCATCATATTAAACTCAAGAACATCATTAATCATCATTAAACATCATAAGCATCATATTCATCTCAAGTACACCCACTCAAGAACATTATAATCATCATATTCATCATCAAGTCATCATCTACAACATAAAAAAACTCACATTCGGATTAAAAATCAATATTTTAATTTAGATTAAACCTAAAAATACATAGAAACCCATACAAAACAACCAATAAACTCATATTCATTGCTCAAACCATTGAAATCATAGATTAAAGTAAAAAAAATGATAAAATCTCAAAATTTGAGAAACCTCCGAAATTTACCTATCGAAAACCAATGAAAGTTGACAAAAAAGCTTGCGACGAACGAAAACCCCCGTAAAACACCGAAAAGTATCGGAAACCACCGAAAGTATCGGAAAGCACCGGTAAATTGGAACGAAAACGGTAAATGTCGAACCGGTACCTGTATTCACCAGTAAGGCAGTTTCCGGCCTGTTTCCGGTCGATTTTCCCGAAAAGTCAATCCTTGAATCCACCATGGCAGAGTAGTTTTTCACGCCAAATTCCCGAAAAAAAAACGTTGTGCAACGCTTTAGATATAACTTTAGCGGGCTTTTATATAAAACCCAATTGTATGAAACCCTACTCCTCGTCAATGGAAAAACTTGTCTGATAAAAAAAATGAGTGACAAGATCCTAGAGTCGGAGCCTTTTTGCAGTAGTGAACTTGACCATATGTATATAAATTAATTCTCTCTCTTTTCTTTTCTTTTTCTTTTTTTTCTTTTTTTTTTTATTTTTTAATTTTTTTTATCACGCTTTATAGTTGTATGTACAACAAATAGTTAGGGAATTAGTTTCTCAAGCACTTAATAATAAGTTAATTGAATGAATTAGCAATAAAATTGTGTTAATTGGTCACATTTATGAATAAATATATATTATATAAATAAATGATTAATGGTTAAATTTTTAAGTGTCGTGTTTAACAATTAGCAAAAGATTTTTTTTAATATTTTAGTTATTGTTTTATATATATATATATATATATATATATATATATATATTTTATAAGTTTAGTCCAAATAAACCATTTTTAATTTGACACTCATTATAACTTTAAAATATGAAAGTTCTAATAAGTAAACATTAACATTAATTTATAGTTTTTAGGTGGATTAGATTAAAGTGTTGATTTGGCTAATTATATTTATACCCAAGTAGTGTGGTACTAAATTGTGAAAAATGTAAAAAAAATTCTCAACTTTCATAAATAAAGAAAATGAAATAAACCTGTAGTCATAAATAAATCTATTGCAAGTAGTGAAGCTTGACAACAAACACAATTATATGCAAAAGAGAGGGAAGCAAAATAAATAAAGCGACAATAGAGTACATCCAAATTTCTATATATATATATATATATATATATATATATATATATATATATATATATTTAAAGTTAAAGGGTATATTAATAAAATTGTAGTAATTATAGTATTTGGGGAATTCATTTTAGATATATAGGATAATATTTAAATTTAAAAGATATATTAAGAATTACTGTAGAAACTACATTATTTTGGGGATTTATTTTCGATGTATAAGATAATGAGTTATGAACTATAAAGGACATGTTTTTTTTCGTTTGCTCGATGTGATTTTGTTGGATCCTTAATGTGAAATGACCACAAAATAATAGTAACTTTGATACTTGGATCAAAATAAACTAAATTATGTTTTTGGATACTTTTACTAATAATGTAAATATGAAAGCATATAATTATCATAAATTGTAGACTTATAAATTTACAAATAAAAACAATTATAGATTTATAAGTCTACAGTCATTAGTAGAAGTGACCAAAAACATAATTGAACTTATTTTGGTCAAAAATATCAAAGTTGCTAATATTTGAGGCCATTTTTCATCTTTAATTCAACGTTAGACTTGTATGTTAAATAATTACGTGTTGTGGACTGTCAATAAAAATTGCCCGTTAAAAGTGATCTAATATAGTTTATGGATATTGTGTTTTAATGTATCTAATAGGTTGTGGGCTTTTAATGTGTAGACTAACCGTCATAAATTTATCAGGTACGGTTCCGCTATTGATTTATATTTTTTTAATTATTCAATATGATTCGATCATGGAATTAGACGATGATTTCATCCGTGATATTCGGATCTAACAGTTGGTATCCGAACCAATCATATTTTAATTCTTAAGAATTTTGGTTGCTGATTTTGGAAAACCCACGTTGTTGTTGTTGTTTTTTTTGTTTTTGTTTTTTTTGGAATTTTTTTTGTTTATGCAATTTGCAATTGTTGATGCAAATACTTTTGTATTTGTTTATGGATATCTAGATCAGTATGTCATTCTTTTCTTCATTATGTTTATGGTATTCATTTTTTTTTTTGCAATCGTACATATGTTGGAAATTCCTTTTTCATACTCCTGGACAATTATGTTTCATCAGTTTGCCTATATATGCATATTTAGTTTTCATTTTCATTCTTTGTAGAGAATATATATATACATTTGTTTAGGATTCATTTATGTGTATTTACTTTTGAATTGGGAATTTTTTTTTTTTTTTTTCAATTCATCAATTTGCGGTTTTTACACATATTCGAATATGAATATGGGTCAGAATTGTTTTGTATGCCTATTATTTTTGTTCATATCCATCTTTTGGATTTATCAGCTTCGATGGAAACTTACGTTTTCACAAAGTTTGGGCTTTGACCCATTATTTATCTTTTGTTTGGGCAGTGAAATTTAAGTTAAAAAACAAAAAAAATTCAAATATTGGTATTTTTAGTATGTATATATTTTAAAAAAAAGTTAGTTGAAACAACATGTCACCAAAGATTTTGCACGGGTAACTTTTGTGAATATTTATCGGCCAAAAGAAAGGTAAATGTTTAATTTAATTGCACGTATGTCTGCGCTAATAAATACATGACGATTCTTTGGTTTTACATGTGAATAATAGATCGGTCCAAATGAAGATTCATTATTTGATATGTTCATTATGGTCAGTAGATTAGTGCACCAAGATATCACTTACAAGTCGTTATTATTGTCCAAAGATATAATATTGATGGAGTGCATAGCATCTTGAGATGAGATTCAATTACCATATTTGAATTTGAATTTTGTTTTAGGATTTCTCTGAGCATGCTTTGTTGTTTATTGTTCTTTGTATCAGTTACGACTCCTGAAAATATTTATGCCAACATCAATTCAATTCCTTTGCTGAATGGCTCAAACTTTAAGTCATAGAGAACTTGTTGATTGTTCTCCGAGTCATGGATCTTGACCTGGCGATACGAATTGAAGCTCCTCCGACACTTACAGACAAGAGTACCTCTGATGATAAGGGAGAGATGGAAAAGTGGGAGAGATCGAATCGCATGTGCATGATGATCGTGCATAAAGTCATTCCAAAAGCATTGGGGCACTATGTCTGATTATATTACTACGACTATGGAATTCCTTGCTGATATTGAGAAAAATTTTGTTAGGAACGAAAAGTCAGAAATTGATACGCTCTTGACAAGTCTGATTTCAATGAAGTATAAGGGTAAAGGCAATATCATGGAGTACATACTAGAGATGTCTCATCTTCCTTCAAAGCTGAAAGCACTTAAGCTTGCACTCTCTGAGGACTTGCTAGTGAATTTAGTTTTGATATCTCTTCCTACACATTTTAGCCAGTTTAAGGTGAGCTACAATTGTCAGAAAGAGACTTGGTCTCTGAATGAGCACATCTCATACTGTGTTCTGGAAGAGGAAATGTTGCAGCAAGACAAGATAGAAAGTGCTTACCTGGCCTTATTCCCTAAGAGCGGGGACAAGGGAAAGAAAAGAAAGAAGGATAAGGAAGCTGCAAATACATCATCTCAGAAGAAATATCAAAAGCAACCAGATAACCCTGAGGAGACTGGGTTTTTTTTTTGTTTTTTTTTTTGAGTTGAAGGTCGCAAAAGAATCATTATGCTAATTATCACGTTTGACGTGCTAAGAAAGGGTTGCCTCCATTGCCTAAAGCCAAATGATGCTGAACGATACATCTATGTAGGCGATGACAAGAAGGTTGAAGTTGAAGCAATCAGGACATTTATATTATTATTAAAGACTGAATTTTATTTGGATCTTCATGAAACTTTTGTGGTACCGTCTTTTAGACGGAATTTGATTTATATTTCTTCTTTGACAAACTTGGTTATTCTTGTTCATTTGAGAATGAAAACTTTAGTTTGTTTCACAGTTCAAATATGGTTGGTTCCGGTTCCTTATCAGGATATGATAATCTATATTACGTTGATATAAATGCTTCGTTTGATTAATCCTTGCATTTAAGTACTCGAGGTGTAAAGAGAAAATTAACCGGTGGGAATTCGGCCATGTTATGACATAAACGATTAGGTCACATCTCCCAAAGGAGATTAGAGAGACTTGTGTCATACGGAATTCTAGATCCCTAAGATTTTACGGACTTTGACATATGTGTGAATTGCATAAAGGAAAAACAAACTAATAAGAGGAGATTTGAAACTAACAGGACTTTAGACGTCTTAGAACTTATTCATACAGATATTTGTACACCTTTTCCAACATATGCTTGGAATGGTCAACAATATTTGATAACGTTTATAGACAATTTTCAAGATATGGCTACATATATCTCATTCATGAAAAGTCACAGTCACTAGACGTGTTTAAGAAGTTCAAAGCTGAAGTTGAAAATCAACTCAGCAAAAGAATTAAAAGAGTCAGATCTGATCATGGTGGTGAGTACTACGGTAGATATGACGGTTCAAGTGAACAACATCCGGGACCGTTTACTATATTCCTAGAGGAATGCGGTATCGTCTCACAATACACTATGTCGGGTTGTTATTTTGTTGGATACTCTAAGAGATCTTCGAGTGTACAAGTTTCATGATCTCACGACTAAGTCAATTTTCAAGACAGGAAATGCTTAGTTCTTTGAGGATGTCAAGTTTGTCGGGGGAGATACAGTAAGACAATTTGTCTTCATTACTACAAAAACAACTTTTAGAAGCGACGAAATATTTTGGAAGCGACATTTGTCAATTAGAAGCGACTAGTCGCTTTCAACCTATTCCACGAAAAATACAAACATTATGTCTTGAAAAAGTCATACTTTTGAGATTAGAAGCGACATTTGTCGCTTCTATATTTTTTCGCCACTTAGAAGCGACATTAGAAGCGATATGTCGCTTCCACTCTCCTAAATTAGGTGTTAAACACAGAATGATGTCGTTTTGTGTCCTTTTAAATTTATTAGCGACTAGTTGTTTCTAATATTGCTTCTAAATTAGGTCAGACCGTTATAAAGGCCGCCAATGCCACAAAATTTTCAGGTGTTAACACAAAACGACGTCGTTTTTTGTCATTTTAAATTTAGAAGCGACTAGGCCGGTGCAAAAAAATCGTAAAAACCGTAAACCGGACAGGACTAGTGATTTTTAAACCGCCGGTCCGATTTAAAACGGTTTTTTTTCATGCGGTCCGGTCCGGTCTACTCATTACAAACAGACCGGTCCGGTTTTTTTATTTTTTATTTTTTTTTATAAATACGGTTAAACCGGACCGGTTTATTTAAAAAAAAAATAATGTCCAACTAGTCAAATTAGGCATTTGTGCGTGTGTTTCCCTCCCGTACATGATTATATGTTTTTTGTTTTTGTGGGAAATTAATGGTTTTTTTCTTTTTAATTGTGTAAAACGGTTCGAAATGGTCCAAACGGTTCAAAACGGTCTAGAACGGTTCAAAACGGTCCAAACGGTTCAAAATGGTCTAGAACAGTCCGGTTTAAACGGTTCAAAATGGTCCAACGGTTCAAAACGGTTTTCACAGTTTTTTTGTCCGGTTTGAATTTATTTGGACCGTTTTGAGCGGTCCAGTCTGATTTTTTGACCAGTTCTGGACCGGACCGGACCGAACCGTGCACAGCCATAGAAGCGACTAGTCAATTCTAATGTCCATTCTAAATTAGGTCAGACTGATATAAAATTCGCGTCTAAGAGATCTCGAATTAAATCCTTAGATTCCATTTTTCAATCTCTCTCTCTCTCTATATATATATCTCTCTCTCTCTCTCTCTCTCGGCCACCAAAACTCCGCCACCACCACCTCCGACAAGATTCACCACCTCCTCGGCCACCATCAGCCTCTAACCACTACGACCCTTCCACCACCACCGATGCATAATTATAAGGTTAAATATATAGCTAAAATATGAGATTGTTCGATCTTTAATCCAACGTTGGACTTATATGTTAAATAATTAGGTGTTGTGGACTGTCAATAAAGATTGCCCGTTAAAAGTGATCTATTATGGTTTACGGATATTGAGCTTTAATGTATTTGATACGTTGTTAGTCTTTATTGTGTAGACCAACATTCATGGATTCATCAGGTACACTTCCGTTATTGATTTATACTTTTTTTAATTATTCAACATGATTCGGTCATGAAATTAGGTAATGGTTATCACCTGTGATAGTCGGATCTAACAATTTTTTCCAGTGGTTGAGATGGAACAACTTGTCCTGAAGGAATGTCCCGCGTAGCTTGGGTTATTGGGTTCAGCCAAAGTAAAGCCTAGATCTCAAACTTGGTCCTTCGGCCAATGATAATTGTCTATAGCCAATATATTGTTTAATATTCGTTTTACAAAAAGTAATATTGTTTACTAAATATTTGATTTTCCAAATGCGCACACACAAAACAATAACCATCCATCAAATGCCAGACTATCGGCAGATGTTCCTAAATAATAGAACTTTGATAAAAAATATTTTCAACGAAGGTTCTTCTTATTGCTAAATTTTATTTTTCCTTTTAATGCATATATATATATATATATATATATTTTTTTTTTTTCAAATAAATTCAATAGTGTATTAATTATTTTGGTTTAATCACAACGACATAAAAGTTGAAAGGATCAAAATCGTCAAAACAAAATTTAATAATCAACGTCTCTTGATATACTTATCTACCTTATCAAGATTGCACTCGCATTTATTATGTTACAAGCTCCGCGCGTTGCTGCGAAATAATTAATATCTGAATGAAAAAATACATAGAGATATGTCCAGAAAAATTTAGGTTAATAATTTTTTTTAAAGATATTTTTATCTTTCTGATAAAAAAAATCGGTATGAATGAACACTACTTTTGTTTAGAGTCCAATCTCTTATTTTTTTTTAAGAAAATTTTTTTCAATTAAAAAAAAAAACCGAAACACTGTTTCGTGAGAGAGAGGCTCTCATCTCCTCTATATAATAATAATAATAGTAATAATAATATCATTCTTCGAGATATTATATACAAAAAAATACTATACAATTATCAGAGTTGTCAATTTTTTTTTTTCAATTATCACTTACAAATGAGTAAAATATTTAAATTTGACACTATAATCTACTATAACTAATTTGTTTTTTTTTTTTGTTTTTTGTTTTTTGTTTTGTTTTCATAGATTATTCAATGATTGTGTATATTTTACATTAGCCAATCCTTACTTCGATGTAGAATAATAAAATGTAGTACATAAGATATAATACACCTAAACTTGCGTGCCTTCTAGAATCACATTAGAGAGAGACACGTGGCGAGTCAAACTCAGTGCGCGAAACTCAGCCAACGTCAGCGATTCCGTCACGTGTCCAATTCCAAAGTGCCACCGTGTCACTTCTTCGCCACGTGACAAAAGTAATATCAAACAAATTTGTAGGTACATTTATTTATGATTCACCTACTAAAATGTCTAAAACTACCCTCGAAATATCTCGGCAAACGTTCCGCAGCGCATTTAATCCGAAAGGTCATTTTTATAATTTTATTTTGTGTAGTATATAACACGATCATCATTCTTGAGACCGAACCCGCTTTTTTCTTTCTTCCACTACGAGAGAGACTTTTTCTCTTCAACGTCACAGGAATTCTAGGCATTGCATTTTATTGCTACAGAGGTAACTTTCTGCTTTTGAGCTGTGTGTTTTAGATTCTTCTATTTCCATGGCGATTTTTTTTTTTTTTTTTTTTAGTTTCTTAATCGATTGTTTTAAGAAATGACTCTCTCTCAAGAATGTTTTTTGTTCGAACTTTGTCGACTCGTTTGTTGTTCAGAAAGCGTTGTTAGCATTTCTAAATTAGGTCAAATTAAGTCGATCTAGATCTTTTGTGCTGGTTTATTTGTGTTATTTGTTTGACGTTCTGTCAATTTGATACTTTCGAAGTGGACGTTTGCTCATGTAATAAAAGCCAAATTCTATATTCCTTTTTCATCTGCTCATATATACTATCACTTTTTTAGAACTGCTTACAACTTTTATTTCTTATGAAAGAAACAAACGGTATGAGTATGAGTGTGACAAAAGATATATGCAAAAGGACAAATGTATAGTACACATTTCGTCCCTTAAAAAATAATAATAATACACATTCCGTCAATTCTAATCGTGTGTTGCCGTGGGACATTGTATTTGTTTTGTTTTGAGGAGCTGTGGGACATTGTCTAATATTAGTATTTTAAAATTTGTTTTCCCAATTTTTTCCAATGAGCCTGGCCTGTGGACATTTTAGTTTAGTAATTTGAATATATTTTTTTACATTTGTTAGTTATTTGAATATGTTATCATATTATTCTAATCGTGTAAACGAACTTTGCTACATTCCTTGCCTCAATCTAGATGGGAAAGTATAATAATCAATCACTGTGAGACTAAATATGGGTAGTTTCATTTTGTGTATGAAAAGTCAATTCTATTCCAACTAGATGCAAGTAATTTTGGTTTCCTAAGTCGATTCAGGAAGGTTATACTTGGTTCTTGAAATTCAATTTGATTTCTAGGAATATATTATTGGGTTTTTTTAGCTATATAGCCATTTGACTTGTAGTGTTTTGTATAATAGTCAACCTTTTGTAAATTTTCTGTAAATAGCCACCTCAACTTATATACGACACTAAAAAAGACAAAAAAACCCAAAAAGTGACTATTTACAAAAAATTTACAAAAGGTTGACTATTTAGCAATTCTTAGACTTTTAGTGGCTTATTTGGCTAATTTTTTTGTATATTATTCTGTCGTATTCGATACTTCGCGTGCGATGTTTATAGAGTATAATATTTTCCATCCATCCAATATTTTACCATTGCACTTACTGACCTTATAAACTATTGCAAAATTTTAACTTATAATTTGTCGCTTTGATCTCAGAAAAGAGTGCATCCTTGAGTTTATTTTTTAATGGGGGACTCTGAAGGAAGTTTCCTCAACTCGGCAGTGGAAAGTTATGGATTGGCTGGCATTATTGGTGCAGCTTTTATGGCCATTTTGATACCCATAGTTGTCTCTACTTTGTTCATGGGAAAGAGAAATGGAAAAAAGAGAGGAGTTCCTACGAGTGTGGGTGGTGAGGAAGGTTACGGTATGCGCAACGCTCGAGAGACTGAGTTGATAGAAGTTCCATGGAAAGGAGCCACAACTATGGCGGCTATGTTCGAGCAATCTTGTAAAAAGCATCCACAGAACCGATTTCTCGGAACAAGAAAAACAATTAGCAGGGAACTTATTGAAGCGGGTGATGGCAGAAAGTTTGAGAAGCTTCATCTGGGAGATTATGAGTGGCAAACTTATGGTCAAGTATTCGATCGGGCTTCCAACTTTGCATCAGGGCTTCTGAATTTAGGCCACAATGTGGATACTCGTGTTGCACTCTTTGCCGAAACTCGGGCAGAGTGGCAGATTGCATTTCAGGTAGCCTATCTATGGAGAAAACTTTATGTTATCAATGTCTGTGTTTTTCTTATTTATTTTTACTTCTCTGGAGAAAAATTAATGGAGAGGGTAACATATATCTTGGATTTCAGGGATGCTTCCGACAGGATATCACCGTTGTTACTGTTTATGCTTCTCTAGGAGAAGATGCGCTGATTCATTCCCTTAATGAGGTAAGGAACATGGTCCTAGTATGCATTAGTTGGGGCTTTATTTGTATTGGCTATGACCAAGTGGATCTTTGAGGATCTTTCGGACTCGATAAAGTGTTCTATCGCCATTTGACTGCCCGCATTAGTTTTGGATAATAATTCCTTTTCTCTGACAGATCCCAATAGAGATTTGTCTTGCGCCATTTAGTTTGTATATTTTTATTTTTTAATGTTAGTTTTTTCTAAAAAATTGTATCAGCTAGGAAATATCGCATATACTGTATTGGATCATGTTGCACTATGTTAGTATTCATAACAAGCAGAAAAAAAAGATGGAAGGAAAACAAAAGTAATCATCAACGTGTAAGTGATTACTTATTTAGATGTTTAACATTTGGACAGACCGCAGCGTCAACCTTGATATGCGATTCCAAGCAGCTGAAGAAGTTGACTGCTATAACCTCAAGCCTCGAGACACTAGAGAATGTCATCTATTTTGACGACGATGATGCTGGAGTGCCAGATAATATGGGCAAACTGAAGGTTGTATCCTTTTCTGAAGTCGAGAGGCTTGGTAAAGCTAGTCCCGTTCCTGCAAACCTACCCTCGAAGAATGGAATTGCTGTTATAATGTACACAAGTGGCAGTACAGGTTTACCAAAGGTTTGTCTCGTGCTGTTTGTTTTTCTATTATCATTGTCATCACAGAAGATACGTGTGCATCGTAGACTTTGACCACCTGATAATCCAGGCCTGTACTATCGGAATATAGGTTAGATAAAAGTTGGTAGTCTATGAATAAAAATTATTATGGTAGAATAAAAGCATGCTAGATGTAAGAGAATAGTAAGAGGGGATGAAATTCATTTTTGGGAGAGAGAGGACCTTTCAAAAGTCCGGAAACTATATTTTTACCCTGCTTATCATATTTTCTATTAATAAAAATGAGTGAGGTTTGCTACAGATTTCTTCATGCCGAGTTGTATATCTATTTCTGCTGCGTTCTTGAGAAACTGAGAGAAGACTGTTCATGGTAATTATAGGGAGTCATGGTAACACACGGAAACATCGTAGCCACTTGTGCAGCAGTTATGACAGTTATACCAGCGCTGAGCACGAAAGATGTATACTTGGCCTATTTGCCCCTTGCTCACGTTTTTGAACTGGCCGCTGAGGTAAGTCATGTCTGCTTTATTTATTTATTTTAATATTACAAAGCATATACTTTTCTTAACGGTGACACGGTTTGGTTGTCCAGTCTATCATGTTGGCGATAGGATGTCGAATTGGTTATGGTTCGCCATTGACTTTGACAGACACTTCCAATAAAGTGAAGAAGGGAACTAAGGGAGACGCTTCCATGTTGAGACCCACTCTCATGGCTGCAGTCCCCGCTATACTAGATCGAGTTCGAGATGGAGTACTGAAAAAGGTATATCTCGAGTCTTTGAGCTATTATTAGTCTTTTAGACCCGAAAGGGTATATTTTAGTATAAGTAAGTTTATCATGGTGGGTTATTAGGTTTATGAGAACATTTGTCACTTTTTAGTTTGCTCATGGTGGTTGAGTAGTGTAATCGGAGGGATTGGTTAACCTTTCAAACAAACAAAGAGTGAATTCATCAATAAAATAAGGTTTAATTATACCGATCGTATCACAATCTCACAATGATTTGGGTGTGTGTGTGGCTTCATGTTTGCGCTTCTTATCTTCTTTGGCCATTTGGGTTCGTGTTAGGTTGAGGATACCGGGGGTGTGGTGAAGACTCTATTCAACATCGGATACAAACGCCGATTGGCAGCTGTGGAAGGAAGCTGGTTTGGGGCTTGGGGATTGGAAGGGATGTTGTGGGATCTTATTGTCTTTAAGAAAATACGCGCTGCTCTTGGAGGACATCTTAGATTCATGCTATGTGGCGGAGCTCCTTTATCTGGGAATTCACAGCGCTTCATCAATATATGCATGGGGTGATTTTCTTATCTCGAGGTTTTTACTTCTATGATGATGGTGGTGTTACCTTGCAAGAGCTTTTGATTTTTATTGTTTCTTTGAGCACAGGCAGTTTTGGTACTTTCTTCTGTGATTGACTGTCTATGTATGTTGAGATGATACTTTGTTAGAAATGGGTAGAGTGGGTGTCAGAGGACATTACTTTTAGCAAAGCAATGAAGAATTGTTTATGAGACACAGGTTATTAATCTCTACGTAAACTCATCCCCACACAAGCAAAATGAGCTCATATTCTCAAAAGAGACTAGGAATTTATGATCTACCAAACTTTAGCTTCATGATCAGCTGTCAAGTTATTGTTGGATTTTTATTTTTTATTTTTTATTTTTTTTAATTTTTCTTTAAATCTTGCTCATTGTTCATTAACTTTGTGGGTCATGTTTGCATTCACAGGGCTCCCGTTGGTCAAGGATATGGTCTTACTGAGACATTTGGTGGAGCTGCTTTCTCGGAGGCAGATGACACAGCCGTGGGCCGTGTTGGACCACCGCTTCCATGTTGCTACATTAAGGTACGTCCACTCGGTTTATCCCATGAAAATCAGTCTTCAAGTTTTTTTTTTCTCCACTGTAGTGACCCCTTTTTTCGTTCTCTTTTGGGGATGAAACCATAAATCTTACCAAAAAAGTCATGAATTTGCCAGAATGCTCAAAGGTATGTATGTATGTCTTTTAACTGGGGGGATTAAAATATTGTTCTTCTGCAAATGCACAGCTTGTTTCCTGGGAAGAAGGTGGCTATTTGACGTCTGACAAACCGATGCCGAGAGGCGAGATTGTTGTCGGGGGAAACAGCGTGACCGCCGGTTACTTCAAGAACCAAGAAAAGACCGATGAGGTGTACAAGGTGATTGTCTATTTCCTTTTTTTTTAATCCCAGACTATAGAGCCGGACTGTTTTGATGCACTGCAATTTGCAATGCACTTTAATCCTTTCGTCTCTCGCATATATCGGGTCTTAGGTTGATGAGAAAGGCATGCGCTGGTTTTACACCGGGGATATCGGACAGTTCCATCCTGATGGATGCCTTGAAATCATCGATCGGAGGAAGGATATCGTTAAGCTTCAACACGGCGAGTACGTCTCTCTCGGGAAGGTGCGTTTCATCACGAATTAATACTACAAATATGTTAGAACCTGGAAAAATGCATGGAGAAAAATATATGAAGATCTCTAGCATTTTCTTTGTCTTGTAGGTTTTAGAGTGAAATTTTTTTAAAGGACAAAGTATTCCAACTAAATCTTGGATTTCATTGGTCTGAAAAAACAAACAAGTAAGAATATAGTAAAATAGCCGCGCCAGAAAATTTAGCTTTTGTCTGATAAGTTCTACAGCAATTGTGAAATCTTGTCCATTTTGCAAAACTTAATTCTCAATTCCTAGTGAATTCCAAGCTGTCAAGTGAATTCTCAACTACAGAAATTGTGAAATCTTGTTTTTTGCTTTTTAAATTTTTTAATCTTCCATGGTTGCTTGTTTCACCCAACTGTTCATTTTCATTTTTATTTTCTCTGAAATTATACTTTCATTTTTATTGTGAGAAAAGGGTTATGTATATTGTATTTCTTTAAAAGGTAAATTCTTATGGGTTGGTTTATAGGTTGAATCTGCGTTGATGACAAGCAACTACGTGGACAGCATAATGTTACACGCTGACCCGTTCCACAGCTACTGCGTGGCTTTAGTCGTTCCCGTCCACCAAGCCCTTGAAAAATGGGCCAAAGAAGCCGGCCTCGACTACAGTTCCTTTTCCGAGCTGTGCGAGAAAGCCGAGGCAGTGAAAGAGGTTATGCAATCGCTCTCCAAGGTTTGTTGTTCACCACCACAAACACAATTTCTCTCAGTCATGTCATCATCATTTTATTGCTACTCTGAATTTTACCCTTCAACTATTAGATAACTATTGCAGTTCCTTTGATCTTAAAACGGGAATTTCCCCGTATACCATTTTTTTTTAATGTTCAATCGAAGGATCTCAACTATCAAAAAACTTCTCCAAATACCGGTTTCATTATATTGTACATGTAAAACAACCTAAATTTCAAATAAAACTTTAAACAGTGTTTAAAAAAAAAAAGAAGCCAAATTAATGTACAGTATTTGGAGAATAAAGTTTGAAAATGCGGTATGTCAGGTGATATCTTTACCTTATCTTAGTATCCTAACGGAATGTCACACAATGCTCTGCAGGTTGGTAAGGCTGCAAAACTGGACAAGTTTGAACTCCCGGCAAAGATCAAGTTGGTTCCGGAGCCGTGGACGCCGGAGTCGGGATTGGTTACAGCGGCTCTGAAGATAAAGAGGGAACAGCTAAAGAGCAAGTTCAAAAGTGAACTCACCAAATTATACGAATGAACGAGGAGAGAGAGAGAGAGAGAGAGGCCCCGGAATTTGTTTCAAAACAAGATGGTTATTTTTAGGTTTATATTGTTGTCGACCTACGCTTTACTCTTCCGAGTTCCCGAGTGCGAGTGCGTGCGAGTAGTATTTTGTAATACAAATTTGCTTATAATGTCCATGGGCATCTTTTTATTCAAACCAAAGCTTATATAAGATCTATCAAGTAAAACTCAACTACGAGAAACAATGTGGACGGTTTTTGTCCTTACTTACAGCCCAAGCAAATGCAATAAATTCTTTAGAGGGTGCGACAAGGGAAACTGGTCTCTTTATTGTTGTAAACAACGGAAATATACTTGAAAATTTAGAAAGTTGTTCTAGGTCTTTTTGAGATCTAGAATTAACTTTTTTTCTGAGCCTCCATGTTATCAGTACAAAATCCCACGCTATGCCATTGCTTTTGAATCTTCCTTGTAGCCTAAGAAATATCTCTCACTGGCTTTGAACCTTTCCTGCCAGAAGTAATTTTTTTTTATCAGTGCGATTATATTTAGTAAATAAATACCCAGCTTTCTTTATAATTTTGGTGCAAGATAACCACCAAAAACTAGATCGCTATTAATTGAATGAATGAATCATCTGACCATATTTCAACCGAATACCGCACTATGTAGATGTAAAACCAGAAAGAAAAAACACCAATCGATCTTATTCATTTTTTTCAAAACGAAACCGCTGATTGGATCTAAGCGTGCCGGTCATCAAACAAAAATTAAAATGTGACTGATCGCTGAAAAACGGTATGTCAAAACTGTTGCCTTCCTCTGTAGTTATTATTTTCTTTTTCCTCCACGAGATAGAGAAGGGTTTCAGATAATCATTTTGGATCAGATGCCGTTGAACTGCTCAGCGACTCTGGTATAGTTGTGACTGGTGGTCGGAGAAGAATATACAAAGCTGGGCCGAAAAATGGAATCAATGATAGTGGCAGAAGCCAAGACCCTTTATCAGACCTATTTTAGGAACAAGTCAAATGTTAAAAAAAAAAAAAAAAAACGCCACCATTATGTATAAGCAAAACATTGATAGAAGAGATATTTCTCACGATTTCCGAGCAGTCATGTCATTATAAACCCAGAACGGAGCAAGTGCTGATATTAGAATGAAATCGAGAGTTGTGACATGGACCTGTACAAGAAAAAAAAAAGCCTCTTTAACTAATGTGACCGGATCGAATTAGTAATAAGATTAAGCATGTGATTATATATACAATCAATGCTTAAACTCTTACGAATCTGCTTTCTCTGAAATACTGATAGAACTCCTTCCAGTCGGCTCCACTGGCCAGCCCCGCGTAAGTTAGTAGCCCTACACCAGCAGACAGTGATACCTGATATGTACATTTTACTTCAATTTTTATTCATTATAAAAGAAACCCAACAAATAATGCTTTTGCAGCCAATGTTTGAAATGCAGACGAAATTTCGTTGGCCAAGAAAAACCACAGTAAAAAAGAAAACAAATTTAAACCTGGCTTATAACAACCTATGCAAAGTTTCACAGGTTAATTTCCCTACATATTGACTCAGATTAACTTAACTGTGTTCGTTACTTCCTCTTCAAAGAGGATAAATAAATCAAATATGAGGTGATGTCGCTTTTAATCATCAAAAGCATAGAATGAAAAATCACATAATTACTCACCGCGGCTGTTATTTTCGATTCTAGGAAATTGAGAGGCCATCTCTTAAGCTCGGCTTCTTCGACCGGAGGAGGTGGCGGTCTCCAAAACACAAAGTACGGAAAAAGAGCGTAAACTCCGCCGGCGCACGAAAGTAATACAAAAGGCCACACCTTGACACTGCTTCTCGAGCTGCACATTTTTAAATTCAAACCCAATGCACATACACACATAAATCACTACAATCTATACACAATTAAAAAGAAAATGATCTTATAACCCTTGTTAAGTCCTACCGTCCAAAAGTTTCAAGCGAAAATTAAAAATAAATCAGTTCAACAATGTAAGATCCTAAACATCCCCTCTCATGTTGGGTCTGGTCTCATTACTGTAAGACAAAGGGTCTATATCTAACATTTGTGGCCTCTCATACCATGTTAATCACGAGGTTTTATCTGAAGACCGATTGGTAATGATAGGAGTAACTCATGTGTGAAGACTTCAGCTTCAAAGCTCTTCAACAGCTTATGAGGATTCATTAACTGACGTGGCAAGATCTTTGAGGATGGCATGGGAATCAACGGCTCACGATGGAGTCCAAGTGCAGCTAGGATTAGAAGGAAGTTAGTTAGCTGGTTATTTTAGTAGTTTTATACGTTTTCCTTGGTAACAAGTCAAATCAGTGTGGATTTCACTTCTTGGAGTGATTCTTGTAATGTGAGTTTTAGCTTTAGATCAAGAGAGGCAATTTCTTGGGGAAGATCTCAGCAGGTTAGCTTGTTATTAGGGTCGGAGAATTGTGCAAGACCGTGTAACGACTTGAACATCATAAAAAAGGCAGCTAGAACTAACTTTTTCTGCTCTGGGGATTAGACTGAACCTCGTTAGCAAATCTCTTATAAAACCTTGTTAAGGTCTCATTACGAAAACACTATGCTCATTGTAAACAACGAACTGAAAAACCATTTAAAGTCAACTATGTTTCCCAAACAATTCAAACTAGTTTTACAATATTCCCTACGCCGTTCATAGTAATTAGACAAACTTTGAAAAAAAGGGCAATAAAGGAAAAGGGTCAACGGTGAGTCAAAGTACCTTCTACCAGACGGCATCAGAAGCTGGGCGTAGACCAAAGGCCAGACTCCCATGATGTTCCAAAGTCCGACTAGGACTTGATTCATTCTGAATCCGTCGTTTCGTACCAAAAATGTTAGCTTTTTTACGAAATACACGTCACTTGCCTGAATAAGCAAAACTTGTTCTATAAGTCATGAAAAGTGAACTGATATAACATAATGAATGTATCGATCGACAACAGAAGAAGATAGTTAATTAGACATTGAAGCCTTTTTACAAGAGAAGTAAATAGAGTGACTGAGTGACAGTAACAAAAAATAAAAAAGAAGAACCATTCATGATAACAAAACCGAGTTTTGTCTACTTTGAAAAAAGAAAATTGAATATCAACCAACTAGTCGCCAACTAGCTTATACTCCGTTTTCAGCTTTATGAAAAGAAAGAAAGGAAAAAAAAAAAACTAATAAATTTTTTGGCACCATTATGAACATTCCGTATTGATCGGATCATTTCCTTAAAACAAAGATCCTCTCTTGATTTTGATTTTATATTCCCCTATGTATTTTTGCAACAATATTCACGCGTTCCTCTTTAAAATGACATTTTTTACACTGTAAAACTTGCATTCTTTTTTTTTACACACTAAATTTTAGCTAGTTTGTTCCAGTTGTTACATATAAAAAGGACTCATTTGCAAGAAGTTAACGTTTATAATTTAGGGCGGCTAATTAGCTATAAACTAAAACAAAATATAATAAAAGGATGGCTAGGCTGGCATATGACCAATTAGACGCCCATGTTAAAATTTTAGTAATTAGGAAAATAATTCAAATTAAAACAACACATGAGACCATTCTACCAGGCAGCAGCTATGTCTGACTTAGATATATTTTTTAAAATAGGAAAAATGGTATGAACTAGCCAATCCCAAACTATTGCTTTTGCAAAATAGCCATAGTTTCATTTGTTTGGTAAAATAGCCATCTCTCAAATAGCCATCTTTCTGGACCACGCCGCGTCGCGCGTTGCTCGCCAGAGCCCCCACGCCACCACTCTCATCGGAAAGCAGACTCTCGCCGAGTTCCAGTCTCACTAGGCCTACGGCGGAGGACTCGGAATCCCTAACCAGGCGAACTACCTCCGCTCCGTGAAGCCCAGGCTGTACCAGCACTCCTCTCCGCGATCTCGCCGCCCTCGCCGTCTCCGTCATCGCCGCCTCCGGTGACGACGTTGCTCGGAGAATCGTCTTCGAAGAAGGCGCCCTAAGACCGTCGAGTCTTCTCCCGCAGCGATCCGGTTTCGTCGCCGCCGTCGGAGCGATCGGGAACATCGCAAGCGTCGAGGACGCAAGAATCGCGTCGCCGAAGAAGGAGATGTTTCGGTTCCGCTTCAGATCCTCGATTTCCAAATTGTCATTAAATTTAATCCTGCCTCGATTAATTTTAATCCAGCCGTCATAAACCTTACATTATGTCTTTATAGTTCGTTGGGATTAAATTTAATCCAACCTAGATTAATCTTACTTTGACTAGTTTGCTTATAGTTGACAAACTATGGCTATTTTGTAAAATCTTAAGTTCTATTTGACTATATAGCCGCTTGACCCTTTAAAATATAATATTAATTGAGGTAGTCATTGGGCTAATTTTAAAAATTTTCTGAAATAAACCCCTATATGTAATCTATAATTTACCGGAGTCTGGTTGGGAGAGAGAACCCAGAAATAGTACATAAGCCCAGCCCAGATGAGGAACAGAAACCCCGAAGTTGTCCAGTCCGACCAACTGCTTCCATCGCCGACACTCGCATTCACGCCTCTCTTCTCCGCCTCGATCTCCGACACGCCTTCGCCGTCGTTGCTCTCGCTGTTTACGGCCCTCCGGAACATCTCCGACCGACCCTTTTGCCGGAGCGCCAAAGCCGAAGCTCTTCCGAGGAGAGTTGAAAGGCCATATATTGACGCTCTGGGCATCGCTGGTGCGACGAGGCTATGGGGTCGGAGCGAGAGCGAGTTTCTGGATTTTGGGTCGCTGAGTTTGGGAGGTGGGAGTGTTGAGAAGTGGCAGGAGATGAGATTTGAAGTAGCCATCGCCCAAAAGATGGAATCTTTTTTGTTGGATAAATTTGATTTTGGTTATTTGGTGGGGTTTTGAAGAGAGTAGTAATGCATTTGTTATAATTCACTCGGAAAATGGTGCTAATTTATTGCTTTGGATTTTGGAAGTTGGAACTTGTGCTCTTCTCCTCTTGGAACCCATCCATATATTGTCACGTCTCCAAAATATACGTTAATGGTATCCTAATACGATAAGATATTTGTCTAAGAAATAATATTACGTAAATTACCCCTCGTCTTTTTTTTTTTATCGAAATTTTTTTTTTAATTTTTTTTTATTTTACTTCAATTCAACTTCATTTTCTTTCACTCCATAATAGACGATCAAATAAAAATTCATACAACTCTTATACAAAAAAAAAAAAAAAAAAAAATCATGCAACTCTGTGAATAATAGAGTACGGAATTTTTATTTTGCTTATCTCTTTTTAAACTCCACCAAACTAGTTTTATTTATCTATTTTTATCTGTAATTGTATTAATTTATCTTAAAATAATATATAGAATTATATCAAGTAATCGATCAAAATTATAACTTCATTATTTAAATATTAAAAAAAATAGTCCAACTCGTACCTATATATCAGGTAATATGTCGCATTGGCATGGTTTTAGTTTGTGCTATTTACTTAACTATCGAATAGTTAAACTATAATTTTAATATAAGGGATCTAAAGTGGCCATTTGCCTAACAAAGATTGAAATTCCATGGAAGCCGATGGAAACCACAGTTTTGGAGAGTCCGGAGTCGATTCTTACAAAATCGGAGCTTTTCTTGAATTCATTGGTAACCCGGACGGCAACTTGGACGAAACCGGCTTGGTTCAATGGTTTTTTTTTTCCCAAACAATCAATGGTATTTAAGAGAAAACCGGTACACAAATCAGAAAAGTGTCGGGAAGTTTTAGAGTTTTTTTTTTCGCTCGGCTAAAGGCGACTCTTCCCTGCGTCTCGACAAAAAGCGAGCATGGAGACTAGTAAGTGTTCAAATCCTGACGAAGTTCAAACTTTGATGAACTATAGTGTTTTTTCAATGAAATTTCTTGTGAGTTTTTTTTATAATTAATTTCAATTTCTTTAGTTTCTAACTTGGTCAGTGGTAATAATCTTATTAATTTAAAAAAAAAATTGACAGATCCGAAAATAGGGTTTTGATTTGAATGTGTTTTTGGTTTTTTGTTAAATTAGTTGTGGAATATGAATGTTTATATATAATTAGTTAGTATAACATGAATATTATCATTATTTTAACGTGTATAATTAGTTGTTTATTTTTTTGTCAAATCCGAATTTAATATAATTTTAAATAAATGTTGTGTTGTTAATCTTTTATAGTAGTGTTCGTATTGGGTTTATCATTATGTTTAACCATTTGAATTATGGCTTGTAATGTAATGAAGATATTGTAGACTATTTCTATTTTTATCTTATGTTATCTATGGGTTTTTCTATATATTTGTTTACTGGATTTCTCTCGATAAATACGATATTTGACGGTATTCATCGACGGTAACGGTAACTTCAACAATACAGTTTATCATTTTCTTTTCTGTATACCACGGTACACCAATAGTTTACGAAAGGATACTGGCAATATCTTAGTCCTAAAACTATAACGGTATTTCAATCTTTGATTACTACATCTCCCTAGAATTATTTTACATTATTCTAATTCAAATTTGTAGTATGAAAATTAATTTTAATATATGATCAATCATAATTACACGAAATAAATAAATTAAAATATTAATCTCTATTATAAACAAGGTATAAAGTAAATTATATTACATAAAATAGAAAATTTTCATTTTTTAGACCTAGAAACTAGCAAACTATCATGGCTGAAGCTATCATGTTCAAAATATTTGAAAGTGGATTTTTATCCACTTTTTGGACAAAAATAATCTTAAGAGCATTAAAATCATGTTTTTCTTATATTTTTCGTATCTCTTTTTCTTTCTCACATTTCTCTCTCAGTATCTCCTTCTCTCCTTCACATTTCTCTCTCACTATCTCCTTCTCTCCTTTGCGATGGTTGCGACCACTTGAGATAGTTCGCGATGGTGGGTAACGGCTGAGTATGACATATTGCGACGGAGAGCGATGGTTCAATGATTGTCTTCGCGGATCTTGACGAGAATCAAAATTTGGAGATTCCAAACTTCAAAATGCCTAAAATGGTTTTGTGTATATTTCATTTAGTTATGGTTTCAGTTAAGTTCAACATGTTTGTGAAGTATATCTGAATCGGTTTGGATTGAAAATGATTAGATCTAGTTTTTGTTAGGATAGCAACAATTTGCGATTTTTAGAGATGGTTAGAGATAGGGATAGCGACAAATAGTGATAGGTTGCGATGGTATTGATACAAATTGCGATGTTCTTGTTTGGTGTAGCGACGGTTTGTAATGGAAATAGACAGTTTGCAATGATTTTTTTTTTAATTTTGGTAAATGAATGTCTAGTGACGGTTTGCGATGGAAAAATAAAGTTTGTGATTGAAATAGACGATTTGTGATGATTTGTGATTGTTACTTCAATTTTACTGCTTTTGAAGTTTTATTTGAACCTTTGACGGTCTCTATGGTTCCTTGTGACGGATAGTGAGAACTTTACTGGTTAGATCACGTACAATGGGAGCATCGCTCTCAAGTTGATGGAGGACAAATTCATGACTATAAAACTCAGTGATAGTCTCATTGAGAATCATTTCGAACAGTTTTTACGGGTGCCGATCTCGATTTCTCATCGGTACTCATACATACCCTTCTCATACGGAAGGCAGATCCAGTTCAGTCTGACAAAATCAACTTCGAAATTGGGAGTGATGCAGCCAGATTTGGACGGCTTGAGTACGCGTTAATGATGCATGGTAAATTGGATTACGGTTTCTGGAAACTTGGGATTGCCGTACAGAAATAGACGCAGAATATGATTTTTTTTTCGTTAGGAAGGGCATAATAAAAATGAGCCAGTGTTTACACTAGGGTCAGATGATTTAAGCCAAATTCGGACATATTGAACTTCAAACTGATATTTTATGTTTTCGGCCATTCGTATACAATTTCAGTTTCTTTTTTCTTGAATTTTAAGTATGTCTTGGTTGTATGTGGTTATTGGCTTTCCGTTTCAGATTGTAAGACCTTTCATATTTTATCGGTTTTGATTTATAAAAAGTCTCAAGGTCTCCTATAAAATCTTGCACACTTTTGTTTAGCAGATTATGATGGAATGAAAAAAAAACCTTTTGAGAGAGTGTTCTATATTTTCTCCATAAATTTTCCATTCGTTTGAATCGACAAATTTTAGATGCTTAATTTATATTATTCCTTGAATCAATAGGTCTTAAAAACTATAAGCTAGCATTCGCGAGCGAATCAGTAGATCTACAGATTTATCCCCTTTATTTTACATTTGTTCATCCTTTTAAGCCCACCCCGCTAAATCATTAATCAACAACATCGTTTAAAAAAAAGTGATAAAGTCTCGTAAAAACCAACAACGATGAATGAAAACAAAAAGGGACTAATGAAAACAAACAATGACTGATGAAAACAAACATAATCAACCCCTGCAAGTGCATATCTTCCCATTATGACCTTGACATCTATATTTATTGTATTTGCAATGAATAACTACATTTTCACCTTGAGAGGGTAGTCAATTTACCCTTCATCTTCTAGCTTTGCTTTTGGTCTTATTTTCACCGACTTTCATGTTTCTTATATAATCCGGTATATTCCACTCTTCTTCATTACCAACAGGATATACGATATCCTTAAATCTCCATTCAAGCCTCCTTGAAATAGAATGGGCTGCACAGCGCGTAGACATCAACATTTTGATGTTGTGCCGAAACAATGACGTGTCTACAAGGGATTCCAAATTGCTGAAATAAACTGCAACTGCATGTCTTTGTCAACAAATCCACGTCACAATCAAATCTTCCACCTGTGACATGACTCTAGTTTTTACTAAGTGGATGGACGGTAACATACTATGTTTTGGTAATCATATTTGTGAGATTATTTTGCATCAATGACACGAATACGGTGTCTAACTTGGTGGAGATCTGTCGTCGATCGTATTACCACGTTTGCAGTGTGAATCGGGTGAACTCAAACAATGTTGCTATAGGAAACGTCTTTGTAGTTCCTGTCTTATTGTTTAAACTTTTCGTGTTATTGCTTGTCATTATGTTGTACCTAGTGCATGCGTGATAAGTTTGATTAACATAAATCTAAGTTATGAACACAATTACGTACGTACTTTGAGTGACAAGCGTAGATTTATACCATTTACCAGGAAGGACAAATCTTTCCCAACCTTTAATTCCTATCTCCTCGAGATAATTTGCAATTTCTACATCCTTTTGTCTCGAGGCAATGAAAATTATGCTCAAATTCCACGTTCCCAAAGGCGAATGCTAAAAGGTGAATTTCATCACGACAATGATCAGTCTTAAATTTATGTTGGAAATTCAAGTTTATGTGATGATACCAATCTCCATGAGAGACACCATGAAACACAACGTTCACACCATATATGTATATATATATATATATATATATATATATGTATATGTATATGTATAATACAAACGTGTTTATCAGATATGAATGCCAAATGATGAACGTCATCATCAATAGCTTATTTCACCTTCCTCAAGAAATATGTCCAAGATGCATGATACTCAAATTTCTATAACTCCATACGTAGTTTGAAATAGTTGGGTCTTCGCATCCGATGCAATTGCACGTAATAATTGCCCATCATATTTTGTTTCCAAATGCGCTCCATCTATGGATGACAAGATTTGAATCCCTTACGAGATGCTCTAAGAGAAAAGAAACAATACTTGAAATTCTTATTCTCTTTCACAAAGTTCATTAAAGTCTCAGGATTCTTTTGCTGTAGCATGCATATTCAAGAAGATAACTTCGGATAAGATTCTTCTAGTGTGCCCCCTTCACGTATCCAATATCATTCTCTATTGATCTCCCCGCCTTTAGATAAGAAATGTTTACACCTCATCTCGTTTTTACTTCTTCCCTGAACGTTATGCGCCAAGAATTCAACCGCCTACTGAATAATAAATCTATCTTTGACATGACCGTTGACCCATGGTGCAGCCCACGATGTCCATATGTTCAAACTAGTGTTCAAAGTATCGTCGATATACCACGATATATCGTCGACTGCCAGAGACACCTCGGTAAAAAAAAACATTAATAAATAATTTCATTTTATAAAATATCATTGAAATATTGAGAAATATCAACACATGGTCAAAACGTCGCGATAATTTAGACATTATATAAGGTTAAATATCGTCTGACCTTGGGGAAAAACCGCAAAAAAAAAAACTTAAAACGGGCCCATGTGGAGCAGACCCAAACTTCAGTAAAGCTGAATATTCAAGGCTTAATGCTTTGAGTGAATGTTGTTTTTCTAGATTTATAGGTGTTTGAACTTAAGATTTTGTTATGTGCAGCAAATGTGGGACTCTATTTAAACTAGTGATTGCCATACTATAGTTTTTCTTTAATAAAAAAATTCAAAAGCAAATTCTGATTTACCTGGATTTATTATAGGAGTTTTTCATATGTAACATACGTTGTTGTGGTTTTATTTTCTTTATTTATTTTTAATAAATTTCTTTATGTCTTTGCTGGACGATTTTTTTTATATTTTTTAATTCATTTACTTATTTATTTTACGTAGTATCTATATCAATATATATCCTTGTGTGTATACTATAATACACACACACACACACCAATTTATATACGTATACATTTATTTCAATTGAATATATATAATTCTAATTGAAATTCTTATTAGTAGCTAAGACAAGATGTCGCACACAATGTGTCCGACAACTTGTTTGAACACAGATTATGGATAAACAACAAACAGTGCAGTAAATAAAATACACACGATATGGTTACCCAGTTCGGTGAAATACACCTACGTCTGGGGGCACGCTGCCAGTGGAAAGGATTTCACTATCTTGTAGTCAATAGAACACACAAGGTTTATATCTGATTACGATCAACAAATCAATAAAACCTAGAGACTATTACAACCAGTGATCACCTAGTCAGAGACTCCCCCTGAATTTGAGCTCCGTCTCAATTCCACCATTCGAGCAACCTCCTGGCTCGGATGACCTTTAGTCTTCAGCTGTTCGTGAACCTTCAATCACGAGAACACAAAACCCAATTCTCACAGACACTCAATCTTTGTGGAATAGTGTTTAAGTGAATACACCGCAATTAACAAAACACACAGCCTCCCAGTCCGCCGGTCTTGCACGTCTAAGAGCTCTGAGTGTTTTATCAAAAAGCGTCGAGGCTGCTAAGGGGAAGCGCATGTCTTTTATAGCAGCGTTACAATCTTGAAAGTGAACCTAGGGTTTCCTTACCCAGCCTCAAACGAATATCACATAATGAAGTTACCAGCGAGGCAAGTATCTTGCAATGAAGACAGACAGCGAGACAAATATCTTACAATGAAGTCAGCAACAAAGCAATATCTCATAATCAAGTCACCAGCGAAGCAATCTGTCAAAACTGGAAACTTGCCTGAAATAAAGTCTGCACACATGAGGAAAGATGTCACACCAGAAGTAGAAGCATAACGACCAACATCTTTCCACACAACTTGCACTAAAAAATAAAGCCAACAAAAACGTAACAACATTTATATATGTATATATACATATAACTAATCATAATTTAATTTGAAATAATTTTAAAATATATCATAAATTAGATCATTAATTAATTATATGTAAATAATATAAATATGGTATGTGAGTTTATATTAAAAATTGGTAGCATTTGAATACTATTTTATGATTTGTAGTGTGTGTTTTGAGTAAATTTGTTGTCTTGATCTAGAATATGTAGCATTTTAGTATTATTTATCTTTTGGATTTGGAGACAAATATATATTTTTGGATATTTTAAATTATATATTATTGTAGGATTTTTATCGATATATCCAGTTTAAGTCATACATTGAGGTTCTGATATTTGGATATTTTATGATGGTAAAATTGGTAGTCGGTATTGAAATTGTTATAAGATACATGTCGGTAGTCGATATATCAGTAAAATCAAAACTTCGGTATCAATATTTTAATCCTTGGTTCGAACCACACATGAACAAGAATGCCTACTCTCGTATGCGGAATTTTTCCACATTTCAGACCACTGAAGTTTCACATCCCAGAGCTTCCAAGTACACTTATCATTTTTACAAAAGGATATACCAATAGCTTTTTCAATGAAGATTTCACGCTAAATTCAAAATTATTATTCAGTGCATATACGTGGAGTTCATTCTTCATCTCTTTCTTGCCTCCAAACATCTTTCCAAGATAAAAGTCTTTTGAGCTACTTGTATTTTTAAAGGTGAATTGAACACGATTGCAAATAAAACACAAAGAATGTCAATATGTTTATATTTTTAATATCTGTAGGCGAAGATTGATATTGACTTAATTCTTCCAAGATATCGTCCTCTTTGAATTCGAGAGCCTTCCACAAATAAGGCATGAACTCTATTGTTGGTGTTCTCCGATGCAGCAAGCATGGCGGTTGGTGGTGAAGGTAATACAAAAGTTTCCACAAATTCTTTATATTCCTCGGTTCCAACAAAAGCGTATTGCTCATCACTAGTGCGTCTGCCATCTTCATCATCATTGTACATTTCATCTGGTTCATCATCTTGTATGTCATTTCCACCTCTCGTGTGCACATGATCATGTTCATCATAATTGTGCTCCAAGCAAGTCATTGATCCGATCTTTTCATTGTTCTCTTTAGCTACAATTGGGTAAGAACCCACCGCTTTGATGATCATCACATTGTAAATACGACTAAAGGAAAGTGAGAGAACACTGTAGCAGTAACAGTGTTATCGGGTCCCACTAAAGATTATAAATAAAACAAAAATTATAAATCTTAACTAATGGCCACTCCTAATAAAAACTAATGGACCTCCATGAAATCTGACGAAAATAGTCCATTAACAACGTTTCCTTTACAAAATTATACAGTAAGACAAAACACGCATTTTGTTGTTTGAATTATTATAAAAAAAATAATTGGTTTACTTTCTAAATAGTATTGTTGATGTGAATGTCTATGAAATAATTAAATAGATCAAATTGAAATATTTTATTCTTTATTCCAAACGTTAATGACCTCAAAATATGATTCAATTTCAAAGTGTAACTAAAAGAAATTGAGAATGCAACTTGCGAGTCCCACTAATTTTTCTCCAACAACAATATAACAAACCAAACCATAGGTGTTATATTTTTTTCATCCAAATATAATTTTCATGTGTTGAAACCAACATATAGAATGCTTTAATAACTATAGTCATGTTCTTTTGTGGAGGAAATAAAATATTCCTCCTAAGCTAATGTTTCAAGCACTTAGACAAAAAAATTCTTTTATTCTATTTTGTTTTCCTTTAAAATTTTTGTTGTTTCCATTCAAATATATATTTCGGGATTTTGAATAAATATATTATTTTATGGATAATTTCCCTCCCTAAGTATGTTATGTTAGAGTTATTTTAAAACTAATTATAACTGTTGAAGTTAAATACGAAGCTGAGAGTCAACAATAATATATTTAAATTAAGTTAAATAATGATTTGAGAGTCAACACTAAGTTAAATTAATTATCTTAGAGTTATTACATATGTAAGTATATATGTGGATATTTATTTTCATATTGATTCATACATATTTGTTTTCTCTTGATTTATAAACACTCGATAAAAAACTTAACGGGGCACCATATTACTATCTTCCCTCGATTTAAAAAAAATAAAATTTTCACTAAATCATATAAAATTTACCATCGACGATACGATAACCCGCAACAACGTACGGGTACCTTCCTCGTTATCTCTAAATTCATTAGGATATGAACCTCCTAACGTTGCGATTTCTTTCTTCACTAAGCTTACACCAAATGAAAATCTCTTTTGAAATTTATGTTTCATATAATAGGCAACATGAGCATCGTATTTGACCAAGGCGGGAGCCATCTAAATAGTGCCCATTGCATAAGAAGCTTTAATCTTCAAGTCAAATATAAATCTGTTGACATCAATTATCTCGTATAGCAGATCCACCAATTACATGTAGCTAACGTCTTTTAAACATCAAACACGAAGATCACAACATCTGTAAATTCATTAGGATATGAATCTCTTAACGTTGTGATTTCTTTATTCACCAAGCTTACACCAAATGAAAATCTCTTTTGAAATTTATGTTTCATATAATAGGCAACATGAACATCGTTCTTGACCAAGGCGGGAGCCATCTAAATAGTGCCCATTGCATAAGAAGCTTCAATCTTCAAGTCAAACATAAATCTGTCGACATCAATTGTCTCGTATAGCAGATCCACCAATTGCACATAGCTAACGTCTTTTTAAACATCAAACACGAAGATCACAACATCTGTAAACAACCAATCGTAGTTCATATTTCCATATAAAAAAAAAATACCATACACCTTCAAAAAATGCATATATATGTCAAGCCAAATATCCCATATTTCTATCAACGAATATATTTAACTTCCAAAAATGCATATATGTCTAGCCTATGTTGTAATGTCCATATATATATATATATATATATATATATATATATATATATCCCATATCAACATCTTTCTCAACGTAAACTAATCAAAAGTAACAAATGTTCCTACATAATCAAACCATTCGAGTCTAACTTCATCTATTTCACTTTGTGAATAATTATTTTTCCAAAGAATGTCATCCATACCTATGTTTATAACGTTGCGCATGTAACGTAGAGTGCAATATCCACACTCCATGCTTCCTGGTTGTTTTGGTGAGTTTTCCGAAAGAGTAAATGTGGTCAATTTAGTCTTCGATCGGACACCTTATTCATGATCTTGAATTCACTAAAAACCTTAAAAATTCTTCACACAAAAATTATATAGAAATTAATAATACAATAAAATGATCATCAAGAAAATATGAACAACTTGTAAACACCTTGTTATCATCTTCTTTAGATCATTAGATGTTTTGCCACCATCTATCTTGAATTCCTTGTTATAGTTGTAATAGCGATCATCAAATGCATACCAAGTGGCCTTAGTACCATCACCCAAGGCATATATGAGAGGATGAAGCATACGAGGTTTACGAAGGTCCGTTTAACGTAGTTTATTGTGGCGATAATTATACTGATCACGCTTGCTCCTAAGGTCATGTGTTCTTTATATATGGATACTGTTCTTATCTATTCCCAAATCCATATCAATTGACCTTAGTACCATCATCCAAGACATATATGAGAGGATGATGCATACGAGGTTTATGAAGGTCCGTTTAACGTGGCTTATTGTGGCGTTGTAATTATACTGATCATGCTTGCTCCTAAGGCCATGTGATTCTTGTTTCTGTCCAGTTTTAAAAGTCAATAGAGAGAAAAATACTAGTGATTATGAGTGTGTCAATATGTATTAAGAGCGTGAAAAGAATTGTCGATATCAGTTATTTGTTGTTGTTAAGGAAGATGAACACATTTAAGCTATTGATAGTTAAAAATATGGTAAAAAATATGGTATTGATGAAGATGGTGGTGACGAAGACTAATATATTGCATATGCTTATGCATGTTGTATTTTTATTTTGAATTATGCTTGGATTTTCGTTGTTGCTCTTTGCTACCACTACTACAAAAAATGCTTTTAAAAGCAGCGCTTTTATTAGAAGCGACATGTCACTTCTAGTATACTCTTGAATATAATTTGTTGTGTAATATACTCTAAGTTTATCTTTAAACTTTGGGTTTCTATTCATTTGCGCTACATCAAGGAAGTTTACAAAAAACATCTACCTCATCGACCCCTATAAAAGAGAATGTTATGCCTTTAGTGGTCTATATTTCATGCATTGTGAGTTTTCGAGCTTGAGATATTGTGTGAGTTAAAAACTTGTTCGAGTGTTCTTGTTTCACTCTGTCTTGTTTTGATCTACTTTGTGAGTGATAGAGATCGAGTTAAATGAATTATTCATGGATCTTTATTGCGAGTAACAATCACTTGTTTGAGTGGAAGTAAGTATACCAGATTCAAGGAACCTGAATTGATATTCACGAATTATAATATGAATATGACTTTGAAGTCGGAGTCATTTAGTCAAGACAACTGTGCACAGTTGACTACTTATTATGAAATTTCCTTTCACTGAGCTATAACGCTTTAGACGTAGGAGACTTTAAACCAAACTCGGTTAATCTTTGTTATCTGGTTTATCTTATCATGACACATCTTGTTGCAATATCCTATGTGATACATCTTGCAATAGACTACCGAATTTCAAATTGTATTAAAGCGGGTACCCAACGCTATAAGGTGTTTTCCTTGTGCACCTAATCCATTTCTCATAAGATGGATGGTTTCAAATAAGGTGTGATAATTATGCTTATTTGAAGTCTCGTGTGAGTGAATTTCTCAAGTCTATTAAGAACAAATTTTGGAAATCTGTTCAAGTACTCTGAATCATTCAAAAGCATATTGCAAGGCATTAAGTTTACGGAGGTCCATTTTACGTTGGTTTCTTATTGCTGTAGTTACATTGCTCATGTGCTTGCTCCTAAGATCATGTGCTCTTTATTTATTTATGGAGACTATGTCATTTCCATTCCCATAGGTGAACTTGTGGGGTAATTATGCTTCATGTCCGATGTTACAAGCCGATATATATATATATATATATATAGAGAGAGAGAGAGAGAGAGAGAGAGAGAGAGAGAGAGAGAGAGAGAGAGAGAAATATTGTTGTTAATATGTGTATTAAGATCAAAAGAGTAATCTCATAATTTGAACAACATAAAATCACGACATTTAAAATGTTGTAGCTCTCTCATTAAACGACACGGTCAACCTCATTAACAAGGATAGCAGACGGTCGTTACTCGACTTAAGGACTAATATTTAGATATGTTGCACAAAGTAAATAGGCTATACCCTAATTGTCAGCAAAGTAGTTCTTTTACTCGATGCACAGGCAATGAGTTTAGCGTAAAATAAGAAAAATGAAAGTTGAAATAATGAGGTATTTTTTTAACCAAATAAAAGTCTGAAATCCATTTTTATTGATATGAGGGTGTTTTATATCTTAATAGAAATTTGTACCCTTTATTTCTTAACAATTTCGGTAGAAAGCTATATTAATTATGAACAAACGTAGATGATTAATTTATAAACAAACTAGATTTTATAAATACGCAGAAGAAAACACGAGCTATACTAAAAAGATAACTTCGTATATAACATGCTTAACAATTGTCTAACTCTCAATCGAAATATAGCCAGCCTGAAAATATACCCTCAAAATTTGAAAGAAAATTTGCGTAAAACCCTAAACACAAAAAGCAACAAAACCCTAAAAAAAAAAAGAAAAAAAAAAAGTGCTAGGTATGGTTGGAAAAAGATAGAAAAATATTCTTCAAACGATCTCGACTTCACTTGGGTTGGCAATCTTGTGGGCCTCGTCAACTTCCTTGACTCCCCAGAAATAGTAGTATCCGTACAGCGCCAACTGGATGATAGCCAACATGGAACCCAACCCATTGCACACCTGGATATATATATATATATATATATATATATAGGGATTGAATAATCAAGTAAGAATTAAACATATATATAGGAGTGAATATATATATATATATATTTAAAATAATAATACGTACCAAGATGTAGATGTCGAACTTGATGAGGGAGTAGGAAGTCCAGATGCAAGCGTTGAGGAGGGACGCCAATGAGAGAGTGAAGGGCATGTACTTCACACTCCTAGTCTTGATCACCTTGAACTATAATCACACCAAAAAAAAAAAAAAAAAAAAAAACTAGATAATTTAATCACAGTACTCCTGTAGAGTCTTGATCCACCTTGAACTATTAACAATAATCAATATTCACAAAAAGAAAAAAAAAAAGATAATTAATCACAAATACTTCTCCCATAGTCTCTCCTATATATATTCACAAAAATAGATAATTAACCACAGAGAAGAATGATAATAAATTAAAAGAATTAGATAATTAAAAAAAAATCAGCTAGTTAGGGTTTCAGTAATTATATTGTTACTAACCATGACGGTGAGCGGGGCAGCGTACATGATGATGTTGAAAACATCGCAGAGAACGCCGACGAAGAGCGACCTCCTCGTCGTCCCGTGAAAGCCCAACAGAGCCGCGGCAGCCACACCGGCCCCGAACACGACCGTGCCAGAGAGTCCGTACGCCACCTTTTTCTGATCAAGCCACAAACAAATTATAAAACAGTTCAATATCAATTTTATTAGTTAAGAAAAAGTAACAGACTTGACATTGCTATTTAGCCAATGTTTTAGACATGTTTCAACTGTAGCTACTGAATCTCAAAGTTAATTTATTTTTTTTATTTTGGATATTTGTATACGTTGGTTATTTATCAAAATTGAAGTACGCGGCCATTAATAAATTGATTCATAAAATAATAGTAATGACGTACGCGTCCTTTGGAGTCGGCGTAGAGGAAGAAGATGGCGAGGTAGATGAGCTCGAGGGCGAGTCCGACTCCATTGATGGTGACCACGAGCAAGCTGTCGGGGTGGATGAACGGCATGCCGTAGAACACCCACAGAAGACAGTTCAGCACTGCCGCCATGTACGGCACCGGAGAAAACTCCTCCGTCGACTTCTTCTTTATTATCCCATAGAATGTCGGCCTGGATTATCATGAATCAGTTCATTCAATTCATTAGGTCATATATATATATTAATTAACGTAAAATACGAGCTGTACTTTAATGAATAAGTATATACTTACGATGGAGAAAGAAACAGTCCAAAGGAAATCACATTCCCTGCCACAATAAAAAAGAAAAATAAAAGGTTAATTATTATGCTACTACTTGATCGGAAGAAGAAAAGTGCAGAAGATATATGCAACTAACTACTATATTTTATTACTGAAGAAAAATATATTCTAATGAGAGAGAGAGAGAAAAAGATACCGATGATTCCGACGATGGTGTGAAGAGCTTCAGTGCTAACCATCTTTGCTGATGATTCTTGAGACGAGAGAAACGGAAGAGACGCAAAAAAAGAGACTTAACGAAGAGCAACAAAGGAAGAGCTGGAATGATATTTGTGATTGGCGAGACCTCTATTTATAACCTGTTTGGGCCGGGGTGCGTAGTATGTGGGATTTAATAATTAGAGAATTCAAATATGTGTTGGTGTTCAATTTAGAATACGATTTTTACTTTTAAACAAAAAAACAGAATCCCTAGTTTACGCATTTCAATTATCACAATATTTTATTCTGTTGTTTTTTATCTTATTTTTTCATATCTAATACTCGACTAAGGATATCATCTTAGTTTAATTTATGTTTTCAATAAAATAAAATAAAAAAGATTCCTTCATGTACTCTAAAACGTATAATAGGAGATTAGTGATTAGATCTTGTGCCATTATTTGATTTATTATTTAGTATTTTAGGGCTACCTAGATTTTCTTTAGACCTATCTAGATAAGAAACTTATATTGACAAAAGATATATCCTCATATTTTGATTTGATACTACAATAAGTACAACTTTTAGACGTCGCATTTAAAACCATATAAGCCCCGGCTAATATTAAATTAGACGTGACGCGACTCTCGTCCAAAAACTCTACATCTAAATCTAAGCTTTTGACGCGAGTTCTCTCGTCTAAATTAAATTGCTATAAAAGTCGTGAGAATGACGGGTATACTTATCAAACATGACGCTCGTCTAGATAATCTCCTGCCAAGGTGGGTGATATTTCCATTATCATCAAACAAGTGCTTCTAAACTATAGATGAAAGAGAGATTGCAGAGATAAACTTCGAGGTTGTATTGATCGTCTCAAAGCTTCATTGATGCAATAGTTCATTACTTATATAGTTTGGTAATAATCATATATGCCAGTGTGGCAAACGAGTATAAAAACAACAAGAATAATAAGGATTAATTACTTCTTAAAAAAAGGGTTAATTACATATATTCCCCCCTCATTTTCTACGTGTGTAACGGCATGTCTCCCCAAATTCAAAAAATAGCATATGTGTCCTTGTAATTCTGCATTGACGATATTGTGCTCATTCTGTCAAAATTTACCTGATGGTGTTAAACAAGTAAGGGTAAATGGTATTCTTCTTCTTTGGTTTTATTTTTGAATTATTATCTGATAAAATATAAAATTAAAAAAAAATAAATGTTAAAAAGTCTATCAAATCCCATCAATACGCTAAAAAAAAAAAACCATCATCGCCGTTGGGGCATTTCAACAAGCACTTGGTGTGCAACTTACTTGAAGGTCCAAGAGAAGCGGCAATTGGGTCTCCTCGACTTCGGCAGCGAGGGAGAAGCAAGCCACAGAGGCGAGTTGGCTCATCCACGGCTTGTCTCTCTGGAACTCGATGCTCAAAACAAACATGTTGAAGTAGTTCACGGCCAAAACGGCGGCGAGAAAAGAAAATCTGTAATGCGTCTGAGCGGTGCAATCCACTCCCTCTCGCCGCGTCTTCGCCGCCGACCGCGGAGCCATCATGATTGTTAATCACGTTTTTGGATTAGCACTAAGAACTGTCCGTGGTTCGATCTAGGGACGAACTCTATGACCGCACATAGGTTGAGTTTGGTGAAGTTCTTATCTTCTCGTCGTGTTCGTGTTCTTCGGATCTTTGGGTCTCCGGGTCTTTGGATCTTCCGCGTTCATCGTGTTCTTCGCGTTCTTTGTTGAGTTCTTGAGTCTTTGTTTATTTGAGTATTCAACCCTTTGAATCTTCCACGTTCTTCGTGTTTTTCACGTGTTTGTGTTCTTCGTGTTCATCGTTTTCTTCGGATCTTCAAGTGTCCAGGTCTTCGGATCTTCGAGTCGTCGGGTCTTTGGATCTTCCACGTTCTTCGTGTTCTTCGCCGGGTCTTCGAATCCTTGCACTTTCACCTAACCATAAGAAAATGTGAATCTAGATGAACGCGGAGGGTTTTCCCTCGGCGCGTGCTGCGACGCTCAACATTAGTCGTGTTGTATTGTGTTCTTGGTGAACGATTTGTACTCGTCTCTATGTTTTCTAGAGAGAGAGAAAGAGTTGTAGTGTGATTTTTATAGAGTTTTGACAAGTTGAGAAAAACTTACCTTGTGTTGTGAATGAGTGAGGTATTTATAGGAGCCAAGAGTTTGGTGAAAAGTACTTGATTGGGTGGTGGAGATGGCCGGGTAGTCTTGGCCAAGTGAAGACGGCCGGGTGAAGATGACCGGGTGGTCTTGGCCGAGTGAAGAATACCGGGTAGTCTTAGCCCAGTGAAGATGGTCAGGTGAAAACGACCGGTGGTCTCGGCCGAGTGAAGATAGCCGGGTGAAGACGACCGGGTGGTCTTAGCCGAGTGAAGATGGCCGGGTGTTCTTCTTTTTTGGCCGACCGGGTGGTCATTTTTGTGGCTTTGTCTTGAAGATTTCTCAAGAAGTCTAGCTTGAAAATATTCTTTGAGAGTCTTTTTTTAAAGACACATTTTATGAGTGTTGACTCGGAGCTTGGATCGTGAGTTTGCTTGTGGGCTTGGACCTTTTGTATGGACTTGATGTGTCATTTTTTGCTCTCGGGATGTTATTTATACCATGTGAAAATAATGGCGTAACAATGATCATTGGGGTCGATAAGAACGAGCTCAAGAAGGAGAAAGTTAAGAACGAGCTTAAGAAGGAGAAAGTTCACGCCTTTGGGATGACCCACTTCATCAACCCATCCTCCCACAATAAGTCCGTCTCCGACCTCGTCAAGGACTTGACCGTCGGTGCCGGAGTTGATTACTGCTTCGAGTGCACCGGCGTGCCCCACATGCTTAACGAGGCTCTCGAGCCCACCAAAATCGTACATCTCTCTTTCCCTATTCACTGGATAATTAATAATCAAATATTATTAATTCGATCCATTCACAGGGTATTAGGCATTTCACGCTGCTCACTGGGAGCTCTATCCTCGGGGGTCTCAAGACCAAGTCTGAACTTCTTATCCTCATCGAGAAGTGCATAAACAAACAAATTGGTCTCGAACACCTTTAGACTCACGAGGTTTTTCACTAATATGTGCCTCTTCCTTCCCTATTAGGGATGTGAATTCGTCGTCTTCTAAAAAAAAGGTCATTATTCGTCTTCCAAAAAAAGGTTGTTATTCAATTTTAATTATCGCTAATCTCCGATGACTATGAGCACCACCATCTCATTATTCATTTTCCCCTTTTGTGGTTGATTTTGTCAAACAAGCCAGGGACTCGAATCTCGAGCGAAAGACTTTGATTGATGTTTGGGGATTTTGACGAAATTTTTGAAGCTCTAGTGACGAGTTTGGATGGAAGATATGCGAAGAATTTTTCAAAGCTCGGGTAGGAAAATTGCGAAAGATTTGCGACGAGAGAAAGAAGTCGTGATGAAGAAGAAGATGATTATTGAGTTTTTTTTATTACTTTTAAACTTAAAGGGTATTTAGGTAATATCAGAAATTAAGTGGATCACATGATCAAAACGTGACCAATCATTGGATGGCCATGGAAAAAAAGTTAACAGAAAGGACACAATATCATCAATGCAGGATTACAATGACACGAATGCTATTTTTTGAATTTGGAAGGGCATGTCGTTACACGCGTCAAAGATGAGTGAGAAATATATAATTAATCCTAATAATAAACAATACACTCTAACTCTAGTAATAAACGGCAACGATAGTAATACAACATAAAGCAAATTGACAACAATATTACAATAAGAAGAAACGACACTTACTCATGCAAAGGGGATGTAGAGAGCGATCCTCGAGAATGATCGAGCTCGAGCATATAGACCGAAGAACGTTTGGTGAAAGAATTAGTTACACTCAAAGACACAAAACATAACAATTCGAAGAAGGATATAAACAAATTAGGAGTTTTTAATATTAGTTTTTTTAATGGTTTTATTTTCAAATGTAAATAAGACCCGTTGATGTTGATACCAAATGCTTTCACAACGTGACACATGTTAAAATTTTAATCGCAGAAAAGGTGCGTTTGATAAAAATTTAAGGTAACATTTGTTTTATTTTCAACTTTACAGGCCACATTGTTAAATGGATTTTTTGTATGAACTAGCCATTTCAAACTTAGTGTTTAGCAAAATAGTCAACATTTCATAAGTGAATTTTAGCTACTTATAATGTAAAAGTATTAATAAACCCTTAATTATTTTCAAAATAATTAATCTAAGTTTTCAAAATTTTAAACCACTGCACTTTCTGCATTAATCCACTATTCGATAAACCAAAAGAAGAAAAAAAAAAGACAAAGAAGATGTCAAAAATTTTAATCCTGCTTTCAAAAAATTTAATTCACTCTGCGATGAACCAAAAGAAGAAGAAGAAGAAGAAGAAGAGAAGAAGATGACGAATGTGATGGTGGTGGTGATGGCGATCGATGACGATATATGGCACAAAGATCGACGACGTTGATCTGGAGACCGCCAAGCTCCAACCCAATCACAACGATTTCGAAAAAATAGGATTTCAAGAATTAGAGTTCCTGGGAGCTTTCGCCACCGGATCGGGCAGCCATGGAAAGGCTGTCTTTACCTTCGTCGATGGCGATCCCGAGCTCGATTATCGCTTCAACGAGAGCGGTGGCGGCGTCGTACATCGCCGCTCCTTCTCGGAAGAGCTATTCAGCGTTTCGCTCGCCTTCATGTCCGAGAAAGAGGTCACTCGAGCCCAAATCAAGTTCGTGAGCACTTCTCCGAACGAAAGCCTCGCCATTGCCTTCAAGTCTCCGAACCCATGTCAGAGCGTCCATAACCGTCACTCCAAGAGCGATATCTAGAGGCTCGCGGACTTCAATGACCCTCTCGAACATGTGTGTGGCAAGAGAATGGTAGTTTGTAGTTTTTTAAAATTTGGGTTATTTTGCTTCATTTTAAAAAAAAATTGATCTATTTTGTCAAAATCAAACTTAAAAATGACTAGATAGTCACATCGACTTTGTTATTAAATTTTTGTAATTAACAATAGTAGCAATAAAAAAAACGGGGACAATTTGGTCTTTTATCGACTAAAAATATGTATTTTCATTAGATAATAATACTAAGGGCAACCCCAACCCAATTTCTATATTTGGTGTTAATTCAACACAACTTTTGTGTTGATTTAGCACCAAATTTTTTTCCAACTCTAACCACAACACTAAATTTCACACTAAAAATACTATTCATCATTATTATATTATTAAAATTATACAATCTCTTTATTAATAAATAGTTTAATAAATAATTATAATGTTTATATTTTTTAATTAAGTGATTAAAATGATTTATTACTTACCAATATTTTAAAAAAAACTAAAATAAATAAAATTATGTTATTGTTTTAGTTTTTATTTTATTTTGTGTGTTTAATTTAAACTTTGTAATCTATGTTTAAATTTTTATGTATTGTTATTTTGTTTTAATGTATTTTTGTAGTCAATTTATGAATTTTGGTGTTTTATAAATATTTGTAAGGTTATATATATGTATAAATAAGTAAAAAAAAAAAAAAAAAAAATTCACTGCAAATTTGGTGTTGGTTTTGCAGTGTGGTTGGAGGAAAAAAAACGGTATATTTGGTGTTTTAGAGTATGGTTGGAGATGGCCTAATGGCGCGTAGAATCTCTATAACTGCAATAACGACCGTAACTTTTTTTTTTTTTTTTTTTAAATTATTCAATAAAATACATATAAATTAAAGATAAAAAGTATCCGTAAGGTTTCAGAGAAGAAGAAGAAGATAAGGTCTCACTCTCACACCACAGTCCTCCTCTTCTCGAGCACAGCCATGGCCGAAGCTTCGAGAGTCCTTCAGACCTCTCTCATCCCACACTTCCGTCCGCACACCCGCGAGAGCCACGCCTCTCATCGCCGACTCCACCGAGTGGGACCCACCACCGGCCGGAGATCCCTCCGGTGCTCTCTCTCGACCGGGAAAGAGTCTCGGACGACGAAATCGGCGACGGCGACGAACCAGAGAGCCGGAAGCGGTGAGGGAGTCGTGTGGGGGTGCGAGGTGGACTCGCTGGAGAACGCGGCGGAGCTGGAGAGGTGGCTGTCGAGGTCGGGGCTGCCGGAGCAGAAGATGGACATCGAGAGAGTGGCGGTCGGAGAGAGAGGTCTCGTCGCGCTCAAGAATGTCAGGAAGGGAGAGAAGCTTCTCTTCGTCCCTCCCCCTCTCGTCATCTCTGCTGATTCCGTGAGGACATTTTGCGAACACTCTTTTCGTTTTCTTTTGTGCTGTTTTAGAGTTGAGCTCACTGATTCTGAAATTAGGTCGAGGTTTCTCTCAGAGATTGTTTTAGGGTTGCGTTTGTGTTTGTCAGTTGTATTGATTTTGAAATTGCGTGGAATGAGGTCCGTCAGAACATCCACAAACACTCTTTCTCTTCTGTTTTGTTTAGGGTTTCTAAGTGGTTGATCTCACTGATGCGAACCGATCGAGTTCCGATTGTAGAATCTTGCTGAGATTTATCTCAGGAGTTTTTAGGGTTGTGATTGTGTTTTTCATTTGAATTGAAGTTGCCAGGAATGGGGTCTGTGTGAACATCCATGAACACTCTTTTATCTTCTCTTCTATTTAGAGTTTCTAAATGGTTGATCTTACTAATTTGAAGCAATTGGGTCCCGATCCTTAACTTCTTGTTGAGATTTCTCTCTGGGATTGTTTTAGGGTTGTGTTTGTGTTTCTCATTTGTATTGAAATTACCTGATATAGCATTCGCAACTACTCTTTCTATTCTTTTTTGTTTAGGGTTTTAAATTGTCGTCGTTCCATTTCTGACATTGATCACACTAATGGGAAGCAATCGAGTCCAGGTCCTTAAATCTTATTGAGAAATTAGCTATTGTGTTAGGGTGTGTGTTTGTTTTTCTTATATGTATTGAAATTGTCTGGGATGAGGTCTGGGAGAACTTCCACAAACACTCTTTCTTATCTCTTCTGTTTAAGTTTTTCTAAATTCTCGTCCCATTTCCGATATCGATCTCACTGATGCCGAAGCAATTGAGTCCTGATCCTAAAATCTTATTCAGATTTGTCTAAGCAACTGTTTTAGGGTTGTGTTTGATTTCTGATTTCTACTGAATTACCAGGAATGGGGTTGCGCTGAGGCTGGAGAAGTCATGAAGAAGAACAACGTACCGGATTGGCCATTTATAGCGACCTATTTGATCAGCGAAGCGAGTCTCATGGAGTCTTCAAGGTGGAGCAACTACATTGCCGCTTTGCCTCGCCAACCCTATTCTCTTCTCTACTGGTAACTTTTTTCTCCCTTCTCAACACTTTGTATCATAATCACCATCATATCTTCCTCCGTTGCTTATTCGGCTCTTCTGGTTTTACTAATCTAATTCTATCTATTTAGTTCCGTTTCAGGACGCGCGAAGAGCTAGATCGCTATTTGGAAGCATCACAGATCAGAGAGCGAGCTATCGAAAGGATCACTAATGTTGTCGGAACGTAAGCCCTTTTGTATTTTGTATCGTTGCAGTTTACTTATTTTTTAGTTTTTTTACTTTTTTTAACGTACCGAAAGTCCTATAATGTCATCTTCTTTTGTTTATTTCCTTAATTTTGCAGGTACAATGATTTAAGGCTTAGGATCTTTTCCAAGTACCCTCATTTATTTCCGGAAGAGGTACAATATCGGCATTCTTGATTATCCTGTCTGTTGGCCTAGCATGACTTAAAAGTGACATGCAGGTATTCAACTTGGAAACATTCAAATGGTCGTTTGGGATTCTTTTCTCTCGTTTGGTAAGTATACTTAAGCCAAAACATCATAAGTGTTCCTTGTTTGTGGGTGTAACTGTGTGTACGAGTGTCATTGGTGTAACACCTGTAAGAAAATGCAACAGCAAGTTTCCTCATATAAGACAAAGCTCAAATTCATTTTTTGTGATCTATAATCAATCTTCATTCATTTGCATTAAGCAATACCATGACTGCAACAGGAGATAGATCAAACGTTTTTCTCTAGACCATGACCAAACATTTATAAATTTTTCAAATTTACGATCCAAACCAGCCGAAAATGTTGAACTAATGTATAAAATTTACATGGCTTGGAATAGGACTTGGAAGCTAATAATGATCAAACAAATTGTTCTGTACAGGTTCGTTTACCGTCATTGGGTGATAAGTTTGCCTTGGTTCCCTGGGCAGATATGCTGAATCACAATTGCGAGGTATGTCGATCAATTTTTTCTAAGAAACTTTGAAGTAATAAATTCACCTTAAAAAGAAAAGAAAAAAAAAAACTTGATCATTCGGATTCGTGTGGATTTGACGGTTCTAGGTGGAAACGTTTCTGGATTATGATAAGTCATCTCAGGGAGTCGTCTTCACAACAGATCGGGCATATCAGCCAGGTGAGCAGGTAAAATAACTAAACGTTTTCACCTCTTCAAGTTTGGTAAGTGAGCTCTGATTTACTTTGGCAACAAAGAACTCCGTGTCTGATTGCTTGAACAAATCGAACAGGTTTTCATTTCGTACGGCAGAAAATCTAACGGAGAGCTGTTGCTATCATATGGCTTTGTCCCAAAGGAGGGAACGAACCCAAGTGACTCGGTCGAGTTGCCACTGTCAATTCCGAAATCCGATATATGCTACAAGCAAAAGGTGGAAGTTTTGAAGAAGCATAATCTCACACCGTAAGAGCCACAATTACTCCATAAGAACCTTTCAACAAATATTGAGTTTTTCTATTTTTTTTTTTTTTTTAATTTTTATTTTACTGGGCAGATCTCAATGTTATCCTATAAGAGTGACTGGGTGGCCATTGGAGCTTATGGCGTATGCTTATTTAGCGGTCAGCCCTCCAAGTATGATCGGCCAGTTTGAAGAGGTTCGATATTTTGCATCGAGCTTATATAGATTCCAATTTTCGAACAATGTTTCAACTTTTCTCGAGGACAGGTTTTTATATATTTTTTTTTTCTTTTCAGATGGCCGCTGCAGCATCGAACAAAACCAACTCCAGTAAGGAATTAAAATTCCCTGAACTCGAGGAAGAAGCTCTACAGTTTGTGTTGGACAGTTGCGAAACTAGCATATCGAAATACAACAAATTCTTGCAGGTAAATAGGACGATAATAATGGTTCAACACGACGTTTGTACCGGGGAAAAGAGAAATTGAATAACTCAATTTTTTGTGTTTTGACAGCAAAGTGGATCGTTGGATTTGGATGTTACATCGCCGAAGCAACTCAACCGAAGAGTGTTTCTGAAGCAGCTTGCTGTGGATCTGTGTAACAGCGAGCGGAGAATATTGTTCCGCGCCCAATATGTAATATTCTTTTAGTCTTTTTTCCCTTACTTTTGTTGTGTGTGATACACTGCATTTCTAGATATTCAACATTTTTATTTTTTGCCTCTCTTCAACAATTTTCAGATTCTTAGGAGGAGGCTGAGGGATATCAGAAACGGCGAATTAAAAGCTCTGAGACTTTTTGATGGGTTACGGAAGTTTTTCAACCAGGACGATTCCTCGTAGTTAAGCAAACACTGTATTTGATGTCGAAAAGATTTGTAAGGCTACGAGAATTTCCTCAAAGTAGAGAATCCATTGTTGTAAATTAGGGATTGTAATGCGACGAACTCCCTAAACTTTCGGATTGTTTGGCATTTTTCAAGAAGTATAAAAGGGGTTAAGATGTATATTGAGCAAATTTCAGATGAGGAACAAGATTGTCAATTGCATGAACTTTGAATATTGAGAGAGAGAGAGAGAGAGAGAGAGAGAGAGAGAGAGAGAGAGAGAGAGAGAGAGCAAATACTAAAACGGAAAATGACTAGTATTATATTATTATTTTATTGTATTATATGAATAATCATAGTTTACTATACCTAAACATGTCACTTACCCTGTATGACTGAATATTGGATCAATTACGATAACCCGAAGAAATAGACTAAAATCATCCCAAAGAAACCAATTCAGACTAATGCGATCTTTTTTTGTTTGAGTTGGTTTGGTTTTTTAAAAAATGACATACATAATGTTTTGGGTTTGGTCCGTGAGATGTATAACACGATGTAGTCCTAGTTTCAATTTCTAAAGATATAAATAATTAGTTTGAATATTTCAAATAACTCGAAAAATATATTCTCTTGTTCATAGCTTTTTTTTTAGATGATATTTTTGAGCAAGACTATCTATTTGAACTGGTTTGGATTATTCCACAAGATTGTTTATCTTATTCATAAATCATAACCAACCAAATATGTCTAATACTATATTTACTGCATCTCAATCCTTACACTCACCGGGGAAAATATCATATACATCTGCTAGGATTTATTTCTATTTTTGTTAAAGATTCAATGAAACATTCGTTTCAAACTAGTAGGGTATCAAACGAAAGATTCCATAATACACAAGGATAATAAATAAAAGTAATAAAAAAAAAAAAAAACAAGACATGAGTTTTTATAGGGGTTCACCCCAGGGTTTGGATTATTAGAAAAATAAAAATCTACACACACCTTGACCATCGTCAACCAAATCGTGGTAAGGACAGTTACAACATTTATTAGTGTGTGACTATCAACAGCATAGCGCAGCCCCAAATAATTGCCAAGTCGGATGAACTGAATCAATCGTCTTCTTGAAGCAGTACCAATCTTTACACGCACACACATACACGCACGCACATGATTATATATAATATATTCTCGACAATGAGGATCATCTGAGACATAGACTAGAGCAAACCAGTGAGCAATGGAGGGACTGATTTCACTAAAGACCGTTGGTGCTGTTGCCCCGAATCAGCTCTCCTCTCCCATTCCCAAACTCTCACTCCGATTCCAGAAACCTCTCTCCCTTCCTTCTCATCACTCCTCTTCTTCGTCTTTCCCTATCCGAGCTCAGGTTCTCCCAAAATTACTCGCTCAAATTCAAATTTACAACTCCGATTCATCTTCAACACTAACCGCTCCGAGAATTTGAATTTCGCAGATGGAGGAGCCGAAGGGCGGCACGGCGAGAGCTGCGGCGGCGCCGAAGGTATCGGAAATCGAATCGGAATCGGAATCGGAATCGGGATCGGGATCGGAATCTGATTCGGTACCGATTAAGAGTGTTCTGAAAGTGAAGGAGTGGGAGGTTGGGATGTACCACAACGAAGTGGCGGCGAGCCAAGGGATCAGGATTCGCCGGAGACCGCCGACCGGTCCGCCTCAGCACTACGTCGGTCCATTCGAGTTTCGCCTTCAGAACGAGGGAAACACGCCCAGGAATATCCTTGAGGAGATTATCTGGCATAAGGACGTCGAGGTCGCTCAGGTCTGTAGTTTATAGATATACCATTTGTGTGTGTGTGGTTTGTGCATTGTGGATGAGTTTTGTGTTGTTTTGGTTTCGCAGTTGAAGTACAGGAAGCCTCTGGGGTCGTTGAAGAAGGCCCTGGATAGCGTTGCTCCGGCGAGGGACTTTGTCGGGGCTCTCAAGGAAGCGCATTCGCGGACCGGGCTCCCCGGCTTGATCGCCGAAGTGAAGAAGGCCTCTCCGAGCAGAGGAGTTATAAGAGAGAACTTCGATCCCGTGAGTCCCTTCTTTTTTACTCTGTGTAGTGTTGATGGGTTGTGGATTATGTGAAGTTTATGATCGAAGTTAAAACTTGAGACCATGAATCTGCTAAACATTATATGACCTCAATTTGTTTTGATATCTCATGTGTCATTATTATGAAATTTTATTGCATAAAGGTTGAGATTGCCCGAGCATATGAGAAAGGCGGAGCCGCTTGTCTGAGTGTTTTGGCGGATGAAAAATATTTTCAGGTGAAATTCAGCTTTTAAGCTTATCCAAGTTTATTGTAGTCCTCGTGTGTCGCTATGTTGACTTGTTTTCTTCACAGGGAAGTTTCGAAAACATTGAGGCCATCAGAAACGCTGGTGTAAAGGTTTGTGAACCTCGTATATATTTTTCCCAGCCTGAGGACAACTTTTATAATGAACCTCGTATATATTAACCATTTTTTGAATATGCAGTGCCCTATTTTGTGCAAAGAGTTCATCATTGAGGCGTGGCAGATATACTACGCTAGAAGTAAGGGAGCCGATGCGATTCTTCTGATTGCTGCTGTTTTGCCTGATCTAGACATCAAATACATGTCCAAAATCTGCAAGATGCTTGGTTTAGCGATTCTAGTTGAGGTAACGTTTTTAAGTCTCGTGTATTTTCGTTACGATTCTTGAATTTCCTGAAGAAAAAAAATTATAAAATCAAATAGAAATGTCAGAGATGCCTTGTGCTCTATTTGTATTGTTGATTTTGTGGCTCTGCTTAAGCTATATTATATAGAAGACTTGGTTTAGCCTTGTTATTATACTGTATCCTGATTTTAAATATTTTCCATCTTGTTCCAGCTTAATTTTTTTTACCCCGGTAATATTGTGTTCATGCACTTTAATGACACATATTCTAACAAAAAAAAATTGTTTCCTCTATAAAAAATAAATAAATAAAAAAAAAGCATTCATTTTTTACCTCCGATCTAGAGGCTTAGTTTGGCGCGGCTTAATACAACCTTTCACTAATGTGTTGAAGAAGTTTCTAATTTGTGCTGACAATATAATCCACAGGTGCATGATGAGCGAGAAATGGATCGTGTCCTTGCGATAGATGGCATTGAGCTTATCGGTATTAACAACCGGAATCTCGGTAAGTCTGTGTGAAGAGTTGAGTTTTTAGGATACTTATTAGCTGTTTGTGTCCTCTTTATTTGGTGACATCATTAGAGTCAAATTCTAAATTACTTAGGAATCTGGCAATGTTACATTATACATTTGGCAACCATTCGAACTCCATTTAACATCAGATTCTATCTCCTGGCTTTGCTACATGATGTTTCTCTCATTTTTCGTTCACAGAAACCTTCGAGGTTGATACAAGTATCACAAAACGGCTTCTTGAAGGAAAACGTGGAGAAATGATCCGCGAAAGAGGCATAATTGTAAGGGTCTTGAAACGAGTCTCGTATCTTTGCTTCTTTCAGTCTTTGAAGTCATTATGATGATGAAAAGTGTCAAGTGTTAACTAATTCTTTTTCACTGGGATATGTCTCAGGTGGTTGGGGAATCTGGGCTGTTTACACCAGAGGACATTGCTTATGTCCAAGAAGCTGGTGTCAAAGCGGTAAGATCTTAAAACCCTAATTCTGATATTCAATATTCATGTTGCAGAGACTGTTACCAAGTTGTGATAGAGTGCCTAATAAATGACTTCTTTCTTTGGTCCCGTTTATAGGTTCTTGTCGGAGAGTCGATTGTGAAACAAGAAGACCCTGGGAAGGGAATAGCCCAACTCTTTGGGAAGGATATTTCTCTGTGAGTTCGATTCGGCATATTCTCAGCATCCATATTTTTTTGTAGTCTGCAAGAGGTAGCGTTTAGTTGAGCCTAGCTTCATGCCATATACAAAATGGATATTTATATGTTGTCCAATTGTTGGGTCTTGTTTAATTTAAGCTCTGCAATCTAGAATATTAAGTCGTGATAGTTTAGTAACGAGGTTGTACTGGTAAAAGATACATGGTCACTTCTCACTGCTTCATATTCATTGCGGTTCTGATAGAGAATAAAAAAACTATTTTTCTTTCTTTCTTTTTGTTGGTGATATGAGTGCCATTTAATCTCTTCATATTATCATTTTCATCTAATTTTATTTCTGTTAGCAAATATAGTATAACACTGTTTGGAACCAGGATTTTACTACATAAAAATGAAAATTGTGAAGGAAAAATCATATGGAAAATCAAAATCTTTACCGTTTTAAGTAAATTTTGTGAGGAATAAAGATTATATCTCACTTTTTGCTTGGATATGTTATGAGTTGATGCTCGATTTTTTGTCACTATTCCAACGCCGTATAATGCATGTGACGGCACAAAGCCACAGGTTCAAAGAATCACGTAGGCTAAGGGATCTTTCTTTGCGTGTGTCTCCGGTCTTTTATCACCTCCATAAGACGAAAAATGTACCATAGGGTCGCTAGGGTTCCCTTATGACGCCCGAGTCAGTGGAGGTGAGTGATAATTGTGGGTGGACATGAAGTCCAAGTCTCGCTCTGGTGTAGAGAGCAAGATGAGGAGATAGAGAGAGTTAAATGCTAACGGCGGTGTGTGTAGGCCGTGTGAGGTGTTGCAGCGTGTGCGAGGCTGGTATCGGCCCCAACGATTGTGGCGCTTCATGCTCATTTTATGTGATTTTCGTTGTTTTATGTGTTTCGGCCACCATGAAAATTTGAACAACAAAACTAACAAAAAGAACTAGAGATGTATAAGCGAGAAAGAAAATACACATATGAGACATGGTGATGTAACCAATCTAAATGATTAGATTAGTAAAAGGGATTATTACTATGACCTCCACACTAGTTTAAGAGTAAAATTCAATATGTCTAATTTAATCCAAAACTATGATAATATTTTTTGTGCAATTATGTTTTTACCCTTTATTATTTTTCTTTGTTTTTTTCTCTTATTTCTCTAAAAAAAACTGACGTTATCAGAAACCCTAAGATTACCTAACTCTACACCATGAAGAGAACGCTCACCAGAAAGATTTTTTTTTTTTTTTTTTTTTAAATCTGGAAAAAGTGGGAAAAAGAAAAATCTGTGAATTCATTCAAAGATTTATTGACATTTTTGTCTTTTATTGACATCGATGTCAATAAATCTTCAACGATTTCCCATATTTTCAAAAATCTGTGAATTCATTTGAAAATTTATTGACATTTTTTTCTTTTATTGACACCGATGTCAATAAATCTTTAAAGGATTTTTTCATAATCGTTTGAAGATTTATTGACATTGATGTCAATAAAAAGACAACGATGTCAATAAATCTTCAACGATTTTCCCAGATTTTTCAGAAATTTTTTACAGACTTTTTATAATTCTAAGAATCGTTCTTGAGCATGAAGTCACTGAAAAATGTGAAATCCTTCTTAGCTAAGCACAAGGAGAGAGAGAGAGAGAGAGAGAGAGAGAGAGAGAGAGAGAGAGAGAGAGTAAATAAAATGAAAATAAAAAGAGAAGAATATTTTATTGAGGGTATTTTTGTACCAAAAAATGCTAGGTAGTTTTAGTTTTGGATTAAATTAGATATATTGGATTTTGGTCATAAACCAGTGTGGATGTCATAGTTTAAGAATAGTCCCTTAGTAAAACAGCCGACCTTTCATTTTGTGGGAAAATAGCCCAAATAATATGAAAACCAAAAGACCATATTCAAGCCGAAATATGGATTAATTATGGTGAACTATGTATTAAGTTTTTGGACATTGAAAAGAAGGAGGGAGACAGAAAGTACTTTGAATTATGGTGAACCATGTACTTAGAAATATGATATTTCCAATGAAAATGAAAGTGATAAGGAAAAGTTGAGTTTAGACTACTTATTTAGGGTTCTTGACGAGTGGATTTCATACACATTTATCCCATGTTCTTAAGCTTGAATCGACGAGTCCTTAAGTGTTTTTTATATTTATTTTTGTAGTTTTCTTTACTTTTCAAGGTTGTTCATAAGCTAAAAGTGTTTTGAGGGTAATGGATCAATTTTTAAGTGATTCAAAGACTTTTTGCAAAATTTAGAATGAAACAATAAGCACGGCGCCTTCTTCTTTCTGATTTTAAGATTTTGAATTGACGATTTTGGATGGTTCATTTACAGCATTGAATAGAGCTCTATCTTAGCTTTTCATCGCATATTTATTTGTAAAAATGGGACATCGGATCAAGAAGTTATTACGACCGATTCACAATCATTATGCAACGACACAAAGCACACCGCGCTGCAATCAAATTTCAGAGATTCACCGCGCCCAAAGCGCGCTATAATCATGTCGCGGTGCCCAATTTTGGTGTTTTTGAAGCTTTTTGACCCTTGGATCTCATCCAAGGATTCAAATCGCTCCACAAATAACGTAAAACCCTATATATATACAAAATTAGGCACTCAAAAACACTCTTTTATTTTAGTGTTTGACTAGTTTTGTAGAGAGCTTTAGAAGAAGAAAAGAGGAATTGCGAAGGATCAACAGCCCAACGAGTTCTTCTTCTCCGACTTCAATCATTCTTCTTCATCTTCCCTTTCTATTTACTTGTTGCTTTAGATTATCGTTGACCTTGATTTTTATTACATATGATTTGTTTTTTTTTTTTTTGTTATTTCAATGCTAGTTTTGTTAATTTGCATTATTGTTTGTATGTTCGTCGATTACGGGCTAAGTATTTGTAGGGTTGTAATGTAGCAGAAATTGATGATGGCTTGGGGATTCATTAGGGACGTTGGAGGATTACTAGTTTATTTCAATTGTATAGATCTCTTGGTTTGAATTATTCCTATTGCATTTTAGTGACTGATCCCCTTTAGAACATTTTATATAGGATTGTTGGCTTGTCGAGAGATAGTGAGGATCGGGCAGATATTTGAATCACCATTGTTGACCTAGGTTAGTAGAAAATTCTAAGGGATAGTGTAATCGTTGGAATTATGTTTTCACTTCTGTGATTGTTTTAATATGATTAGAAGCCGAGATGATAATAATTTGTCAATTGCATAGGTTTGATATAGAACTTGAGAGAGGCTAGTGAATATTCTAGAGGGAGTAGGATTAGCATCCATAGAAATTTATTAGTTTATTTCGACCCCGAAGGCCGCAACCTACTTAGCTTCGATGAAATCGTAACCCTAGTTTACTCATTGTTTAATTCTTGTGATTTTATTTTGGGCGCTGTAGTTTAATAGTCAACAAAAATATTCATGTTTTGGAAATAGCCAACGTTTGCAAACTTTTGATAAAATAGCCAAACAGCCTATGTTGCATAAGTGATAGTTAATAAAAATTATTTTTGTGATCTTAGCTTTTTAAATTCGTCACTTTCTCTCTCCTGGTTTGGAATTTGTCACTTTCTCTCTACTACTTTCTTTCCTACATTTTTTTCTTCATAAAAACTTCAAAAATCCATATCTATCTCATATGAACTTGAAATTGAGAGATTTCAAATCCTACGGATTCGTGGCGCCGAGATCTTCAAAAGTAGATCTATTGTGTTTGATGAAAAATCGTGTTTAATGCGTCATGTTTACGTGTGTTTGTAATGACTTTTCCAGAAATATTCAATAAATTTCTATTATTTCAAATGATTTCTGAAATTTTCAGTTATTTCCATATCTAAAACAGTAACGTGATTTTTCTACATCTATGGCATAAAAAATTATTTTTCATCCAACACAATGGGTCTATTTTTGAAGATCTCAGCGCCACAAATCCGTAGGATTTGGAATCACTCATTTTCGAGCTTATGTGAGATAGATATGAATTTTTGAAGTTTGGATGAAAAAAAAATGTTTGAAAAAAAAGTAAGAGAGAGAATGACAATTCAAAATCAAAAGAGATAGAGAGAGGGAGAGAGAGAGTGACGATTCTAAAAAAACCGCTAAATTGATTTAAGTACACTTTTTGGAATTTTAACTCATTACTCCTACTGTCATCTCATACATTTGGCTATTTTCCTATAACTTTCTAAACGTTGACTAAATCTCAAACGTTAAGATTAAAATGACTTAGTTAGTTACAAATTTCTTTTGTTTTTTCTCACTTTTTAATTAATTTAGTTTTACGTTACATCTATTTCTCAATCATCTTGGAATCAATTTTAAGTTAGATAAATTCACTAGTATAACTAGTCATCATGAGATCAACATTATATTACTTGACGCGACTAATGTACTTGCCTGGAAAAAGTCCTTCTCTAAGTATATAGTCGTTTTAAAATCTTAAGTTAGCAAAATAACGAACGTTTTATTAATTATGATTAATAAGCCAACATTTTGATTAAATATAAATTTGTTTCTTAATTTTTTTTATTCAAAAATGAAACAATTTCATCAAAAGAAATCTCGAGAATCGAGGAACTATTCCTCTTAACACGCAACGATTAACTAAATCGGCAAAAATGATATCCAACCGCGAAAAGAGGAAGCTAGGGTTTGTTCTAGCGTTTCAAAAATAAGCTCATCCGCAAATAAGCGATTTTCATAAAATCAAACGTAAAATTTCAATATACCCAACGTTTAAGAATTGTTAAACAAATAGCCACATTGATGAGTTTGCACTTAAATCAGCGTTTATAAATTCTAATAAAAAATATAAATAATAAACCTCTTATAAATAAACAATTATAAAAATAAAATAATCATTAATTTCTTCATCCATGATTATTTTTATTTTATATTATTTTGATTAAAGTAAAAATAATTAAATAACAACTTATTAATTAAATACCCGTAACCCTAATATAAATTTATTTATTGAGATGTAAAATTTAACCATCTATAATATAATATACTGTATAGTTAGTATCTAGGTATATAAATATAATGACATGATATTTCTAACGAAAATATCATATACAATATATAATATTCCATGTATATCTACGTATATCATATATTATAAGGGCATAGGACTAGATCCAAAATCACATGTTTAAAGTGGCCTAATTAGTTACAAATCTCATATTATAATATAACAGGTATGATATGTACATATATAGACACCACTTTCATAAAAACCAAATAACACGTACGTTGTAAAGAATGAAAAAATATGTACATATATAAAATAAAAGAATAAAGAACTATTTATTTATAAGGATTCCAATGAAGTGGTATTCTGAATAACACATTTTTTTGTCGTATTATAATTACCTAATTTTAAAGTAATTTTATTATCTAGGTAATCACATTCCCGGTAATCTTTTTTAGCATTAATTCATACCAAACAAGGTTATCAAAAGATTCCTGTAAATGTGATTGACATTAGGGATGGCAATTTGACCCGTTACCCGATTTATTCGGGTCGGGTAATACCCGTTCTTTTTGGGTAAACGGGTAAACGGGTAATACCCGTTAAGGTTTTAACGGGTCCGGGTACGGGTAACGGAATAGCCATCCCGTACCCGGTTACCCGGGACCCGACCCGTTAACTTTTAAATATTTAAAAATATAATAAATCATATGTTTACATAATTAGATGATTTATTTTAAACATTGTTTTAAAAAAATATAATAAATCATATGTTTACCTAAAGATGATATATTATTTTTAAACTTTATATTGTTGATAGATTTTTATTTTATAAACGGGTAAGCGGGTCTACCCGACCCGCTACCTTTTTTTAAACCGGGTAAACGGGTAACGGGTCCAACATTTTTAACCCGTTTACCCGGCGGGTATCCCCGTTACCCGGCCCGTCTCAAAATCCGGGTAAACGGGTCCGGGTAACGGGTAAAAAATTATAACGGGTACGGGTAACGGAATAGGTGTACCCGGCCTTACCCGTACCCGTTGCCATCCCTAATTGACATTACCCCAACCAAACACACTCTTTGTCTTTTATTCATTAATAGCAGGTTGAGTAGAGTAGCCAATAGAAAATTTAGTTTTGACAAATTAAGCCAAGTTTATTTTATTTTGTGAAATAGCCAATAAACCACATTGAACAACCTGATCAGACAAAAATACCATTCATTAAAATGAAGGGTTACCAAATATAAATTAATTAACAAAAACAAAATAAATAAATGAAAAAAATTACAATAAATAACTCTTCCATTAATAGATTAAAAAATTTCCTAAGAATATTACGAGAAAACATTGCCGATCTTCACCGCCAAGTCAACTTGCCATCCGCTCGAACCGCCGATTCTTCAACTGGAAACACAGAGCCTCCCTTATTTTCACCGCCTTCACCCCGGCCCGATTTGCGCGAAGCAGTGATTCCATAGAATGCGCAGGCTCGTTGTTTTCGACTTAAGCCACCGATTTTTCGACCGAAAACACAAAACGTCTCTTGCTTTCACCGCCTCCGACTCTGTGAAGCGGCCACTCCGACTCAACAAATTAACATGAATTAACAAATAAACACAAATAAACCGAAATAAATACAAATAAAAAAGTTACAACCCCTCTCTTTTCTATATTGGCTTAAAAAGTTCAAACACACTTCCACAAAAAAAAAAAAAAAAAAAAAAAAAAAAAAAAAAAACCCATCTTGCTGTCATCATCACGGTTGGATCAAACCGATGAGAGCAATCAAGGAGGGATAATCACGAGAAGGCTGTGTTCCATGTCGCACAAGATCCAGCCCCTCTCGGGCTCCCCTACCGCCACGTGGGTCAAGCTAAGATGGAGACAATCGGTGTCGTCGATGGGCGGGGCGTCGATTCTCCAACCGGAGACGCAGATCCCGCTTTCACCGCCTCTGCCTTCGCCCGCTCCACCAGATCTACGAGGCAGCGGAGATTTACTTTGGTCGAAAAGTCTCACTGGCGACGCGGTGGATGATAGTGAGCAAGCTGGGGACAGAGGAATCAATCTCTATATATCGACGTCGAGCACGACGACAACGTCACTGATGTTTTTTTTTTCAGCGTCCTCTACAATTTCATCGCCGATCTCATTGGGCTCCATCCTGAGAGAGAGAGAGAGAGAGAGAGAGAGACCATAATTAAAGAATGTTAACTGTCAGTAGAGATATACACGTAGAAAATTAAAGAAATAAAATCAAATATCATAAATAACAAATTAAAATTAAAATTGACGATTTTTTAAACTCATAATGACAAAATTTGTATAGTATTTCATATAAACTACCATATATAAAAATGGCTATTTTACCAAAACAAAATTAAAATGTTGGCTAGTTTCCAATTTCAACGGTTAAAGTTGGCTAGTCCATGTGACTTTTCTTAATTTATTTTCAAATTAATTATTTTGTTTGTTAATTAATCAAACGATTTATTTTTATTTTTATAGCAATTAGTTATAAACAAAATAATTGTTGCAACTAATTAATCACATTAATTACGTTCTCTCTCTCTCACCGGTTTTTATGCATGCAATAGTATTTTCGTTTTTTTTCTTTCTTTCTTCCATATTCATATTTATATTCGTATATATTGTATATCTATAGCGTATATTATATATATTTGAATGTAATCTTTTTTTCTCAATGCATAACTCACCTGTACATACAGGATCATGACAAACACATTCCCTTATATATATATATATTTTTGACAAATATTTAAGCTTTGAATTCACATATTTGCCGCCATATGAATTCGGCAACACACCGCGCCTCTAAAATTTCTGTTCTTTAACCCTAAACGGTGGCGGAAGATTTTTTACGTTTTGCAAATCTTTGAATATTTTTGGGTTTTATTTTATTTTGAATTTTTTTTTTCGTTTTTGTTTCTCATAATTTTTCAGACATGGTTACGAATGTTTGAAGAGAAAAATAAAATCACGTCTGATATTGAACTTCTCAACATCACGCTTGAATCGATGATTTCTGAGGTTTTTTTTATGAATATTGTAAGTTAATAATCGTTAAAATATGTTAATAATAGGTAAATTTTGTTAATTAACATTAATAGTTAATTATGCCTAAGTTTCTGAAATTTTGCACAGTTAATAATCGTTAATTTTTGTTAATATTTAATCATATTTATTTTCCTCTTTATGATTTTTTTGGGTCTCTGGCAGTTAATAATTGTTAATTGTTGTTAATACGTGTTCGTCTTCATATGCTTCTTTAAGGTTTTTTTTTTTCCATAATGAAATAATGATCCCTGATTTACGAATATAAAAATTTAGGCGTTTAATAATTTTTTATACAATAAATAATTTCTATTATTATGGTAACAACCAAGGATCGAAATGTTGTTTTCGATGCCGTTTCGAGTCTCCTAATTTACGGAAAATCGACACGCCAACGGAAAATCGAACAGACAAAATGTGAAAAAAAAAAAAGCAAATGAAATGCCGTTTTCGATGGAAAACCGACATGCCAATAGAAAATCGAACAGAAATAATGTTGCATAATATGTTAAATATATATATATATATATATATATATATATATATATGTATATGTGTGTGTGTCTTCTAATTTTTAACCTTATAAAATATATACAATTTAAAATGTAGTTTAATATGTACGTAGGATAATTAATTTTTTTTTATTTATATCATAATGTATATAAATTAATGATGATCTTTTCCTTTTTAAAATTCTTATTTTATGTGATATTTATAAATTTTGTGTTAGCAAAAACGCTTAAAGAACTATATATTGTATCATTGTGTATATTATATTGTACCATTGCGTATATTAGTATGAAACAACTTTATAGTAGACGGAAATTTAGCAAAAAAGTCAAAATATAGAAAGAGAAGTACCCTTGGCATACTAACAACTCAATTAATTATTACTATCGAAATTAGAAAATTTGATTTGAAATTTGTTTCATCAATCGTCTACAATAGATGAAAGGACAAAATCGAGCGCTCTATAATTAAGATTAGTGTGGCCAAATTATTAGTGTCCTCCTAAAAACTATAAGATAAAACCTATAGATATGAATTTATCATGAAAACACTTAACTTGCATATGATTTGTATCATAAGCTTAAAATAACGTAGACCGTTAAAATCGCATTTAAAGGTAGCATTAAACCAAAAAATCATCAATTGTTAGTTATTAATATTATTCCTTCGTGTCGGCACTTGGTATGTATAATAATTACAAATTTACGATGCATACGAAACGATGAAGACTACACCTCTGCGTCGATAAAGAATATATTTTTATTTCCTTTTGTGATTTTGTTATTTTTTTAAAGGACGGGCTAAAGAACTAGTCAAAATGAGATCTCTATTTTAAAATTATAGTCCTATTATTAACATATTTAGGAAAATAGTCAATTTATCATGACAACATTCCAATATTCCAATTATACCCTTAGGTTAATATTATTAACTATCATAGTAAATAATATCATCCATAACAAAAAAAATTAGTAAATCTAATTAACAATAACAAAAACTACAGTAAATCTTATTTGTTGTAACAAGAATAACAGTAAATCTTATTTACCGTAACAAGAACAATAGTAAATCTTATTTACCGTAACAAGAAAACAATAAATCTTATTTACCGTAATAAGAATTATGATAAATCTTATTTATCGTAACAAGAACAAAATTAAATTTTATTTACCGTAACATTTTGTAGTTAATCTAACAGTAAATACGATTTACTAATATTTCATATTAACAGTAAATCGTATTAACCATTGAGTAAATCATTCGTTTCTATGATAAATATAACAGTAAATACGATTTACTAATTATTTCATATTAATAGTAAATCGTATTAACCATTGAGTAAATCATTCGTTTCTATGGTAAATATAACAGTAAATCCGATTTACTACAGATTTGTTAGAAAATTCTAGGACAAACACTTTCAACAGAATTACTACAGAGAAAATATGAAATAAATACAGAGAAAATCGTATTAATTTCTACATACATGAAATCGTGATCAAGAAGACAAACACTTGGTACTATTCCAACCAATAAATAACCACCAAATTTATCTCTTCTTTCAAAGTTCCTAAGTTTTATATAACTTACAGCCATATACAGAAAATACAATTATCAAGTCACACAACTAGCTTTGAAAAAAGAAAAAAAAAAAAAAAAAACTACAATCTTATTTACCAAACTACCCGTGAAAGCCATTCACCAATAAAAGAGACTCTCTTCTTGTGTTGGAGTCAAGTCACAGAGTTCATTTTTTTTTTGTACCTTCCCATCTCTATATCTATCTAAACACTTCAAAGAATAACTCGGCTTCCTTTAAAATGGGTTTCTCTGCTTTAGGCCTCGTTGAGATAATAGTAACACTTTCAGTTTCAGGGCTGTTTTTGGAAGCAGACTCAAAGACGTTTTGGGGAGATATACAAGTCCTAAAAGACCTCAGGAGCGAGTTGGATCCCGACTCAGTGAACCCCGGCTCGTGCGTGGGCTCGTGGGACTTCTCCGCCGACCCTTGCGACAGCCTCTTCAGCGAGCGCTTCACATGCGGCTTCAGGTGCGACGACGCCGACGAGTCCGGAGGGAGTCGACTCACCGAACTCGCCCTCGACCAGACTGGCTACTCTGGCTCGCTCGCTTCCCTCTCATTGAATCTCCCTTTCCTCCAAACCCTACACCTTGAAGTACGCAAAGAGATGTTAGCGTTACAAGCGGTGACTCTCCAAAAGAAGAAAAGCAAGGCCATCCATGATGAAACCGTTGACGAGCACTTGGCCGGACGCTTCGGTCCGACTCACATAGAGCTTGACCCCGACAAACAATACGAACATGATATGATGCTCTTAAAAGAAGCCGTCAATAGACACAACCAGATACTTGGAGATCTGGCCCTGGTGGGGTTCCGGGATTGCACCACCACCTCCTCATTTTTTGCCAGATAGTGGACGACAATCAACTATTCCGGAAATCACAAATCCGAAATTGAAGCAACGATTAGGACGAGCTGTTAGCCGCTACGTCATCCACGAGATCGAAACTCCGACCCACGTGTCGTCTCACAGGCCCGAGCGAAAGGTGTTGATGTGGACACCGTATTGAGCGAAGATGTCGGTCACAGTTCGCATGGATCATCAGACGATGGACGTGGTCCGAATGACAGTGACGATGATGGAGGCGGTGGTGATTTTGGCGGTTATCATGCTAGTCAAGATGTTGGTGGTGGTGGCCAACCTTACGATCCGTGAACTATGGAGCAATGTTATCAAGCCACGCAAGATTCGGATCACGGGTCACGACGTCAAAGATCTGACAGGTTAGTGTATTCACATTTATTTATGTCGGAGTTCTCAAACAATGTACGTATGCTGAATATGGAAAGTAATATATTATATGTTTAACAGACCCGGAGACTACTTTGACTTTGAGACCGGATCGTATTACGGTGATGGAACTCAGAGAACGCCAGCGCATTACATATCTTCTGGTAGTGATTACGGCGGTGACTTCCAACAAAGATATGGAGCATACATGTCCTCTGGTAGTGAATACGACGTCGACCACTTGATGTCTCAGTTTGACACAATGTCATTCACTACATCAGACACACCTAGTGACGGTTCGTATACTTGTTCTTCTTACCGTTATCCTAATATGATAAGAGTGCCACAGCCACAGGTGAATCCGCAAGGAAGTGGACGTCATACGTTCGGTGTACGCGTAGATCGGTTCGGTGCCGGGCACATTATAGCATGTGCACTAGGATGTCCACTAATAAGTGAAGCTGTGGGGTACGATCAAGCTGACTACGACAGACATGTTCAAAACTTCTGACAATCATACAAGGGGAATTTCACTTGGTCTCAATATTGTGAGCTTCAAGAAAACCAACAGAGTTTTATCCCACCGGGACGTCCAGTAAGATTCTATTGATACATTTAATTTTCTATTGTAACTATATGTTTGTAAAACATATTTATTTCATGAACAATTTGAATGTATGTCATTCAATATGAAACATTTATGCTAGATATGTATGATTTGAAGTGTTTTAAATTTGAACTACATTTACAAATATATATATATATATATATATATATGTATAACTATTCTTTTGTTTCGCCACATTATTTTCGTTCGGTTTTCCATCAATAACGGAATTTGAAAACGGCATTTCACTTGCCTTTTTCACATTTTTTCGTTCTGTTTTTCATCGACATGACGATTTTCGATAAACCAAGAGACTTGAAACGGCAACGAAAACGGCATTTTAATCCTTGATTTAACCTTAATTTTATTTGAACTCTATTACATCTAATCAATGACGGATCTAGGTGGGGACCAGGGTGGGCCAATGCCCCCCTCAATTTTTAAAAATTATTTTTTTAACCCCAAATTTTTATACTTTTTTATAATTTTACCCATAAATTTTACTAATAATTATGTTTTTGACCCAAATTTGTAAGTTTTTTTTTCAATAATGCCCATCCTAAAAAATATTTCTCAAATTTGCCCCCCCTTGATTGAAATCCTGGCTCCGTCACTGCATCAAATCACATCAGTTTCCCACTAAAAAGAAAACGGATTTTAAATATCAAGTTGTCTAATAAAGTAAAGATTGTTAGACAAAAATTAGGGACATTTCAACATAAATTCACTAGTCCTTAAAAAAAAAAAAAAAAAAAAAATCATAAGAAATTATCGTCGTGGACTCGTGGTCATGAGGTAAAAGTCTCAGAAAAAAGAAGAATCCAGAATAGTCCAATTCGACGTGGCAGTGTCTGCAATACTGTCACTCCACGACCTCGTTCCACTCGAAACGCCATTTTCAGAAGAAAAAGAGACTCCCACTTCCACTCTAACTATCCCTCCGTACAATCTCTCTCCTCTTTCTCTGAAAATGTGGTCGTCGGAAGTCGGCGGTGACACGGCGGGGCTGGAATTCCGATCTTACCAGGATGAGGCGTGGTACAACGTGACTGTGGGGGCGGAAGGAGAGTCTGTCCGGGTTCGCTTCGCCGGCTTCCCTACCCACGACAACGTTTTCGGTCCCGGCGATTTCGGCCTCGATCCGAAGCGCGTCGACGACTTCGCCGCCCGATTCCGGCCGGTCTCCGTCCAGCTCCAGGACTCCCAGTGCAGACGCGCCACTTCCGGCCTCCTCGTCTGCGCTTCCCACCACTTTGGCCAAGAAGACGTCCGATTCTATGACGCCCTAATCGATTCGGTACAATCTCTAGATTCCTTCTATCTACTGTCTGTAATTCTCTCTCCATAGCCACTGTCTAGCTCGCTCTGGAATATCTCTATCTACTCTATGTGATTGTATATCTATCTATACATGTCTCTCTGTGATTCGCTCGCTCACTTGATTGATTCGTCTGGGTTTAATTTTCTCTTTATTATCTTAGGTTGATCTAGCTGAGCACTCGCTCAATGCCGAGGGAGAGGAAGAGTGTCAGTGCAACTTCAATCTTTTGTGGCTTCATGGTCCTAATGCCGGGAGTATCACCGGAGAAGGCATTCCACAGATTTGTAGGGTTCAATTCCGAGCGGAGATCGATCCTGTTGTTGCCTCGTTCGTGAGCAGAGCGAGAGAGAGGTTTGAATCGCCGTCCGCCAAGAGGAAGTTGCATCAGTTTGAAAACCACCGGATCGAAGCTCCTACGTTGAGGATTGGGCATAAGCTCAGTTTTTCTCATCACTCCAAGCAGGTATGTGTTGTTTCTTTGCATTGAAACTCCGAGTATGAAGAAGTAGAAGAAGATGAAGAGAAAATACAATGTACATACATTAATTGATATGAGTTATTAAAGAGTAAAGCTGAGTATTTATTAAGTCTTAACTAATTGATAAGACTAATGAATCTGGACACTAGTGAAGCTCAGCTAATTAACAAGTGGCTTATTCTACTAATGGTTTGTTTGTTTGTTTATTTGGGTCTTTGTGAAGTTTTCTTTCGTTTTCAATCTGGTTTTCTAACTGTGTAGGAGACAAAACGCATCCGATGGAGTTTCAGCGACGAGCTGTGGTCGACATGTGCGTTGGTTTTCGTAAATCCCTTTTTCGATCAATTGATAAACGTTTGATTTCTCTTGCTCTTATGTCTGAACTTTCTGGCTTGAATCTTGGAATGCGTTGCAGGGACTTTCGGTTACCCGAGCCAAAAATCCGGGGAAGATTCGGACCTTGGAGGGGTCGGGAATCATTACTCGATCGTGGTCGAGAATCTGGAGATCGGTCTGAGGCCATTGGCGATGATGGAGTTTCTACGCGCCGAGGTGTCAGTGTCGGCTCAAGCGTTTGTGGTTCCGAGCTTGAAGGGCGAGATCTGTACGCGTGGATATATCGTTGTGGACTCCAAAGAGAAGTTCCAGAGGCTCTGTGCTTTTCTGGAGGGCTCTCGTCACTTCATCGTGTCCGCATTGGGAAGGTAGGCAATCTTTAGAACCTGGAAAGAAAATTTGAGGGGCTGGAAATGAGAATCCATTCTATTTTTCATCGTTTTTTTTTTTTAACTGAAGAAGATTCAAGCAAAAGAATTTTTTTTTTTTTTAAATAGAATTGGGATTTTATTCCTTGAGAAAATGTGGGGAAAGGAAGTTTTGATGATTTCAAACACAATACAGAATTTTGTTTGATCGAATTTCCAGTATTCATCGTAAAATCCGAATTCCAAACATAGCCATAACTAATGAAACTGTTAGGTGTTTATTAGTATTGTTATTGAAAAATATCATTTTTGTTTTTTTTTTCCCTAATTAAGGTGTTTTATTATCATTTGTTTTTAATACCTGATTTGGTCTAGTGGTAATTCTACTCAACCTCCAAAGTGAAGGTTGTGGGTTTATTATTCTCCGCTGGCACCTTAAAAAAAAGGGCCCATTAAGTAAATAGCCACATTTTCTGTTTGACATTGCTAAATAGTCCATGTTTCGTAAATTTTAGATAAATAGTCATTTTCATATATTTACAGACGTAAATTTTAGATAAATTGTCACTTTTATCTATTAGGCCACGTCATCTTTATGACTATTTAAGATTTATAAAACGTTGGTTATATAACAATTTCAAACGTTTTAATTGGCTATTTATCTAATTATTTTATTGATAAATTTACAGGCCATGGGTGATGACTGAAACAATGACAGTACATAACACTCTTCGAGCAACAATTGAAACCAATACACTTATATCTCAGGTTAGTAGCATACTTTGTAGTTTTCTCATATATTTTAGAAGTCGAATTATGCATTTATACCGGGTTTTCAACAATCTTATACTTATCCCCGAGATTATAATTTATTACTTAATTATTTGTTTATTCCTTTGATGATTAAAAAACTTAGCCTATTTAAAATTCTACCTTAACTATTTAAAAATTAAAAAAAAAATAGTCCAAACTAAGAAAAAACTCTTGTCTCATGTTATGAGAGTCGTAAGAACGAGCTGGACTATATGCTTAGTATCTGAATAACTAGGTAATAATATGGAAATTGCATGTGGCAGTGATTTTTTTAACCAATCGCAAGTGTAGTATATTTAAAGTTTTTATTGCAAAAATAGTATATTTTAAGTCGTAAAATAATCATTTTTTCATTTACAATTTTTTTAAAATTTATTACTTTGAGTTTTATTTAATTTTGTTTATTATTTACGGTTTCATTTACAAATTTATTAGTAAAATAATAGCAAATAATTGCCTATTGCTTAAAAAAAATATTATTATCTTATATATAAAACCACCACTATTTTAGAAATGTTGTACTTTAAAAATACTATTCTCCTAATTTTTCAAATTAGGAGTAGTCATTTAGATGTTTCCATACCTATTCTAATTTTTGTTAACTTTTTATTAATAAATTTTTAAAATAGTATGTACACAACATCTTTCACTTTTTTTTCTCATCTATAGTCCAGTAATTTAAAAATTAAAAATATAATTCAAACTAAAACAAGATGCGTGTCTCATACTATGAGAGTCGTAAGCACGAGATATATTATATGTTTAATGTTTGAATAATTGGGTTATATTGTTACAATGTGGAAATTGCATGTCCCAGTTTTTTTACGAATCGCAAATATAGTGTATCTAAAGTTTTTATCATGAAAATATTGTTCTAAAAGTTGTAACGATCATTTTCTTAATGTTACTGTTTTTTTTTTAATTTACTACTATGGGTTCTATTTATCTTTGTTTACTATTTACGGTTTCATTTTAAAGTAAAACAATTGCAAATAATTGTTTATAGCTTGAAAAAAAAAAAAATTATCTCGAACTAAAAATCGGAAGAGTGGCATATAGCCCATTTAAATTGCTTACATTAGAATTCTAGTCGAAGTTTCTAAAAATTTAAAAAATAATTCAAATTCAAGCCAGATGCATGCATTGTATTATTGAGACGTATGCATGTGTTGAGCTATATCTATAATATTTAAATATCTAAGCTCTAAGTTTAATTAAATGTAGTCATTTGGCTAATTTTTTTTCTTAAAAACTAGTATTGCACTTTAGAAATACTGTGCTTGTAATTTTTTTTAACTCTCAAGTAGGAGTAGCTATTCAACTATTTTATACAGATTTCCCATATACCTATCCTAATTTTTGTTAACTTTTTTTTATTTTTTTTTATTTTTTAGTTTAACTTTTTATAATAAAATTTAAAAATACTATGCACACAACATTTTTTTTTTCCATTTATTTAGGTGATTTTGAACAAAACAAAAAGAGAGAAAAAATGGTGGATGATGCGTGGTCCTTTGGACATTTGAAATTGGGAAAATAATACATATATACCCTGTGTTTAAGTGAAATGTCGAGTTTAATTTTTTGTATTAAAAAATGTCGAGTTTTTACTTTCGGTTTGATTAAAATGATGAAATTGTACAATAAAATAGATAACAATGCCTCGAATATTCTTTTTATTGAGTTTTTATTGAAACCAAAATCAGTACCTCAACTCTCAAATTCCTAATTTTGAAATAAAAATAGTCATAAATCGAAATAGACTAATAAAGCTCGTATTTTTCAAGAGATGGTTTCCTTCCATGTTCGAATTGCAACTTTGAGTCTTGGATTTGACAATCGAATAAGTGATTTTGATGATTATAGACTTTATTTTTACCATTTTTCTCTGTTTTTACTCTCCATGATCCACTGATGATTGTTTGTTTTTTTCTTTTTTAAATAAATTATAAATAAGAGTAAAATGAGGTTTACATATAAATATTAGAGTCAATATCAATGAAAATTCAATAAAAGGAATATCCGTGACATTGTTATCTATTTTAGAGTATAAATTCGTTATTTTATTAAACAGATGGTACAAACTCGACATTTTTTAAAATTATAGGTTAAACTCAATATTTCACTAAAACAAAAAAGTTATTTTCCCTTTGAAATTTATTACAGAAAATATCAGGAAATACTAGAGTAGGTGATGAGTCATTAAATAAATGTAAGAGATTATTAAATAAATAACAGTAAACCCGTGGTATAGGTACGATATTATTAAAATTTTCGGGAATGATTTTTGACACGACCTCACGATTTTCCCCAACAAAGTGATAAACACCAAAAACTCTTTAAAATTGTTCCACTTGTCAAAAGCTGTGTGGATCGTCCAAAATCGTGAAAGTGATAAACACCAAAAACTCTTTAGGGCATGGATTCAACATTTGTCAAAAAAAAAAAAAGATCCCATGACAAATCTTCATAGTGGGTCTTATAAAAAAAACCTGTATATCAAAGTTTCAAATTGGTCCATTGGCTTATGATGGAATTTTATAGTTTATTTCCATATGTATAAATAAAATCTGAAACACAGATACGAAAGAAAATGAGATGTATAAGGGTAGAAATAGTCTTCAAAATTAAATATTTGATGTTAAAGGTATTTTAGTTCAAATTTGTTTGAGTAAGAAGTTATTAGTGAGTGTCCTATCATATTGTTTTTTGATTGTTTCATCTTAAAATTCTGCAGAACATTATAGAGAATCGGGAAAATGAAAGCACAAGCAGATTGAAGGTTGTTCGTCTGGGAAGCGATCAATACAAAGTGGCGGAGGACCTTAGTGAGGTGTACAAGGAATTTTCCAAGCACCATCCGAGAATTCACAAGAGGCTAATTGTCGAAGAAGGGAAAATCTGGATGAAGCACAATGCAGAGCGCGGAGTGGGAATCTGAGCTCCAACTTTTGACTCTAATGCTTCATCTAAAATGATCAGCTCACTTTTGCTTTTGTACAAAAAAAAAAGGCCATAGCTATAGCTTATACGGTGTTTTTAGAACCTGAAAATGCAACCCTGGAGCCTCTTATCTTTTGTGGCTCGACACTTTTGTACTCGGAACAGAACTTAGAATGAAGATATACATAGAAATGGTAAATTGTTTGCTCCTTTGTTTTTTTTTTTTTTTTTTTTCTGCGTAATTCATCGTATATGATAAATCTACCAACCATCTCACTCCCTTTCTCCACCAATTCTCCCCGCCCGCAGCTCCTTTCTCTCATCTCACTCGCCCAAAAAATACAAAAGATAAAAAATATATTTCTATTCCAATTCTCTCTAATAGAAGAAAAAATATTCACTCTCAAAGTCCTCTTTCTAGGTTAAATTATGCCAAATTTTCTACTCAACTAATTATCTCACTCGTACGCATTTGAGATTAAAATCAAGAGAATGAAAACAATCTCCACTCACACAAACGTCGCCAAGACTAATTTTGAGCGTCGTAGCACGCGTCGAGGGGAAACCCTACGCGATCCTCTAGTTCATGTTTTCTCTTTTCTTAGGAGACCACGACGGCGAACTTACTCTTGGCGTGGAGTCGAGAGAAGAACTAACTCACTCCCTGATGAGTGCGTTTTATAGGTACAAATCGTTCGTTCTCAGACTTGAATCGAAGCGAATTTTTATATGTTTTTTTATTATATATTTTTGTGTTTTTATTTGTTATTCTAAGTTTTTCATGAGCTAAAAGTGTTTTGAGGGAAATGGAGCAACTTTGGAATGACTTTTTCGAACGAGTTAGAGCTAAAACATCGTGTTTCACCGCGCCGCGATGCCCAAAATGACTGTTTTTGTTAATTTCCTGATTTTAAAGTGTTTTTTACCCTAGGATCTCATCTAAGGGTCTAAATACCTCCCAAAAAAAAAAACCCTATATACGTATTTAGGCTCTCAAAAACACATTTTTTTCCCTTTATTTTTCTTAGAGTGTTTGGGTATTTTTGAGAGCTTTTGGAAGAGCAAAAAGTGTTCTTTACCGGAATTGACAACCCGACGAGTCTCCGAACTTCAACTTCAACCGTTCTTCTTTCTTTTTCTCTTTTTATTATTTTATTGTTTTGAGTTATTGTTGAACATCAAGTTTATTTAATATGAATTCTCTTTTGCCTTCAGTCTTTGTTTTATTGTTTTTAATTATTATGTTATGTTTAGTGTTGACTATGAACATCATTAGAGGCTAAGTTTCTTATAGGGTTGTGATGTAGCCGAAATTGATAATGGTTGGGGGGTTCGTTAGGATTAGATGATTATTGTTTGCTTCATTATTATGTATTGCTTGATATGAATTATGGTTAATGCTTTCTAGTGCTTGATCACTACTAGAATTGTTATCTAGAATTGTTTAGCTACTTGATAGAGAGTAAAAAATCATGTTTTTGTTCACATCTTCATCGTTGATCTAGGTTAGTTGAAAATTCTAGGGAATTGTGTAATCAGTTGAGCTCTTGTATTTATTGCATGTAATTGTTTTAATAGGATTAGATGCCGAGAGGATAACAATTTGTCAATTGCATAAATTTGCTAGATCACTCGAGAGAGGCTAGTGAATAATTTTGATAAAGCGAGATTAGAATCCATAGAAGTGGATTTTTATTATTCGAGTCCGAAACCCCCGATCTAATTAGTTCCGGTGAAATCGTGACTCATTCTTTCCTTATATTAAAAACTCGTGTTAATTCTTTGTTTTTGGTTTATTTAGTTTTTTAAAACGTCTCAAAATCTCATCACCTTTTTTTTTTTTAATTAATTGGCTACAAGTTAGAGTAAATCGTTAAAAATTGTTAGTTATCGTGGGATCGATACTCGTACTTCATGCACACTATATTATTTGGGCGAGACGTACGTTTGCATATGTGATTTATTCGCAACACTCTTGGTGTGGAGTCAAGAGAAAAGCGAATTACTCCGTGGAGTCGAAAAAAGAACAAATTTACTCCCGGCGTAAAATCGGGAGAAGAGCAAATTCAACGTGAAGTTGGATGAAGAGCAATCAACACCACAGTCATAATCTAACAAAAGCAATGTACGTGATCAAGTCCGCTTAACATCTTTATTCTTAACATATTTCTCACGAATAAGGATGATATTATTAATAGATAAATTGTCGTGGTTCGTAGTCATGTTTATGACGTGGAGTCATCTGATTGGCCCATTCGAAAATGGAAGCCAGTAGGAGTATGACACGTGGCAATGTAAGGAGACCGAAAGCTAAATATGTACATCTTCCCTCGAACAATTTTCAACTCGCGGAACGTGTATTGTTATTGAGCTTTGTTTCCCAGCAAAGCCAGGATTGAGAAACGATTAACTTCAGAGCTTCTTTCGAATCAGATCTCAATTCTAAACGCACACAAAATATTTGAAACCCCAATCGAAGGCCGATCAAATCAAGGTAAAGCGTTTCACGCTCTTCTCGATCGGTTCGTAGCCAATTGATCTTTCCGATTGGAATTTTATTTATATTTTTGCGTGTTCATCTGCAGATGGAAGTTTTGCGGGGTGAGAGGAAAGTGGGTCTGGGTTTAATGGCGGTGGGTCTTGTGGTAATTATGAGCCAAATCCAGGGGTCGTTGGGGATAAGGTTTGTGATTGAGAAAGAAGAATGTCTGTCGCACAATGTTCAGTACGAGGGTGACACTCTTCATTTCTCTTTCGTCGTCATCAAATCCGACGCCACGTGGAGTTACGGTAACGAAGGTGTTGATCTTGTGGTACGTGCATTCCTCTACAACTCTCTCTCCTCTTCGTTTGTTTCTCGCCATTTTACACCCATTTAAAATGGTTTTCCTGTTAGATTCTTGTGAATTCCCAGGGATTTTAGATGCAGATTCATTGAAATCCAAAGTTTTGTCCATTTTATATGAAATTGATTTCAGTAGTTTAGTGAGGCTATCGATCTAATGTAGAGATTGTCACGGTGTACGAACAGTTTGAGTGATTCAGGTTTTGGAATTTCAAGAATGACATAAAACTATGCCAAAGAAATTGACAAAAAAAAAAAAAAAGTTTCGAGAGAGAGAGATAGCTGTGAGCTTTTTGTTATTAGGTTTCAAGAATTATTTATAATGCAATGATCATCAAGTGAAAAAAAGAAAAAGAAAAGCAAAAGAGTTCCGTCGAATCATTTGATCAAGAGGAGTTCTAGGCATTGCTAGAAGGAACAGTTCCGAGGACAAATTGTTTCACAGAAATAGACTTGAAATGTATATCAGTTGAGTTCTTCGAATGTCTATCATATGTGACAATTGGCAGTCCCCGGATAGTAACAATTCTGATAGTTCAGCCTCAACCGACATGTTTGTGACAAACGTGGTCGTATGTTACGGTCTTAGTCGACTCTCACATTTCCATATATGGGATTGGAATGTGGGAAGTATAGGCTTAGTAAATGGGGTTCACACGCCAAATGGAGTTTTGAAAACCGGTAAAAAAAATTCCTGAAAAACTTCCTAGTATTTAGTCACAAGATGTTTAACATCACCTTGTGATAAAGCCTTTTATTCGTGGTAAAATTTGAACGCTTCTGTGAGATGAGAGGGGAATTTCCGTAAATATGGGCTTAGCTGCTTTCAAACTCGCTGATTATGTACAGTAATCAAGACGTCCATTTACCGTAACGATTTTTTTTTTTTTTTGGGGGGAATCATTTTCAGGTAAAAGGACCTGGGAACGAGCAACTTCACGACATACGTGACAAGACAAGTGAAAAGCACGAGTTTGTCGCTCACAAGAAAGGCATCTACCGTTTCTGCTTCACCAACAAGTCTCCTTATCACGAGACCGTCGACTTTGATGTGCATGTTGGCCACTTTGCCTACTACGACCAGCACGCCAAAGATGGTAATGAACGCCTTTTATGGTGCAAATGCACTTCGTTTGTGATTAAAGAGAGCCGTAATATTTGATGTGATGATGTATATATATATATGTGTCTGTGTGTGTGTACAGAGCATTTCGCTCCGTTGTTGGAACAGGTAGGGAAATTGGAGGAAGCCCTTTACAACATCCAGTTTGAGCAACACTGGTTGGAGGCTCAAACAGACCGTCAGGCTATTGGTAACTAATTATATTTCTACTTTTAGGCCCTTCTTTCCTTTTATTTTCTTGTTTTTCCCCTTCTAGCAAACATCTAGAACACCATAGTTACCCATTGAGTCTTAAGTCAAGTCTTGTCATTTGTTTTAAATTAGTTGGTCAGTTATCATATTCGAGTTTTTATTTTTTATTTCCCTTTCTACTCGAGTGTTTGGGATATTGTTGTATTGGCTAATGTTTTCGATCCGAAACGCAGTGAATGAAAGGATGAGCAAGAGAGCAGTCCACAAAGCACTGTTTGAATCTGCATCGCTCATCGGAGCAAGCGTTCTTCAAGTCTATCTCTTGCAACGCTTGTTTGAAAGGAAGCTTGGAACATCCAGAGTTTAAACACTTTTTTTTTTTTTTTTTTGGTCACCTTTTTGGTTCTCTATTATGTTGTAGCACACAAAAATGGGACACGCATACTTTTATCTCCGAGACGTTACGTAATGGAAATCTTGCATTAGATTATCAATTATTTTGACTCGCTATTAGTTTTTTTAGTGGCATTTTCTCATTGACAAAATCTTCCGAGAACAATAAAGCTTTGTTTTTATCATTGATTTTGCTTGTTCATTGGCAATGCTATGAATCATATATCCATTTGAATTGCTAGTGTAACATTTTTATTGTTCCAGGTTCTGTTTTTACAAGATCATATTGAATATTATATATTAAACAAAACCCGAACCGAACAGCCAGTTTTCATCAATTTGACATGTTTAAAGATGTAAAGGTAATAAGATATACTGTTGCTCTATTTTTCACTCCCTTCTATTGAAATAACAAAAATTCAAAAAAAATATCACATTCACAGAAAACAAACAAATAAATTCACCATTCAAAAGGCCATAGAACGGGAAAAGAAAATGACCATAGAACTTAAATCCACCAAAACAACGAGAACGTAGTAATATACTATTGTCCAGCGACCATACTTGTCTTCTTCGGTGCAATGCGAGTCTGATTCGGCAGAGGACCAATCATAGCTTTGGACTCAGCTCCAGTCTTCTGGAATATATAAATAGATATATTTTCTCGGAGCATAAACAAATACAACATAAAATTTCTGTTATTTCTGGAATATGTCGTAAAGCAGTGTTCTTTCTTTCGTTCTTCTTCCTCATGTCTCGGAACGCAAGCAGCAAAACCATTTCTTCTGCAAACAAAATGAAATCAGAATTCAAACATCCACAAAATCTATTAAGAGGTATCGGTTATAATAAGGAAACTCTAACCAGACTAGATTAGTTTGTTTGAGAAAATCTGAGGCCAATTCAACACATGCCAAGTATATATAGAATTAGATATTGAAGGTATGTTAATTTAATAGACTGATAAAAGACGGCACTCAAAAGGGTCAGGGTAAATGGGCTTGAATTACCTATAGGAATTAGTCACACTCACACTGTATTGCATATATTCTGGTTTATTATGTGAATCGGTGAAGATCTAAGTTCAAACATCAGAGGAGTAGAGCGAAAAGATAATAAAGCATGTATTAATAATAAGGCAAAGGAAAAAGCAACTTACAGATTGAGGCTTTCCAAGGACAGCCTCGTGCTTGAAGGCTGGGTCGCCCTTCGGGGGCGATTCTGGTTTTCCACCACCGCCCGTCTTCTTCTCGTTCCGAGCCTTGTTGAAGATTACTGTGAATCCCTCGGCTGATGCCGGGTCGTTCACATCCCATTCACCGAACTTTGGCAATGGTCTTCCTTTTTCCTACACAAGAATATAACACAATTACTTCACATACAGGCAAAAAAAAAAGAGGAAGTTCTTCAGGGATTGATTTCTCTTATACAAACAGCGTGAAATTTGGAAATCATCGGTATTGGCTCAATTACTCAATAGGCTTGCACTGAACTAATAGAATCACAACCCACAGGACATGTGATTTAGAGTATATGACAACCAAACCTAACCTTACCAAAACCCCCAAAATAAGTTCTAACCTATGGTTTGATAATTTCTAAACATCAAACTTGGCATAGCTCATAGGGATGTAAAAGGACCAGCAGTGAACTATCTATACCAAATTATTTAATAATCAAATTTCTATCTAGTCATTTGACACAAAAATAATGAGAATTCTATCGTCGACTAAAAAATATGTTTGTGCACAATGAAACTGAAATCAACGTAGTCCTCGTTGAGTCGCAGAAGACGGATAACTAGTTCATCTAAGCTAAAGAGAAAGCCAAATATATATAACTGTTAATAAAATAAAAACTAAAATCATCATGAGACGCACAAAATTTACATAGAAATGAAAATCATCAAACCTTGCTTAACAACTTGAATTGAAATAGAACGAAATGAAAAAAAAAAAAAAAAAAACCGAAGGGGACTTCGGAAAAGTTTGATCTCGATTCAAACAAAGCGCAATTCATACGAGACCAGACAGGTAGAATGATAGAAACGTATAAATACAGAACTGGCTGTTATAAGAAGAAGAAAAAAAAAATAGATTTTTAAGCGTACCGCCATGGATTCTTTCGATGAAGCTTTTTAGGTTTCTTTTTCTTCTTCTTTTGAATCCATATGAAATTAAAAGCTTGCTCTGTTTGCTGTGGGAACGAACTTGTTGGCTATCGATTATTATTCCTTCTATATTTTTCTCTCTTTCTTTGTTTTAGAGATATGGGAAGAAGAGGTGAGAGTGGGCTCGATGGGCCAGAGAGTGCTATTGCCCATCTTAATAATAAAAAAAAAGATGGTGGGCCCACAATTTTTGAACCAATTAACGGTGCTCTGCTCTGTTTTATTATTGTTTTTGCCCGCGAAGGCTTACCTTGACCAAAAATGCTCAACTTGATAGGTGATGTGATGTGATCCAATAAGATCAGGCTCATTGTAGCATATGTACAGCTATTTCCTCTCCTTGCATTTTGAACATGATTTGGTTGCTTCAAGAACAACAATAGTCATGTTCTTTTTCTTTAATTAATTAGTCTTTCAAATTTATAAACTTTCTTTTTTTATTATAATCATGCGTCTTGATCAAATAACTAATTCAATTAAAAATATCTTTATTCTTACGTTCTCTTTTGTCTTCTTTTTTTTTAAAAAAAAAATCTCTCTTTTGTTGATCCATTGATGAACTTCACCAACCTTATTAAAACGAACCATTCATTATTATTCTTTCACGGATTTTTCTGTTTTTTTTTGTTGTTTATTTCACTTTTTTTTTTAAAATCAATTCCCTCTTCCTTTTTGCTTGAATTTCAAAAAATTAAAAAAAAAATCATTTCCCACATAGGTAGGCATGGCGGTCAAGGCTCGTTTTTCTAACTTCTTTTTCGAGTTCCTCAACCAAGAGAACGGTGGATTTCTCTTTCCTCTCTCTTTTGTCTCCCATTTCATTTCTCTTTTATCTTTTTCTTCTTGATTTCATTCTACCATCCATTGACGAGTACCAATTCTCATATTAATGGTAGATCTTTGTCTCCCGCTTTGGGGATCTTATCCAATGATTTGAGTGACATCACTTATAGGGACGGAGCTGGGTAGGGCCCAAGGGGGTCCAATGCCTCCGTCAAATTTTGAAAATTGTAATTTTTACCCTATAATTTTTATAAAAATTTATAATTGTACCCAAATTAATATAATATTTTTAAATTTACCCCTCTTGAATGTATTTTTTTTCAAATTTGTCTCCCCTCATTAAAATTCCTGGTTCCGCCACTGATCACTTTGTCTCCTCGAAGACTTACATCAGAAGACATCCCAAATAATTTTAAACATCCCCTAGAGACGTTGTAGAGAATTTATGATTCTATTTTTTTTTTAATTCGATCAATTAAAATGCTCCACCTCTAAATGCAGCATTTGAAGATAACATCGACAACCCCACCCTCGTGCTATTGCTATTACTTGCTAGGTTTCTAAAGTGAGAATTCTGAAATGCAGTTTTTAATTGTAGATTTTTAAATGGTGTTTGAACTTGATTGAAGTATAATCATCACTTCTCATTCTATTAAAAAAAATCAACTCAAGCTCTTTTCAAATGCGAAATAACTTATGATCAATTATAGTCATTAAAGTAACATTTCAATACACCTTTATTCCTTTCAAGTTGAACTAATTGTTTAACAGACGTATAATGCGAAACTTCGTCTGAATTGCATATTTAAATCTAATTTGTGAAACAGCTTATTGTAGCCTGTTATGCCCACTAAATACAACTACTCACCAGTGTCTCCACCATGGAAAGAAATTTTTAATCGATTACAGTTTTAATTTAAGGCTACAAGTACCAAATTATATAAAAAGATTATCAGCAAAAATCCCATACTCGTGCGTTTACAGATCAAAGGGACCTCTTTGCAGACAAGAAAAACAAATCCATCAAACATAAAATGGAAAAAAGAGCTGTGCTAGGCTGGAGGATTTGGCTGTGTATGTGCGAGTATAATTGAATATATTTTAACCTCATCTTAAAGTTCTATTTCAATAATGTTATTTTTGCCAATACGTCCGTTTAGTTTTATTCCCTTTTACGCTCTCAGCTGTGACCCCACCGTTTACATACTAAACAAGGTTGGAAATATTTGAAATCTGAAGGAAGCAAATACAAATAAAACAGGAACCAATAACATTTTATTTTATTTTATTATTATTCTTTTCCTTGATGCCATCAAATAGGCAGTAATGAACTCCAAAACAAGAGAGGTCTGAGGGGTGAACAACGTTGGAACTTGGAAACAGATTTATTCCAAAACAAATAAAATACATTCTACTTTTATTGGAAATCACACACAGCAGACTCGGGCCCAAAATTAAATTTTAAAAAAAATAGGAAAACAAAAAAAAATCGACCTCTTACAAACGTTGCACAATAACTAAAAACTTCATGTGGTTCAATTCTTCTCTCTAATAAGTTAGTTCTTCAGAGTGAAAGGCTTAGAGAAGCTCGACGACGAACGCAGATGCACCGCCTCCACCGTTGCAAACACCGCCGACACCATATTTCCCGTTCTTCTGCTTCAAAACCTGCAAAGCAATCGAGTTTAGATTTGTATATTGGCCAAAACATAAAAAAAGTGAGAATCATTCGATAAAAAATGATTAAAACACCGAAGAGCATGAAAAGTATTTTACCCCGAGTAATGTGACCAATATACGAGCTCCGCTGCAGCCTAGAGGATGTCCCAAAGAGACCGCTCCACCGTGCACGTTGACCTTTTCCTGAAATAAGAGAATGCCCAAATATTGAGAAATGAAAGGAAATAGACATAGTAGAGCATCCCCATTTCAACGCGTTATGCAATGCTTGTTCATATTCGGACCTATCTGTGTTTAACATGGTATCATAACCAATAGCTCAAACGAACGTCAAGATGAGTTGGCTTAAAGAACCAACACCATGGTGAGGGAACCATGTTAAGGGACACTCTTCTCGTCACTAATTACGTTTTGCGATGGAATCCATGATATTTAATTTTAACCTAGTGTCGTAGTTTAGAAGCTCAAACGAACACCCTGTACGAAAAATGAACTTTGGTGCGAGATGAGCGAGCCTAAAGAGCTACCATAGGATCTCGTTGGCAATTAGTTTTGAGATTCTGGCACCAAAATAACAGGACATATCTAGAGAGAAGGAAAGTCAAGAACTTACGGGGTTAAGTCCGAGTAGTTTCTGGTTCGCAAGAGCTACAACCTATAAATAGAACCACAGCAACGAGATAAATTATAAAACTAAATAAATAAATAAAATGGGATGCAGTTATCCACATTGAGAAGCTAAATTAAGATGACTTGAAGTAAACTTACTGCGAAGGCTTCGTTAATCTCGTAGAAATCAATTTGAGATGCCTCCAAGCCGGCATTTGAAATGGCTTTGGGAATCGCCAGCGCCGGAGCAGTGGTGAACAATTCTGGTGCCTGAAGAGTGGAAACTTGTGTCAGCGTAAAACAATAACATGACAGAAAATAAGCACCTCTGATATCAGTTATGGTTTTTTTTTTCATACATGAGCAGCATCGGCATATCCGGAGATCTTTGCAATAACTTCCAGCCCAAGCTGTATCGCCTTTTCTCCGCTAACTAAGACTAGTGCCGCGGCACCATCGCTGCCAACCAGAAAACTTTACTCAGAAGCTTCGATTATGAACAGTCTAGAGTCCAAGGATATAAAAGTACTTTCAACATTTATTCCATAGCTTATACAAACATGCACACACACATCGGCATGAGATCAGCCGGGTCATCACCAATCTCAAGTGCACAAAAAAGCAGTTGTTGGAAAATGGTTACTTTATTATCTAAATAGATAACTGAAAAAGGGAAAGATAGAAGACCTTATGCTAGAAGCATTTCCAGCCGTTACTGTGCCTCCGGTCTCCTTGAAACTTGGACGAAGCTTTCGCAGTTTTCCGGCATCAAACTGCAATATAGAAAGGAAAAGAAAATTACTGTGCTATTGTGGCACATATACAAGACCTCTTGGAACTAATCTAATGACACTATACAAGTTTATACCTTTCCTAGACCTTCATCCTTGTCCACAATAGTTGAGGGTCTTCCTCTGCCTCCAGAAACCTCAACCTGATTTGTACCGAAATAACTAATATAAGTCGAGGCTTTTAATACACACACAATCACATGTATCAGCTGACTGAGATATATGATACTTACCGGAACAATCTCCGAAGAAAAAGCACCGCAGTCTTGGGCAGCAATACCGCGCTCAAAACTCTGAACGGCAAAGTCATCCTAACAAAAAAAAACCATAGGCATCAGTAAGAATCTATTACAGTGATGCCGACTATCAACTTACTAACCGAAATCCCGAGTGAAGTTGATCATACCTGTTCCTCCCTTGTTATCGAATGGTTCTCAGCGCATAGCTCAGCACACACTCCCATTCCAACATCCTTATACACATCCCACAAACCATCTTTCAACATTCCATCGACAAGAGAATCATGTCCAAGTCGAGATCCTTTCCTGCAATCGAGTATCAGCTTTTATTAAATCCAGCAAGTCTGATATTTACTTTTCCCCAAAGTTAAAAAAAAAAAAAAAAAAAAAAAAAAACAGAGCACACACCTGGCTTCAGCAAGATACTTGGGCACATTAGACATGCTTTCGCAGCCACCGGCCACGACAACATCGTTAATTCCCAACTGAATGCTTTGTGCAGCGAGCATCGTCGCTGAATGAACCAATTGTAATGCACATTTAGACCGTTATATAATCGAACTACGATACGAACACACGCGAAACATGAAAAACGAAAGTGACGATGATTGCGAAATCGACCTTTCATCCCGGACGCGCAGACCTTGTTGACGGTGGTACAGACCACCGAATTCGGGATTCCAGCACCTAACGCAGCTTGTCTAGCTGGAGCCTGACCCAAGTTCGCACTCAGAACATTTCCAAAAAATACTTCTTGCACAAGCGAGGGATCAACGCCAGACCTTTTTAGAGCAGCTACATAACAGCAATTAAAAAAAGGGCTTTTAGAACATGTAGACAAATTTTACAAATCCAGTAACATTTTCTATATATTGAATTACCTTCAATAGCTATTGAACCAAGCTTGGTCGCTGGCAACGACGACAAGCTACCAAGAAATGCACCCATTGGTGTACGGGCAACACCAACAATGCAAACATCTGCAGATCCATTCAGTCAGTACAATTTGCATGAACCCACCATCATAACAAAAGTAATGCCCTTTTAATTCATTTTTATCCATTTGCAGGAAAAAGAAGAAAAAAAATTTGGCCAGAACAACAAATCAGGAATCTACGCAGATAGAAGAGCAAACAAGAAACCTCTTGGCTTTACTGAGTCTGCTGGAGCCATGAGTATCTGAAACACAAAAACAGAACGAATTGAGGCGAATCTATTGCTATTTCATAAAAGTTGTAACTGAAGCGCAGAGATTCGTTACATATGAGCCCAGGCCCAACTTCGAGCTATATATGTATCTATATATATCATATATGTATATAGATGGTAGATGCAAGATTAAGTCTAACCACAGCGCCTCCGATATATGCAAAAGAAAAAAAAAACCAGAGAATGACAGGTAATATCCGATATGGAGGAGGAGAGGAAGGAAGAGAAGGTTTATTATATGTCTGGGAATTTGAAGATGACAAAGGAACAAGTCTTGGAATTGTGTATAAAACAGTCTTTGAAGGAGAAACAAGAAGGAACATAAAAAGTCTGTCCAATTAGTAAATCCAAAGTTTTTTTTACTCGTCTATGACCTTAGCATGAACGTTACGAGTTTGTATATTAGTATAGGACCGATTCTCCAACAACTTCGAAATTCATGCAAGAAAATCACGTATCATAATAAAATAAAATAAACAAAAAATTTGACTACCTAACAATAATAAAGAACTGATATTTGAATTCTGTATTTCAAACAGAAAATAGGCGGTAGTGAAGCTCGAGCTAGATCCAAAATGAAAACAAACTAAACATCCATTAAATTTAAATGTCCTTAAAAGTAACTAAAATTACAGAGATCGTTAATCAGTAGCAGATCCAAATCTTCCCAGCGATGGTTCGAAGTACCGACGGAAGAACTCGACTCGCACGGGCGAGAAAACGAAAACAAAAATCGGTGATAAAGCGAATGAGAATATCGGCGAGAAAATGAATACGCGAATGGCTCACCTGCGACGATGTCGCGAAATTCGGAGTTGTTTGGTGTGGAGAGAGAGAGAGAGAGAGAGAGAGAGATGATTAAGTGCTTCAGAGAGGTGGTCAACTTAAACATGAGTCGCTGTGAGTGTTTGTTTTTATTTATAGGACGAGACGAGACTTCGTGAGTGGCTGATGATTTTACGGAAAAACCCTCCGGTTTTGAATTTATTGGTCGGGTTGGACTTTCGGAACTATTTAGGAAACAGTTTTCAAAATTAAGCTGTTTTCAAAATATAATCATGTAATTGAAATATTTAATATATATATATATATATTTTTTCGGGTTAACCGAGTAAAAAATATTAACAAAATACTAGGGCTTTGCATGGGTACATGAGTACGAAGCCAGGAATTCAAATTAGGGGATTAATATGCGAAAAAAAATTGAGCGAGGACTAATTTGTAAATATTTGGAGTAAATTTTAAAAAAAAAATTAAAACTGTTAAAAATGTGCAAAATTTTTTTTTTGAGGAGGGCTATAGCACGCCTTGAACACTATGTGGCTTCGTGCCTGGGCAATACTACTTTATTAGAACTTCGTACCATCTATTATGCATATATATAACTCATGTTATTTTACCAAAAGCAACCAAAAGTATTAAAATTTGATAGTTTTATTACTAAAATCAAGAAAGAGAATTATTTTCTTGCAAAAATATCTTGTCGTGATTGTTTCTTTATTAAAAAAATTGGCTACGTAAGCCATCTAAGCTATAAGAATTGTAAATTAGTCAACCTTTGGTAAATAATTTGTAAATAGCCAACTTGCATACGTGGCAGCCTATTAACTACCTAAAATATATGTTTGGTTGTGTTAAATAAGGCTTTTATTAATCTGTTAATAAGTTTACTTGGCTATTTACAATAAATTAATCAAAGGTGGGCTATATCTCAATCCACTATATCCATGTGGCTATATAACTTAATAACCCTTCTTTATTTGGTGATCGTTTATCACGAAATTTGAAAATCGTTCACGAAATATAAAATTTTGTGATCGGTTTGTCACGAAATTTTTAAATGTATTATAGTTTTTGCATAACTCATTTAGTAATAAGACTGTCAAATTTTAAATTTTGGTTGATTTTTGTAAAGCTACATGAGTATATATTTGTGTCAAAATCTCTAAAAAATACACATTTATTTCATTCGTGAAAATTGTATCTTAAGTTATTCTTTTTATATTGATTGGTGGTTCAAAAATGTCAATTTATCAACACACAAAAACTCTTTTAAAAAGATTAGAAAAATACAAACATTTGATATGATTTCGCAAGAACTCAGATAAAATCATACATAACTTTCGTCTTCCTTGATTTGTTCCCGTGTGTCGGATTTCGTTATAAAGCAATGAGATGGGCAAAATAGAGACATATAATGAAATGACGAGCGCTTGATAGTCAACTGGCTTACTCACACCTTCTAGAGCCACGACAAAATCACCATCATGAACACTTGTTTGAGAGAGAGAGAGAAAGAAAGGAATGCTAACCTGTCTTGCGAAGAAGAAGACGTCAGAGGACAGAGGTCCGGCGATTAATTGACTTCCAGAAAAAATGAGTGATTAAATGAGGATACTAAAAAACAAAAATTAGAGAAAGTGGGACAATTATATATGCATGAACTTAGCAAGTACATTCTTACCTAAAATTTGGTGGTGAATCATTATAAGAGTTTATTTATCATTTATTATAAACAATAGAATATGGTCTATATATGGATGCCATACATGGTGTATTTATTTGTGGACGTTTTGCGGTCAACAAAGGGCAGCGGACGTCCAACTTCTTTTATATGGAAAGTTGACGACTCTCAAAAGTCATACACATAGTTTTCACGTGATTTGCTATCAAAACTACCACTAGGATACATGTAAAGGGATACAAATATTTTATATGGATAGATGGATAATTAAAATGTTATATGATTGTCGCATTTATATTCTACCTACCTCACCCTACGCAGCAGCAAACTCACACGTGCGACGGCGATGATAACAAAGAAAACCCAGAATGTTAACTTGCATTTTTGCTTTTTTTTTTTTTTTTTTTGAGTAGGGGCACGACCAGGATTACATGATATATTAGCAGTGCAAAACGCAGGTGACACTATCGGCCAAGATTACATAGTAGGTGGCACTATTGGCCAAGATTACATACTTTTTAGAATAAATCCTAGGGGGCATGCATTTCTACATCCTACGGGGGTTTGAACTCATTTCTGCATTTTTGCTTTTATTCTTTATAGTTTGTTAATTTTACATATACAAAAATAATCGTGGATTATGATTACGTTTTTTATTACTTATAATCATATAGTTACATCGTGTTCGGGCATGTAATGCTTCAGGACTATTTAATAACGTTATAAATTAAATTTTAATCGTGTTATCATTATTGTATCATTTTTATCAATTATATAATTATATTAGTGTTTTCGACCCAATTAAAAATGAGTCCATTAAAAAATAGTCAATTTAAACGTTTGACATTGTTAAATAGCCAACGATTGATAAATCTTAGGTAAATAGTCACTTTCAGACGTAAATCTTAAGTAAATAATCACTTTCATATACCAAACGTTAACTATTTAACTAAGATTTACATCTCAAAGTGATTATTTACCTAAGATTTACCAAACGTTGGCTATTTAGCAATATCAAACGTTTAAATTAGCTATTTTCCTAATTTTTTGATTAAAAATTAACTCATTAACTGAAATTTAAATCCTTAAATCTTGTTGTACTCGTTTCGTATTTAGGTGGCTAATAATTGAGGTAGTCTTTGTTGGATTCATCGACTAGATATTAGATTTTTGACAAAAAAAAAAAAAAAAGTTCATCCGAATATACAACGAAAAATAAAAATCTGAAGGAGAATATAAATATAAACAAACAAAAAAATGTGACAAAAAATTAACTTATTTTTTATTTCGTTAAACTTAGAAGAAAAACAAATTATGCTAAAAATAATAGAGACAGAGAGAGAGAAGAGACACATATATGAGTGTCATATATACGAATTGAGGGAATTTCCATGATCCTCCATGTATACCAAGAAAATAAAATATCACTTTTTTTAGAACTTGGAATTTTTATGAAACTTCAAAGTCTCATAAAAAAGGAGGCCGATTATATCAGTAAGGCGCCAACTTATTTTGGAATGGCGTCAAAAATACAATGAAGAAACATCCCCACATATAACTTTTTGCCCTGAGAGCACGAGCCACAAATGTACAATTGTTATAGATGAAAGAAAAAGAGACTTGGGATAAGCCATCAGAGAGGGTTTGGACGTCTTCGATGATAGTGTCGAGATCATTAAACATTGGGGCTCGGCCAATTGTGCACACCACCATCTTTGTGTCTGAATCAATGACAAGATTGTTGATACCATGTTTTAATGGCCCCACAACAATTGCTTCACGGACTACTACAAATGAGCAGCCTCATGTCACAGATACAAAAACACCCAACACAAGTTTGTCGTTGTCTCTGAAAATTCCCCCAAAGACCACATTTTGTTCTTCTGATCATCTACATCCAGTTTCCTATATATCTCAGGAGTGGAGACTATGAGAAACTTGCAGAGATCGACGATGGCGCTGAATGAGGTACGTTCCTCTTTTCAATGGGGAATTGGTAGTCACACGAAATAAAGTTTGTGGAGTCCACCTCTGATCTGATACGATGAGGTTTACCATCAAAGTACATTTTGTTTCTTGATGAACCAACAAAGGGTGCAAAAGAAATCTAGATCCAAGGGGGACATGTCCAATAACAAATTTGAGACAAACACTCGCGAAGTGGCATTAAGAACTTACGGTCACTAGGACAAAAAAGGTAGCTGGTCCCAAACTTATTGACAACTTATAAAGTTGGTAGAGGTCCCAAACATCTTTCGTCTCAAGGCAGGGCAGCTGGTCAACGCATGGACTTGAGTTTCTAATTCATTCTGGTATTGGGGGAGGGGGAGGACACTTCAAGGTTCGGATTACGTCTATTCATATTTTTTTCCGTCACGAGGGTTTCGTGAAAGGCCCTCCAGATTAAAACTTTAATTTAGGTCGGGATGTGCAAGTTTCACATTTTAGTCCACCATTTGGACTGATCGTCGCTGGTCCCTTTGTGACCATCGAAAGTTGTACCGTACGGGGCTTTATACACCGACTTTGTACCGTAGGACAATAGTGCCAACCATTTGGTCGGGCTTTGGGAATGCACTAATTGGGAAGCTTTACATGATACCAACGTAAATATTCATGAAGTGACATTGAAAGAATGGATATGCTATTGAAGCTCTCTTCAAAATAAACCCGATGCAAAAAAAATCGAGTCAAAATGACAGAAATATTAACCGACGAAGTTCTAAAACTCAAACTCATCTATTTCCCGACCTCAATCACGGTTTTCTGGCGAATGGAAGCAGCTCCACATGGCAAGAGTGAGCTCAAAATACTCCTTGATGCAAGTATAATCTTTTGGGGTGGAGGTGTACTTCAACTCTCTCCGGTTTGGTTGGAAAAAATACCGAAAATGGAGGAAAGAGACAAGGGAAAAGAAAGAGAAAAATGGATTTGAGAAAGTGAGTGAGTGATGAGAGGAGAGTGATGAAGTGAAAAAATAAGCCAAATATATTTAATTCCACCTCACCATTGACCAATTCAAAAGGTCTTGCTTGACCAAGGAAAATAATTAAATAAAAAAATGGGTTTTACAATTTCATTTTCAAATTTGGTATTCCATCAACGTCTCTCTCTTTCATTAGTTATTAAAATATCTACAATATATATATATATATATATATATATATATATATATATATTGTAGATATTTTAATAACTATTTATAGTGTTAATAGCATGTTTGAACAAAAAACATACTTACGAAATAAAAAAAAAAATGGTGGAATGAAAATCATAAAGATTTGAAACAAAAAGTTTAAGAAAACAATCAACTAAAATAATAAGACAATCACTTATCCCTATTGATGTGGAAATAATCAACTAATTAATACTAAGGGCCGATGAGGTATCTAGCCAAAATTGACCACCTCTTTTAAAATTCTAGCCAAACTGTTACTTAAATTAGATAACTAGCTCAATCACTACCAAACTATATTATCTTCCTATCTTACCCCTCATCAAATACACACCAAAATTTTCGCATCCGACTCCAAATCCTTCAATCCTCCGATATTGTCTCCGAACTCTCCGTCGATTTCGAATCCTTCAATCCTTTGATATTGTGTCCGACCTTATTTTCCGTCACCAATTTTCTGATTTCGCCACTTCCGAAGCCGACAAAGCGTCTCCGTTCTCAAACTTGGAAAAAATGGTAAGTAAATATGATTTCCAATTCGATTAACTCATAGAACACCATAATCGAAACCCTACCCCGCATCTCAGATCAATTCTCTGTTAGATTAACTATAAAATATGGTAAATAATATTTCCAATTCGACTAACCCATAGAACACCATAATCGAAACTCTAGAACTTTAATAGTAAATAATATTTCAGTCGGGCCATTCGATAGTAAATATTATTTATCATTCGAAAAAGCAAAATACTTGTCTCCGATTTGGCGAACGATTCCATGATTCAAATCTGATGATGAATAACTGGAAAAAATTTGGAATTGACAAACAAATAAGAACGAAGTTTTAAGAAACCAAAGAACCTAAACACCTACACTAGACAAACATAAACTAAGAAGGATTAAATGACTAACCTAGACGAACAGATAATATAAGAACAATAGAAGAACATCTACGAAATCGACGATCCTAAGCATCTATCCCAAATGAGTCGTCGAATATCCTGGTTGTAAATCTAGGATAATTTTAATGGTAAATAATATTTATTGTCGGACCATTCGATAGTAAATATTATTTACCATTCGAAAAAACAAAATACATGTCTCCGATTTGGCGAACGATTCCATGATTCAAATCCGATGATGAATAACTGGAAAAAATCTGGAATTAACAAACACATAAGAACAAAATTTTATGAAACCAATGGCAACTTTGGAAGTATGAGAAATATGAGCTATTTCCCAAAATAAATAGATAGTTATGCTATAATTTAAAAGTCCCCTCTATAAGTAGGCTAGTTGTTTATAAATCTCTAATACTAATTGAATTTAAATAGGTAACTTAAATATATGAGTAATAGGGGTAAATAAGTCAATTACTATTTATTAATAAATGCAGATGATTAATTACCAACTATTAATGAAACTATGACTAATATGCAACTCTCACATACATTTTATTGTGGCTATATAGTTACACTACATATTTTATTGGCTCCGTTTGACATTGATGTTCTTTTAAAAACGTGTAATTAGATTCTGTTGTAAATCTGCTGTTCTCAAAAGCAAATAAGTGTTCGGTAAATTATTATAAGATTACTGTAACTTTTAGCAAAAACAGATTTCGTGGTTAGTAAAATGTGTATTAATATTTGTAATTAATAATTATTTATATAAAATATAATTAATAATAATAAAAAAATATTCTTAGGTGTATCAAAAATATATTAAACTGAGTGTCTATAGATTATAAACAATAAATTATAAATTTTGGTAACATCAACAAAATTATTTGACAAAAGAATATAAAGATAATTAGAATTAAAAGTTAAAGTAAGAGAATAAAAGAGTTAGGTAAAAGAAAGTATAAGTCAAAAGCAAAAGTTACGTATAAAAAAAATTTAAAATATAGTTTTTAGAACTTTAGTTAAAACATTGAAAATAAATTAATAATAATAATAAAAAAATATTCTTAGCAAAAACAGATTTCGTGGTTAGTAAAATGTGTATTAATATTTGTAATTAATAATTATTTATATAAAATATAATTAATAATAATAAAAAAATATTCTTAGGTGTATCAAAAATATATTAAACTGAGTGTCTATAGATTATAAACAATAAATTATAAATTTTGGTAACATCAAAAAAATTATTTGACAAAAGAATATAAAGATAATTAGAATTAAAAGTCAAAGTAAGAGAATAAAAGAGTTAGGTAAAAGAAAGTATAAGTCAAAAGCAAAAGTTACGTATAAAAAAAATTTAAAATATAGTTTTTAGAACTTTAGTTAAAACATTGAAAATAAATTTTCAACTTTAAAAAAAATTATTTTATCAAACACTTAAATACAGTTTAGCTTAAAAAAAATTTAATAAACAATGTTAAACATGGTCATTATTTTAGTATAGTTCTCATTGGAGTGACATACTTTGTATAAGATTAAAAAAAAAAAAAAAAAAAAAAAAAAAAAAAAAAAAAAAAAAAAAGTTTTTATTTTTTTTATAGAAAAAAACCTAGATTAATATTCAATTTGGTTTAGTTTGAGTGCAAGACAATGTGAGACAATGCAAGACAATGTGGTTTATTATATATTGTTTAAATATCCGATATAATTGTTTAAAAAAATCCAATATAATTTATATGTATTATGTGAGAAGACCTCATGTGGGTTAGGTGATCTCATATTGAATTTATTGATTGTTATTCGTAGTTTGTGATTAAATATAAAATGTACTATATAGTAATAGTATAATAGTGCAAGTATACTTCTGATCTTAAGTTGTCTTTGGCAATTCATCATGGATGCTTCAAAATGTACTCGCATCTTAGTCTTCCTTTAGGTTTGTGTTGACATATTGTAAATGAGTGCAAGGGCGGTAGATATCATAAAAAAATTTGTGTAATTTATTACTCGTGCATTCTTTTTTTCTTTGATCTTTAATTTATCTTTTAATATTGTAATCGGGATTTTACTCCGTTATATTGATGGCATTTTAATAAAATTTCATGCTGCCATCCACATTAATTAAAAAAAAAATTAAAAAAATAACAATGCAACTGTGCAAGTATAGATAAAAAGAAAAAAAAAAATTGACAAAAGTCCGCTCCAAGGTTTGACAAAAAATTGACAAAAGTCCGCTCCAAAATTGACAAAAGATAAATATATTATAGTAAAAAGACTAAAATAGACATATTCTTAAAAATTAAATAATAAATATATCATAGTAAAAAAATCAAAGGGAAAAAGATAACTTAACAAGACAAACTACTATTGGACTCCAACGGCCAACGACATTCCAACAAAATGCACAAATCATTTTTGAACAAGTTTCACTCTTAGATAGAAACACTTTGTACTAGGATATTACAGTAATTTGTATAGCTAACTTTGTACTAGGATATTACAGTAATCTGTGATTTTGATGACTATCAGGTGTAGATTTTTACCCATTTTTCTCTTTATGTGTTCTTCACGATTAAGAGACTGTTTTTTTTTAGTTTTAAATAAATTACATATATGGCGGAATGAATGAAGATAATTGGTGTTTACATATAAATATTATAGTTAACGTCAATGAAAAGTCAATAAAAATTCAATAAAAAGAAGATTCGTGGCAATGTTGTCTATTTTAGTGTATAATTATATCATTTTAGTTAAAAAGAAGGTATAAACTCGATATTTTTGAAAACCAATATTAAACTCGACATTTCACTAACACAATATATATGTGTCATTTTTCCCATAGTAAAGTGGTGAAAGTCCCAAATAAGAACACCACTTGCGCTTTTTTTTTTTTTTACCAAAAGAGGTAAGCTTTCATTAATCAAGGCTTATCAGCCTTAATATCAGGGTACATCCATAGAGGAGCTTCGTTTTTCCACGGAACATCGGAATCAAAGCGAAGAGAAAACTTAGCAAGTTTGTGCGTAGGAACATTACAGTTAAGATTAATAAAGAAAAATTGCAGTCTTCAAAGCTTTCTCCCAAGCATTTGATTTCGTCAATTAGCATACCCAGCTCAGTCGCCGGCTTGTGCTCTTGAGAAATCATGGAAACGATTTGCTGGCAGTCAGACTGAAGTATCACTTTTTTAAGATGCAGGGTGGCTGCAATCGAAGACCTTGCAGGATCGCTTTAGCCTCTGCCTCAGGAGGTTTTAGGCGTTGCTGGGTAACGGAGATTGTCGCTACCAAAAGATGACCATTATGGTCTCGGATGACACATCCCGCTCCCGATTTCCTCGCCTCTTAAACTTGATTCGGTGAATTATGGAAAATTGATTGATTTATTTATTAGTACCCAACATTACATTACATATACACACATAATACTATGTAATTTTATTTTAATACACATTATTACTAAAAAAATAACAATAAAAAATCGAGCACATGTCAAGTTGTCAATAAATACGTGAGCTCAAGCAAAATCTAAAATAGAATCTTCAAAATGAAAACATGAGCTCGAGCGGAATCCTAAAATCTAATCCCCATGCGAAGGAAGTCTTTAAGACAAAACCTTCGAGCTAAGTCCAAGGAAGGCAAATAAAAATCCTAACATCAAGTTCAAAACTAGAAAAGGACATGAGACAAGCCCGTGGCGTGCTCCCAGTGCTAGGATGCCAGAGTCCTCGGCAAAATCATCGCGCCATGACCTAGTCTCATGCATGCCACACCATGCTCGCACGCTAGTCGTTGGCAAAGACAGTGTTCCGTGCCGAGTACTTGGTCTGGAAACATCACTCGAGAAGCTTTGCGCTATCTCTCACGTCACACTCGTGTCATCGGAAAAAAAATCATCCACCATGTCTCGCCCGCGCCAACGCGGAGTCTGTGTCACGTCTCGCCGTGCCACACAATGCCAATCTGCGCGCAAGTCCCTAGCGTAACTCTGGGCGAGCCCCTTTTGCAGTGCTCTAGCTTCGAGTCGCCCATGTCATGCCCTCGCCAAATCCACCCCTTTGTCTTGGGAGAATAGTTAAAAAATGATAATAATTGTATTTTTGTAGAGATTGATTTTCAGCTCTCTCTATGTTTTATTCATATTCATATTATACATTACATTAAATATAGATATTAATTTGATAACAAACTTAAAAATGAGCAACTGTCAGCCAAGCTGTCCAAAAAGGCATGAAAAATTTGACAAGTTAACCCAATGTCATTGATCTTATTCTTGCTTATTTTCTTTTTATTTATTTATAATAATTATTACAAAAAAAAATTATAAACGGGGCATAAAACCTTATCAAAATATATTTACTAAAAATAAGAATAACTATTGTCATTATTTCATTGAGATGAACATAAAAGGCATAGCTCAAGGTGGCTTGTTGGATCGCAGAAGCACGGCAGGAAGCTCGTCTGTCTGTTTCATGTGCCTGACGGTACTGCCGTGTACCGTGAGTCTCGGTAACGGAAGAAGGATTTCCGCCATGTGTCGGAAGCGGGACAGAGAGCTCGGAAGTGGGTCAGGCGAGTGTCAGGCTTTTATTTCAGTTGCTTTTTGCCTTTCATGTGTGTGTGAGTAACGTATATATTGTACCATTAATTTTGTGCATTTCCTGTGTGACTTGTGTGTGTGTCGTGTGTGATATATATATGTCAGTGAAGGTTCATTATACATTGTAATGTTAATATATGTCACTGAAGGTTTTATTTTATTTTTTTATTATTTTTAATTAAATGCAAACCATTAGATTAACATTTGTTTGGATTTGGACGGTTGAAAAAATTTGTCCATTATTTGACCGTTGGACCTCCGAATTTACACAATTTATAAAATTTTAACCCATTCTTTTATTTCTCCTATAAATACATCCCATTTCTAAGGGCAACTCCAACCCATTTCCTATATTTGGTGTTAATTCAACACAACTTTTGTGTTGATTTAGCACCAAATTTTTTTTCCAACTCCAACCACAACACCAAATTTCACACTAAAAATACTATTCACCATTATTATATTATTAAAATAAAACAATCTCTTTATTAATAAATATTTCAATAAATAATTATGATGGTGATATTTTTTAATTAAGTGATTAAAATAATTTAGTATTTACCAATATTAAACAAAAAATAAGATAAATAAAAAAAAAGATAAATAAAAATAACATTACTAAAAATATTACATTTAAATAATTAAAAAAAACATACATTTGAAAGATAGATTACATCGTACTAATTATCAGAATTAGTATATTCATTCCACAAGTGCTCAATTAATGCATTTCGAAGTTCAATATGAGCGTCTTTGTTCTTGATTTGTCGGTGTCGACCTAAGAATTGTTGAAATCGAGCATCTTCATCGCCTGCCATCTCAACTTTAGCATTTGGAACTTCGGCTCGTTCTTCAATGGTTGGATTAACATCGCGTTCATCTTCTATTATCATATTATGTAAAATAATACAAGATGTCATGATATCATGTAACACTTTCTTACTCCAAAAGCGGGATGGTCCGGCCACAATTGCAAATCTTGACTTCAACACTCCAAATGCACACTCCACATCCTTTCTACATGCTTCTTGCTTCATTGCAAATAACTTTTTTTTTGGACCACGTGGATCGTGAATAGTTTGAACAAGGGTCGACCATTTTGGGTATATGCCATCAGCTAGATAATAACCCATATTATATTCTTTTCCATTAATGACATAATTGGCCGTGGAGCAGTACCCTCAGCAAGATTAGCAAAAAGATGAGATGCCTCTAGCACATTAATATCATTATTAGATCCTGGTAGACCGAAGTATGCATGTCATATCCAAAGATCATAATCAGCTACAGCTTCTAGAATAATCGTAGGAGATCCACTACATCCAGCATATTGACCTCCCCAAGTTGTTGGGCAGTTTTTCCACTTCCAATGCATACAATCTAAACTACCCAACATACCTGAAAATCCTCGATGCTCATTAATGTGGAGAAGTCTTGCAACGTCATTAGCATTAGGTGCTCGAAGATAATGGCCTCCAAACACCTCGACAATAGCACGGCAAAATCTCTTCAAGCATTCCAAAGTCGTGGACTCGTCTATTTTGATATACTCATCGGTGGAGTCTGCTGGTGATCCATATGCCAACATTCGTAAAGCGTCTGTTAGTTTTTGCAAACTAGATCACCCGAGTTTACCGAGTCCATCTCTTCGTTGGACAAAGTAATTATCATGTCTTTGCACAACATCATGAATTTGAAGAAATAAAGCTCGGCTCATTCGAAATTTTCGTCGGAACATTGTCTCTGGGAATCGAGGATTCTCTGCAAAATAGTCTGTTGAAATCGAGCTCGTCAGCTCGCCCTTCCGCGTCGAACTCATCAGCTCGCCCTTCCGCGTCGAGCTCGTCAGCTCGCCCTTCCGCGTCGAGCTTGCCTCGGAAGTCCTCTCCTTGGAACTCATTCCTCATGGGAAATCGTCGCATTTATTTCTCATGTTATTTCCGATGTCTTGCTCTCTGTGTATATTTATTATTCTCTTTTTCCTAGAAGTAGTTTTTACACATGTATTTATTACACTATCTCTTGTACCCACCTTATGTATAAATAGGTGATACAAATTAATATTAAACACAAGAAATATTCAAAGTCTCGGAACACTCTCTCTCTTCTCCGATTCTCTCTTTCTTTATCTTCTCTCTCTAAACTTCAACATGGTATCAGAGCAGGGAAAATCAACCATCATGAACACCACTCAGACCACGCCCACTCAGTCGCAATCTGAATCCTTCTCCCAACATATCACGAGCCACAAACTCAATGGCCACAACTTCCTACAGTGGTCCCAATCTGTGCTCATGTTCATATCGGGACGAGGTAAAGATGACTACCTCACAGGCGTGGCCACATCTCCTGTGATCGAAGATCCGACGTTCAAGAGTTGGAAGGCCGAAAACAGCATGGTGATGTCCTGGCTCATAAACTATATGCTCCCCGAAATCGGAGAAACATTCATCCTTTACCGAACGGCAGCAGAAATCTGGCAAGCAGCTAGAGAAATCTTCTCCAACTCAGAATATATGTCCGAGCTGTTTGAAACTGAGAACACTCTCCACGACCTACGTCAAGGAGAGATGTCTGTTACTCAGTTCTTCAGCTCGCTCACACATCTGCGGCAGAAGATCGACCTCTACGAACAGCACCAGTGGACCAGCTCCGAAGACTAAAAAATCTACCGCAGGATAGTGGAGACCAAACGTGTGTTTAAACTTCTATCCGGCCTCAACCAAGACCTTAATGAGGTCAGATGTCGGATACTTAGTACAAAACCATTACCATCTCTCCGTGAAGCCTTCTCCGCGGTCAGACGCGAGGAAAGCATGAGGAAACTCATGCTGGGAGTTATCAAATCGAGCTCACTTCCGGGTTCATCCTCAGACTCGTCCGCCCTCACCACACATGGAGACGAAGTTCTTGCAGCTCGCGTCTCAACAGAGAAACCTCACAAACCTCGCCCCTACTGCGATCATTGCAGACGACCTGGACACCTCCGAGAAACCTGCTGGAAACTGCATGGGAAACCACCGAGCTCGAAGTCTACCCAAGATACTAAGGATCCTAACTCAGTCGGAAACTTAGTATCCACCTCGTCCGCTGCCTCGACCTCGACCTCAGACTCCTCTCCCTTCAGCAACGACCATCTCGCTATTCTCTAGAAGCTTCTTCAACAAGTCCAACTCAGTGGAGAACACTCGGGCATTGGCCCTCTAGGTAACTCTCCTAGAGCCCTCAATGTAAGCTCAGAGAATCCCACAGCATGGATTGTCGACTCCGGTGCCACTGATCACATGACTGGTAATAGAAATCTATTCACAACTTACTCCGCTTGCAATAAAAGCATATCAGTCACCATCGCCAACGGAGCCAAAACTCAAGTCACTGGTATTGGTACCGTTGGCTTGACGAAGTCCATGAGGCTAGACTCGGTGTTCTTTGTGCCTCAACTACAATGCAATCTCTTATCTGTGCATAAGATCAACCAAGACTCTAAGTGCCGAACTATTTTTTATGGAAGTTCATGTGTGTTTCAGGAACAGGTCACAGGGAGACAGATTGGTAATGCCGAGCTAAGCACCGGACTCTATGTCATCAAGCCAGATCAGCCCGCCATGTGTCAGCTCGCCCAACATTCACCCCAGTACAAAGAGATCATGCTCAATCACCTTAGACTAGGGCATCCAAATTTCATGTATCTCAAACGAATGTTTCCTTCTTTGTTTATCAATAAAAATATCAATTCCATTCAGTGTGACATGTGTGAGTTCGCCAAACATTCTCGAAGCTCGTATCACCCCACCTCGTACAAACCATCTCGCCCTTTTGCCACAATTCACAGTGATATATGGGGGCCCTCAAAAGTTTCCAATATCACTGGAGTTCGATGGTTCCTTCTCTTTGTTGACGACCACACTAGACTCAGTTGGATATACATGATGAAACAAAAATCTGAAACATCCAATCTATTCAAAACCTTTCACAAAATGATCCAAACACATGTCGACACATCCATTCAAATTATCCACACTGACAACGCTCGAGATTACTTTAATTCTGAGCTCGGCGATTTCTTCAAAACACATGGCATAATTCACTCCAGCTCGTGCGTTCATACCCCGCAACAAAATGGGGTAGCCGAGCGGAAAAATCGACACATTCTCGAGGTCGCCCGAGCCATCATGTTCTCCTCAAACGTCCCATCTCATTTTTGGGGAGAAGCTGTCCTCACAGCCACCTACCTCATAAACAGAATGCCATATCGTGTATTTGGCTATAAAATCCCATCTCAAGTCCTTCTAGAGACATACCTTCACTGTCGACTCATCTCAACCCTACCTGTGAAAGTGTTCGGCTGTTCAGTCTTCACCCATTCTTATGGCCAAGGTAAACTTGAACCAAAATCGCTCAAATGCATCTTCCTTGGTTATTCAGCAACCCAGAAAGGCTACAAATGCTATGAACCCCGATCACAAAAATTCATAGTCTCAATGGATGTATCTTTTCATGAGTTCAGTCCTTACTTCGCCAATTCAGCTCGTCAGGGGGAGAATGACGAAAATGACTTCCCAAATTGGCTCATCATAAACCCAGAATTCAGCTCGCCTCAAAATCCGACCTCACCTGTCTCAAAAATTCCCAGCTCGCCTCAAAATCCGACCTCACATGTTCCAGAAATTCCTAGCTCACCTGTTCAAGAAATTCCCAGCTCGCAAGCCTCTGAACCCTCTCCATGCGAACTGAATATCACCCAGAGTCCGGTACAAGCTCGCGACCAAGATGTCTCTCCGAACCTGAACCACGACACTATTGAACAAAGTAACATCGAATCTCCAGACTTACCCATTGCATTGAGAAAACCTCCTCGGTCGTGTGCTCAATACAGGATGGCAGATTACGTGTACTATGAGAATTTATCTACGAGCTACCAAGCCTATGTGGCGAAGTTAGATGAAGGAAAAGTGCCGAACTCCATCGAGGAAGCCCTTCAAAGTTCCAAGTGGCGAGACGCAAGTCATGCTGAGATCCAAGCCCTCGAAAAGAATGATACGTGAGATATCGTCGAGCTACCACCAGGCAAGCGAACTGTTGGATGTAGATGGCTCTTCACCATAAAACACAATCCAGATGGGACAGTGGAGAGATACAAAGCCCGACTTGTCGCAAAAGGGTACACGCAGGCGTATGACATTGACTATCAAGAAATATTCGCTCCAGTTGCAAAGTTCAATACCATCAGAATCCTCCTTTCACTAGCAGCCAACTTAGATTGGCCTCTCATCCAGCTCGATGTGAAGAATGCTTTTTCTAAACGGCGAACTGGAAGAGGAAGTCTACATGCAACTCCCACCAGGATTTGACAAAGATCAAGGAGCCAACAAAGTCTGCAAACTCAAGAAGTCACTATATGGACTAAAACAGTCCCCTCGAGCATGGTTCGGAAAATTCACCAACGTGCTCAAACGTTGTGACTACGAGCAGAGTCAAGCTGATCCAACACTCTTCTCAAAAATCTCCACACAAGGTAAGCACATCATTCTTAGTGTGTATGTGGACGATATAGTCATCACCGGAGACGACCTGGAAGAGATCAGGAGGCTGAAGCAAACTTTGTCATCTGAGTTCGAAGTCAAGGACCTCGGCAGCCTACGATACTTCCTCGGCATGGAGGTAGCTCGATCAGAAAATGGCATCTCTGTTTCCCAGTGCAAGTACACGTTGGATCTCCTCAAAGAAACTGACATGCTTGGCTGCAAACCAGTTGACACTCCGATGGATGCCAATGTGAAACTTCTAGCTCGCACCAACGAGGCCGCCACCGACAAAGAAAGATTTCAGCAGCTCGTAGGAAAACTCATCTACCTAACTCACACGAGACCAGATATTGGATTCGCAGTGAGTATGGTAAGTCGATTCATGAGTAATCCCTCAGAAACTCACATGGACGCAGTCATGAGGATTCTCCAATACCTCAAATCTGCCCCAGGTACTGGTCTCTCCTTCAAGAAAAGACGAAGTCGAGGTGTCGAAGTATTCACAGATGCAGACTGGGCCGGATATGTTCCAGACAGACGATCAACATCAGGCATGTGCACATACGTCTGGGGAAATCTTGTTACCTGGAGAAGCAAGAAGCAGTCTGTTGTCTCAAGAAGTAGTGCTGAAGCCGAGCTCAGGTCCTTAGCAAGTGGAGTATGTGAAGGCATCTGGCTGAAGAGTGTTCTCGGCGACCTCAAGATCATCACCGAAGGTCCAATCAAGCTTTTTTGCGATAATCAAGCTGCTCTCAGCATAGCCAAAAATCCAGTCCATCATGACAGAACAAAACATATCGAGATCGACCGATACTTCATCAGTGAAAAGATTGAAGAAAAAATAATCGATATGGAATACATTCCGTCAGGTCATCAGCTCGCCGACATTCTCACCAAAGCCCTTCCGCGAGCAACCTTTTCCGAGCTATGTAGCAAGCTTGACCTCCTCAACATATACAGTCAAGCTTGAGGGGGGGTGTTGAAATTGAGCTCGTCAGCTCGCCCTTCCGCGTCGAACTCATCAGCTCGCCCTTCCGCGTCGAGCTCGTCAGCTCGCCCTTCCGCGTCGAGCTTGCCTCGGAAGTCCTCTCCTTGGAACTCATTCCTCATGGGAAATCGTCGCATTTATTTCTCATGTTATTTCCGATGTCTTGCTCTCTGTGTATATTTATTATTCTCTTTTTCCTAGAAGTAGTTTTTACACATGTATTTATTACACTATCTCTTGTACCCACCTTATGTATAAATAGGTGATACAAATTAATATTAAACACAAGAAATATTCAAAGTCTCGGAACACTCTCTCTCTTCTCCGATTCTCTCTTTCTTTATCTTCTCTCTCTAAACTTCAACATAGTCGTTAAAGAGATTGCGAGCGGCTTGTTCACGATCACGGTTGATAACGATATGACCAGGAATAGATCCACGATGAGAGCCTTCGGTATTTAGCATACGATTTAGCATGAAATTGTTATTTTCAGTAATTTGAGATATGACTTTGTTTTCTAGATCTTCATAAAATTCATTATCTGAAGAAGAAGAGGAAGAAGAAGAAGAGGAAGAAGATGGTATGTAAGATGAACTACCATATTGAAAATTCATCGTTTTTTATGAGAAAAAGTATACGGTAAAGAAGGAGGTGATATTTTTCCAAGTATAAAATTCATCATTTATATAAATAAATAAATAGATCCGGACCATTGAATTTTAGATCTAAAATCTAGCCGTTCAATTTCTGTCACATCTTGTCTCTGAGCATTATCAGAAACAAACAAATAGATCTGAACCATTGAATTTTAGATCTAAAATCTAACCGTTCAATTTCTGTCACATCTTGTCTCTGAGCATTATCAGAAACAAACAAATAGATCCGGACCATTGAATTTTAGATCTAAAATCTAGCCGTTCAATTTCTGTCACATCTTGTCTCTGAACATTATCAGAAATAAACAAATAGATCCGGACCATTGAATTTTAGATATAAAATCTAGCCGTTCAATTTCTGTCACATCTTGTCTCTTAGCATTATCAGAAACAAACATCTAGCCGTTGCATTTCTAAAATCTAGCCGTTCAATTTCTATAAATAAGACTTACTCCTCAACCTATTTCCTCACAAATTCATTCTTCACCTCATTTCTTCAAACATGACTTCAAGTCGCAGTTCTTCATACTCTGTTCAAGAAGATATACTCTTGTGTCAAACCTATATTGATATTTCTCAAAACCCAATCATAGGGATTTCCCAAAAAAAAAAGATCAATTTTGGGCAAGAATTAAAACAGATATCACTCAAATGGAATCCAAAAAGTTAGACTAAGAAGATCTTTAGAAACTAGAATGGCAACCATTCTTTCTGCTGTTTCAAAACTAAGGGGATGTATTAACCAGATTGAAAATAAGAATCCCAGCGGTGCTTCGGAACAAGACATTGTAAGTATTTATTTTGTCGATAAATGTATACATTATATTTATTTTTTATTTGTACTAACTAACTTTTTATCATCATTCTTTTATCAATATGTAATAGTTAACTCAAGCAAGATGTTATTGGTAGAGGATGCCAAATACAAAAGAGGCTTCAAATTCGACCATGTGTGACCTATTCTTAAGGGAATTGAGAAATTTGCTGGCACTACTACAAATTTGGTTTTCTGATGCGTATGACTATCAGGTGCGACTAGTCGCACCTAAAAATCGCAACTAAATGACTTTCGGGTGCGACTAGTCGCACCAGATTGTCAACCCGAAGTGTTAAAAATTTCGCTAAATTTTTTTTTTGTACTAGTGTGGTAACAACTCAAATACCGAGTCCCTGGGTCTTAACCATCCGTCATCGTCATCATTTTCTATCGGGTCACCTGCAACCCCCCGTATGAATTCATTTGATCTTAACATGAACGATCAAGAAGGCACTTGCAATTTATCTGGAAGACCAATAGGTGTAAAAAAAGCAAAGAAACAACAAAAAGATGCTGAAGAATTAAAAAAAAAAGATGGACAAAAATGAGAGTCTTGTCCGAACTATTAAAGATTCTAATATTGATAGAATTGAAGTTCAGAGACAAAAAAAAATGAACTTCGAAAGAAAAAGATTGAGCTAGCTCAAATGAAAGAAGAGAATAAAATTTTATTCATGAATTTGGATACTATATCCGACCCAAATATGCGTGAATTTCTAGTAAAAGAAAAAGAAAAAATTATGCAAAAAAGAGCACAGACGAACCAATATGAAGAACAAGGAGAATGTTCTGAATATTTTGGATCTCAATATCGAGCATCTAATTATCAATAAAATCAAGCTCAAGAAGATCAATCTCAGGGAAATCAAGCTCATGAAGATCAAACTCATGGAGATCAAGCTCAAGGAGATCAAAATCAAGATTACACCCAATATTATAATTATCTTGACGGAACTGGAAATAATTTTCCCCGTTATTAAATTGTGTTTTAAGTTTTTACTACGTCTTTTAAAATTATGTTATTGTTTTTAGTTTTCATTTTATTTTATGTGTTTAATTTAAACTTTGTTACCTATATTTAAATTTTCATGTTTTAATTGAACTTTGTTTTGATATTTTTGTAGTCAATTGATGAGTTTTTGTGTTTTATAAACATTTATAAGGTTAATATATGTATATATGAAAAAAAAAACATTTGAATTTAATATGTTAATTTAAAAAAAAAAAACAATACCGTGTTGTACCGTGGCTGTTTAAATCACCAAATTTGGTGTTGGCTATCACGTGTGATTGGAGCAGTTTTTACGCCATATTTGGCGTTATGGCGTGGGGTTGGAGACGCCCTAACCATTTTAATCACAAATCAAACTTTCTTCTCTCTCAAACTCTCAAATCCTCTCCAATTCTCTACAAATATTTCTCTACAACAATCTTTTCATATAAATTTTATACTTAATTTTTTTTTAAATTTTCATTACATAATTAAGTTTATATTCTAATTTTTGTTATATAGTTAATTTTTAAAGTTTTTTTTATTACATAATTAAGTATATATTCTAATTTTTGTTAAATTTTTTTTATTACATAATTAAATTTACTATTAAATTTGATTTTTTTATATTTTTTTTAATTCTTTGTTGGAAGTTAATGGAAATATGAATTTCTATTAAGTTTAACGGAAATTCCATTTCCAATAAACAATGGAAGGCACCAAAATACCTAATGGAAATACCATTTCCAATAAGCAATGGAATGTGGCTTATTGGAAATTAAATAGCCGGGATGAAATTTATTGACAGCTATTCTAACTTAAATTCCAGGTAGGAGTAGTTTGACAAATTATCACAATGTCGTTTATCATTATTGAATGATTGAATTTTTAACATTATAATGTCGTTTTACAAATCTAAACCCCTCTGTACTATTCTTCTCCTCCGTCAAAACCTCCAAGTTTTCGACACAACCACCAGCGGCCATGTGGAGGCTCATACAGAGCATAAACCCAAATCGTCTTCTTCGAAGAAACTCCATCAACAATGGAACCTCCGTTCACGCCTTTTTCTCGTCGCAGAAACTCGACCCCGTTCAACGAATCACCGACATTCTCGCTCAAAACCACAACTGGATACCTCCCATGGAGTCCTCGGACATCCCGAAGAACCTCAACCCAACCATAGTCCGGTCCGTAATCAGGAAAAACTGCGATTCAGCGCCCAAAAAGCTCGTCAGCTTCTTCGCGTGGTCCCAGACCAAAGCGGGTAATAAACTCAAAGACATAGACCTGTATTCCTTTCTCTTCGCTTCGCTTTGCTACTCCGGCTCTCTCGCTCACGCGTGTAGCGCGATCGAGAAGATGATAGAGGCTTGGGATTCTCCGATCGACGTAACGAACTCCGTGTTCAAGTCTTTCAGAGAATTAGGGAATTACATTAGTCCTCAGGTCTTCGAGGTGTTGATCGACGGATACAGGAATTTAGGGCTTCTCGCCGAAGCCAGTGAGGTGTTTCTCTACCTGGGAAGCTCGAAGAACAAGAAGAAGTTCAGACCCACCGCGCTGTGGTGCAATTTGCTGCTGAGAGACCTCTTGAAAGCCGATAAGCTCGAAACTTTCTGGAAGATCTGCGATCGGATGTCGGAGATGGAGATCGATTTCAGCCCGCAGATGTACACCACCATCATCAATGCTCATTTCCGGTCGGGAAGATCCGATATCGCCAAGAGGGTCTTCTCCGAAATGGAAGCCAAGGGTTGTAAGCCCAATTTGGCTACATTCAACGTGGTGATCGGCGGTCTCTGTTCCTCCGGGCTGGTCGACGAGGTGTTAGAGACCAAGAGAGAGATGATCGAGAAGGGGTTTTCTCCGGATAAACAAACTTTTTTGCATCTCATCTTTTGTTTTGCCAAGAAGGGTAGATTCAAGGAGGTTATCGAGCTGAAGGACGAGATGGTCGGTCGAGGCTTCCCAGTCGATCTCGACGTGTATAGGTCTCTGATCAGCGGGGTTTGCAAGGCGGGGAACCAGATGGGCGGAGCTAGGGAGATTCTCGAGGAGATGGTCCGCAGAGGAATCAAGCCCGATTCGAAGATCTACATCTCGATGATCGAGGGCTATTCGTGGGACGGGGACGTGGTCGGGGCTTTCTCGGTCTTTGACGAGATGAAGAGGAAGGGCTTGAAGCCCTCGGTCGAGGCATACGCAGCACTGATCAAAGCCCTAAACGCCCTCGGAAACTTCCAAGGGGTCGATGGCTTGCTCGAGGACATGGCCTCGCTCGGGTCGAGGCCGGACCGCGCGATCTACAACAACGTGATCGCTGCTTCCCTGAAGGCGAGCAAACCCAAACGAGCGAAAAGGGTACTGAAAGACATGGCCGAGAAAGGGGTTTCGCCCGATGTTTTCATATACAACTCTCTAATCGCGGGGTTTTGCGCGATTAGGGATTTCGAAGCAGCTAGGGCTTACCTGGACGAGATGTTGGCTCGGAAAATGCGGCCGAACGAGCACACGTACCAGGCTTTCGTCCGCGGCTACGTCAACGTCGGAGACACTGACACGGCGTACGAATATATGGACGAGATGATGGCTTGTCGCCTCGTTCCCAACGAGTCCATCTACAAGGCCTTGATCCACAAGCACATCAGTCACGATAGCCTCGAACAGGCTTTCGTGGCCTTCAGGCGTCTGCTCGCCTCTCGGGCCATCCCTGAGGCCCAAAGCTACGAGCTTTTCATCGATTGCCTCTCGTCGAACGGGAAAACGGAAGAGGCCATTCAGGTCCTATCGGAGCTGTACGAGAAGAAAGGACCGGCTCCGTTCGTTTACCATTATAACCCTATAATCGCCGGTCTTTGCAGTCGGGGCGACCCGGACGAGGCTGCTCGGCTCCATGAGGAGATGTGCGAGAAGGGCGTGAGTTCCGACATCACGACTTACAATTCTTTGATTCGCGGGTTTTGCGATGCGGGGGATCTTGGAAGGGCGCAGGAGTTTTTTCGGTGCATCTTTGATAAGGGTTTGACTCCGAACAGTGACACTTACATGTTGATGATAAAGGGTTACGAAGAATCTAGAAATACGGCCGAGGCGTTGAAGCTGCGGGATGAGATGGCGCTGAATGGCTTCCCATAAGATTAAGCCATTAATATCTTGTAACAATCTCGAAACCTCAATTTTTTTGTTTTTGGTAACACATTTTATTTATAGCTCAAGGTTTTATTTATTTATTTATTTTCTCAAACAATCATGTTTCAGAAAGCTAGGAATTTTCACTTGCAACATTTTTTTGCGGTGTTGGAATGTTTTTTTTTTTTTTTGAAGCTTCAAATATCTGATAAGTATTCTGAAATGTGTTCAATAATAAGGTATATTATTAACAAGTGTTCAGCATCTCTTAGGTTTAAATGTTGGTTTGTAGGGCGTGTCGGGGATAGACTCCAATCCTTGCCTCTCTTGCTAAACGGAAGATCGTGGAAGGTGTTCGCTGCCCTATGTGTCAAACGGAAGCTGAAACGATAAAACATGCGTTCTGGGAATGTTTGATCTCCCGGAGAAGAATACGAGAAGAAAGCGGGTCTGGAGTTGCGGCGGTTAGTGTCGACGCAGCAACTAAGGGTAACAGAGGGTGTTGGCTTCTCAAGTCTCGTTCGATCCGATTGTTCCTCGGTGGTTACGGCTTGCGCACTCAAAGAGAAACTCCGCTCATATCTTGGAACGATTGTCGACAATATTGCCAGGTTGGTGCCTTTATTAATTCCTAAGAATTTGTTTTTATTCCCACCCTGGTCTTGTAATGTTGTGGTGCATAATCTTGCAAAAGAAGCTCTTGTAAATGAGTCGGATGATGCACCACTATGAGCCATGGAAGAGGTTGTATTTGACCAGAGTGGAGGAATAAAAGTTCATGGGTTGATCCCAGTTTTTTTTTCTGTAGTATTTGTGGATAAAATTATCATGCAAGTATTTTAATTAGTCAGTAGTCTTGCGATATATCAGAACACGCAGGTGTACCTTTCGTTTGCAAGTAGTAAACATTCATAAATGTTGAATCCACGAAAACTAAATTAATCACTCTACAACTATTGCAGTGCTTTGGATTAAATCCTAAAAAAAATACTATTGTAGTGCTTTGGATTGAATCCACGATATAAGAGATTGACTGGTTTATAAAATAAAAGAGAAATTCAGATGTCATTTTTTTGTAACACAAATACCCTTATAACGCATGGAATTCTTTTCTCTTGAAACTCACGGTCGAAACCCATTCTCTGTTCTTCACATGGAAACCGCTGACGAACTCTCCGAGCCGTCTCCACCGAGCCACCACCGTGTACTCTCTCTGTGCTGACGAGACATGCTGATCCTGTGGAACTCCCCGATGACCCACGACCAAGGTGGTTGTTCGGTTTTTCGGTGAGCTTATGTAGGTCACAATGGTTATTCTGTCTTGTACTACACATTTGTTTTTGACGAATTAGAGGATGTTGGTTTTGCCGACGCTGGAGAAAGTGAGGAGTTTGGGGAAGATTGATGTATGAAGTGATGGCGGCGACGCTGGGATTGGCGGTTTTGGCTCCGGCGGGGTTTTATTTTATGTTTGTAGTTCATTGGGATATTTCTAGCGAGAGGGTATTTGGGTTCAGATGATGAACTAATTGTATTTTATATATTTATTCACTGTGACCGAAATGGCATATCTCAGAGTTTTGCTCTCTTCGGTATTTATTGGTCACTGTTAAAGAGTCGTCAAAGCATTACCAATAATACAAGCTAACAGGCTCGAAATTAAAGCCTGTGTTGTTATGAACGACGTGCGAGGTTGTTCAGTCGTTCCTCACTGCCACCGCATGGAATCGCTGCAAAATGCTTCATTTCAAACATCATCGGCGGCATAACTCGTGCGATGGGCGTTCCTCGCGCGACCATGGAGTTTGTACTATTTCGATTCAGGGGTTCCTCGTGCGACGACGAGGTTTGTACAATTCCATGGCAGCGTTCCTCGTGTGATGACGGGGTCTGTATGATTCCAAAGGCAGCGTGTGATGACAAGTTTTTTTGTATGATTTTGGCGGGGCGTTCCTCGTGCAACGCTGTGATACGTGCAATTCTGAAGGCGACATTTCTCCTACAACGACATCGTCCTTCTGCCACATCTCGATCGTGGTTTTCTTTTAATGAAAAGAAAATAAGAGAAATAGAATTAAAGATGGATATTAAATGATAACTATAAAAAGGTCTTCTATTCTCTCTCCTCAACCAAACCCTATTTTTTTTCTCTTCTTCTCTCAGTTTCTCACCCAAAATGATCGGTGAAAACGATTTTTATCTCTCACCACCCCCGTAGTCCTTCCAGAAAGCTTTTTCCGATCTGATCTGTGCCGGTTCCCGGCTCAGATCCGATCCCACGCGCCGCCACTCTCCCCACGCGCCCGGGCCTCCGTCGCGCGTGTACCCCACGCGCCGCCACCGTGTATTTTTTCAGGTTTCTTTCGGCTCCCTCTGCTCCGTCCTCGTCTTCTGGTCATCCCGTGAGCAGAGTTTTTGGCAAAAAAGAAGTTTTATCTCCGGGTAAAAAAAAAAAAAAGCCTGCTTAAAAAAAAAAAAAATATGCTTCATCCCGCTGCTCTCATCCTTCGTTTCCGTTAACTCTAACCTGGAAGCCCGATCATGGTTGTTATAAGGGACAACGTTTACGTAGATTTTTACGAGATAGAAGATAAGCGTTTTTCGGTGTCTCTCGGAAGGGACGGCGGAACCGTTCGTCTTTTGGAGGATAGAAGAAATTTCTCTTTCAGTTTGCTTCTGAGTAGGGTTGCTGCTTGTCGGTTGGTCGGGATCGTGGAAGAATGTATGGATTTTGTTTCGGAGGTCAGATTTTGGAGGAGGTATGTCGGAAATGGTTTTTCTTTAATTGTGGATGTTATGGTCAACAAGAGAGGTTCTTGTTTGAGGCTATTGAAGGTGGCCCAAGGAGAAGGCAGGATGATTCTAATCCCTGAGGGCTCTCGGAGAAATGGTTGGACAGGTTTCGCGAGGATTCTGAGTTCGACTCTTAAAAAATGGTCAACAGATGTGTCTTTCAACAAGGGTCAACGCTGCGAGGTCAACAAGGAAGTCAATCAGGAAGTCAGTTTTGCAGAGGCAGTGCTTGGCCAGAAAAGAATCGGGAAGGAAGCTCAGCCCGAGCAGTCTTTCGCCCCTCACTCTCCTCGGGAAGATTGGGGGTTCGCAGGAAGTGTTCGCAGGAAGTGTTTGGGGATTAACGAGCCCGATCATTCTTTTAACCTTTATGGCTGCAATCTGGGATCGAAGAGCGAGGACTTTCTTTCACAGACGGGTGACCAAATCGCACTTCTCCACTTCAACGAATGTGCTCAGATCTTAGTTCCCCTAGACCGCGGGCATGGGCTGATTTCGGAGCCGGCTTCAGCTCGCGAGGATGCGGTCGAATCGTTGGATGGTGTGGCGGCTCTTTCCGGTTATGATCTTGAGCATGGGCTGCGTTCAGAGTCGGTTTCAAATCGTGCTGATACGTGCGAGGCTTTGGATGGCTTGGCGGCTCTTTTCGATTACGATCTTGAGCATGGGCTGCTTTCGGAGTCGGCTTCAATCCGGGATGATACGTTCGAGGCTTTGGATGGCGTGGCGGCTCTTTTCTACAGCAGCGAGGAAGATGATAACTCTTTCGTCCTAGATTCCGAGTCTCGAAAGTCTGATGGGATAGAGCAAGGCGTCGTAGATCGGGTGGTATATGCTCCCGTTAAGCGAATGGACAAGGTTGAGAAGGTCTTTTCTGCTCAGAGAAAGGTTAAGAAGATCGATTTGGATAAAAGAGATCTTCGAAAAATTGCCTATTTAATCAGAGTTCGGAAACCAAAGTTCATGAGGATTCGTTCTGGATTTTTATGAAGTATTCTCATGGCTTGAGAGGAGTTTTGGAGGATGTCTATGGTTTTCGTGGATCTCGTTTTGGGGTTTTGTTTCTTATCGGAGCAGTCAGCGGGTTTAGAGTTTTTGCGTCTCTAGGAAGTTCTTCTCAGATAGGCTCATAGGTGTTTCAGTGTTTAAGTCGAGAAATGTCCCTTTGTTCTGTTTACTTTTTTGGAGTTTTTATCGGGTTTTTCTCGAACAACCACTCTTGTAATTGGCATTTGCAAGATCTTAATATAAAGGTGTTCTCGTTTCAAAAAAAAAAAAAAATTAAAGATGTGTGAGATATTCTAAAACTATGCTTGCAAGGTTATTTAAAATTTGTTCAATTTTACACCTAAAAGCTTAGTAAGAGCTAGTAAAGAAAATGACGCTTTTATATGATTTTCTAAGGTTAAAAATGGCTCAAAAACGACGATTTTCAGTTGCTGAAGCTTGCTAGTTGCTGTCCATGTTGCGCAGTTCTAGTTTGAACTGATTTTCACACATAAACATGATTTGGAAAACCCATAGAAAACTATATCTGATGCCGCAAAGAAATAATAAAATTGTTCCACTTATAATATCAAATTCATGTACACGCAAATTATTCAATTAGGGTGATTTTAAAAACTCTCTCTATTCCAAACAGAGCTTTCTAGATCTAGGGTTTCTTACACCTCCCTCAGCCGCCGCTCCCCCCCGGAGCCGCCGGACTTTTGCCCTGGTCCGACCAGCGGTGAAGCTCCGGCCGGGGGGAGGCCCATCTTTTACCTTTGCTTTTAGCTTATCCGTTTTCCCTCCAATGGCTTTTCTCTTCCCTTGCCTTCCTCCCCTTTTGGTATTCTCCGGTGAGCTCCGTCGGAGCCTGCACTTCTTGTCTTTTATTTCAGGTCGGCATGGTGGTTCTCCTTCAGATCTTGGGCAGGTTGACGTCGTCCTTTGCGTGTGGACCTCGGCCGTGAGATCCATACCATTCGGAGGAGGTTGCAACCGCGGCACTGCTGTGGAGCTTTTCTCAGTGGTTGTGGACCCCAGAGACCTATGCTCTGTTTTGTTTTCCGGCGGCGCCGTGTGGGTGGTGGTGGTTTGTATGGGGCTGAGCGGGGATAATTTGGATGTTTACCTGTTTTTTCGTGTGTTTAGTTTGTTAAATCTTGTTGTCACTGGTTTATTTTCCTGTCTTTCCGTGAGAGGGTATTATGCTTGTTTTATTTTGGTTTGTTTTGGACTCGGATTAGCCGTAGTCTCATCTCCCGTAGTGGATTTCCTGTTAGGTTTTTATCTATGCAGGTTGAAGAGCCACCCTATTCGTGGTTATTGGACCGAGTTTGGTTGGATTTTTCCATCGCCAATCTTTGGGTTTTTTAACGAGCCTCTTGTGTGCTCCATTGGTGCTTGTAATTCTTCCCGTTGTCGGAAGTTTGCACATATTGTACGTTTACTGGAATTTAGTGTTAGATTCACCTCGACTTAGGTCTTGGTAATCCATGTACTATGGAAAATCCGTACTATTAAAAAAAAAATTATCAAATTCATGTAGAAGATGACACTACCTTTCTTGTTTTGCTCTAACTTGTCCCAAAACCTCCAAATCATCATGTAATTTCTCATTTAAGCTCCAAATATTTGTTGCTCACTAGAAATATGAAAAAAAAAACTGATCAAAGAACATCAAAACACTTGCGAAATTGCTTAGTTATAAACTTGAAAAATACTTGATAAGCGGGTATAAAACGCACTTATGAAGTGTCCTCCTCAAACTTAACTATTACTTGTCCTCAAGCAACAATAAAAAGGGAGATGAACGATTTTAGTACTAAAAAAGAGGGGCATTTCCACTTTTGTGCATTTTTCAAAAAAAGATCTAAGACTAAATGAAGAAAGATATTTTTTTTTCCTAATCTACCCTTATCTCAATTAACATATTTTTCTTTTCTTTTATAATTTTTTTACCTAATCCAAAAAAAGCCCTAACCAATCAAAATATATATTTATTCTCTCTCTCTCTCTCTCTCTCTCTCTCTCTCTCTCATTTATCTCTCTTTCTCAACTTATTTTTTTCACCCGTGCTCTTTCTCTCTCTCACTTCGGCAGTGACCACTTCCAAGCTCCGACCAAGCTCCGCAACGAGCTCTCTCCCACCTCTGCAGCAAGCTCCGACCTTTCTCTTCCGGTAAATTTCTTTATTTATTTTTTGCGTAGGCATTAAGTCTGGGTGGTTCTTGTTCGAGTTGTTCAAACAGACGTATGTTTTTGTTAGTTGAATGATGTCCCGAAATCCGTAAGATTTGTTAGGGATTAAGTCTGAAAATCACTAAACAGATACGGGTTTCCGTTGAAGATTTCGTGACTATGTTGTCACAAAGTAGGGTCTTCGTGACAACAAGGTCACATAATCTTCAACAAAAACCCATATTTGGTTAAAGATTTCGTGACAATACTTTCACGAAAATATATTTTCGAGACCATGTTATCACGAAACCTTCGATTGAAACCCAAATTTTGTCTGAAGAATTTGTGACAATATTGTCAAGAAACCAAGATGTCGTGATAAAATATTCTTGTTATACCCTTCGAGTCACTTATTAACCCTGAGTTCAATTGAATCTCTTATTTGAGAAAGATCCACTTATTATGAAAGTGTCGAAAATCAATCGATTATGGATTCAAGTGTTAAGTGATCGAACATTTACTCTCTTTCAGGAATTGTAGTAAATGAGGATCCAACGATACAATAACAATTTACCATGATCACACTATAAAAAACACAAAAAAATAGAAGTCAACACAAACTAGAAACTAAAAATAAATTAAAACCAGAACAAACGTGCACCAAAATCCCGAAAATAAAATAAATCCGCCTCAAAGTTTCACAATGCTTAGAATTTAAGGACAAGAAATGAAGATTACCTTACAGGGACGCCTTAATGTGCATATGAGCTATCGCCTTTTCTTTTGCACTAATGTCAGTTTTCTTAATTACAAAAAATAAATTTAAGAATGAAAATTAAAAGGAAAATGAAATTAAAATGCTTGCCTTGCCTACCAAGAGCCCTATAGTTTTTGTTAATAGCTTGACATGTTACCTTTCATCCATTTTCACGTCGTGACTACTCTTAGGGCAACCATTCCGACTTGATCGTTCATCATGGTGGAGTGTTTTGCTTCCTTAAAATTTTCACATTTTCAATTTTGGTATCAATTGGAAGAAGAATGGTGACACCGTTTTTTCACATCCACCTACTAAAACAAAATAATACAAAAATAATTAATAAATCCGGATAAATGAGTCTCTAAATTATGTCCTGCGATTTATTAGTAAAACAATCTCCTATGTATACTTTGAATTGGAAAAAGATAGAATTCAGAGTTGAAGTTTTGAATCTTAAATGGATATTATTTTATTATATTTTTATTTTAAACAGTGATCAAGTTTGTTTTCCAGATATCTCATTTATGCATCATATTGTCCAATAATGTACATGATAATCTTGGACGTAACCACAAATTATAATGTAAAAAGATTACCAATCAACTGTTCTAAAGTGCTTGCCGCACCTTGGACACAAGCAATATTTGTTGTGGTGGCTGGTGCGGTGGACGATGAGGTCCACCTAAGAAGGCAAGGTGAGACCACAAAAGTAACATTTAAGATTTAAACGTTCCGTCCTGTTGATTCTCTCATGCTCACGTTTTTCTTCAGCGCTTTGTCTTCCTTCTTCCTGAGCTTACCATTATGTCCGAAGAAGGCGGAGAAGGTGACATCTTTGAATCCATGATCGTTGTAATTTTTAGATGGGTAGACCTATGTCAATTATGCTTCTTGCTCAAGAACACAATTGCATAGAGTAATAATGGTTTGAAAAAGCAATAATAAATATCTGCAAATGATTGAAAATGAGACTTTATAGAGATGTAATAGAACTATGATTCTAAGATTCAAGTATTTTTGAAGCCAATAATTCAAACTAAGAGTTATGATACCTTTTATATGCATTGGAACTCATAACTCTTTGATTCCTTTCAAATGCGGGACAATTTTACATATAATTTGTTGCTAAAAGTCAACAATGATTTCAAGTACTCAAGCCAACGTGCTATTCAAAATCTGAATTGGATTCTCTAATTTTAGGATGGGGCAATTCTCTACCGTGAACATGGAGTGACACTTCCTTATATGCTCGTGTATTTTTAGCAACTCTGATTTACGCCCCTGATTAATGCAAAAAGGTCGCTACTACCAATTCAAATGGTACACCATTTGATAAAAATAAAATGAGTTCCCCGAAAATCTTCTATTGGTAAAGCAACTTTTCGATCCCATACGTAGAGCTTGATTCCCAATCATGATTTAGTGGTTAGGGGCTTCGTGCGATGACATGCTTCTCCCCGTGTCATCGGCTTGTGAACAACTTTACATATGCAACACCCCTTATCAAGTGATGGCTTGAGCTCACTAATCCCAATCCAACCACATGATTCATGACCAGCTTCATTCTCTCTGGTTTGGAAAAAAGTAAAAAAAAAAAAAAAAATTCATTGTGTTCATCTGACAACATGGAGACCGACTTGTGCTATTGAAATAATTACCAATACAAACAAGCCCCGTTTGTTAAGAAAACATATACAATTACCATTTTTTTCTTCTTCTTAAATCATAGTTTTATACTCATAAAATTAGTCTTTTTATTAGAAAAATATACGAAATTCTTTCAAAGAATAAGATTTTTTTTAATTGAGGAACACACTCTATGTGGAAATAAATACAACTTAAGACACATGCTAAAATATGAGTGACAAAGTCCACAAATCGCGAACAAAGTTCAACGAAACATAGTTTGATTAAGAGAATAAAACCTTACATTTAAGATTGTTTGGCCAAAAGGTTGGGTGTCTAGTAGCTTGGATAGCTTGCAAACAACTTGATTTGATGAATTTTTACGGTCTTCGCTATCCAACCAAGTGCCTCCAAAATCACAATAGCTTTCACCACTGTTGAGGAGTGAACTCTGAACTGACTCCCACAGTCAAGCTCTACCACTTTACCCTACTGAGTTCAACGAAAAAAGTACCAAAACCATATTTCAACTCATTTTCAAATAGGAGACCATCAGTTATTTGTCTTCAAGAACTCTTGTATTTACCTCAGTCTAGTGTAGTAGTGTGGTAACGCCAAGAAAAACAGCCTTATTTGCATTTGTCCACTTGTCTCAAATCTAGCTCTCCAAATTGCCCAACATACATAAATAAGCTTAACCCGACAACCTAAAAAAATTAAACTCAAATGATTTGTTAATTCAACTTCAAATACCTGATGGAACGCCCCATTGTTGTATCAATCAAGCTAAGCCAAACAGCTTTTCATGAAATAATAACAGACATTTCAGAAACGTAGATTAAAAAAATCACATTGTTTGGGTGAGCATCACGTTTGTTGGTAAGTATACCATCACGACTCTCCGCATCAAGTTCTTAGTTTTTGAAGGAGCTTTTACCTTCGACAATTGCCGCCAAAAGATATAGTTTTCCTCAACTTTGCATCTTCCTTCCCGTTTTTGAATAAGTTATTGTAGGCACTCTTAACCAAAAACCATCCATATATATATATATTGTAACCATTGCTAACCGTTTTGTGAAGAGAATCCATTAAGAGGAATTTGGATGATGATATTGCAGTCTCTCTCATCATAAAAACCCTTACAAGATTCCCGTCCCAACTATGCTCCACTTCCTTGAAGGCATTGCAAACCTTTATCGCTTCCATATATGGTGAGACGTAGGGATTAATCGAGTCTAGCAGCCACAAGTGTTCATGGACCGACACATCTCTTCATGGGCCAACTCAAAACAATCACCTTCTTTGCCATGTATAGTTACGATTTGAACCAAGACCGGCTCTCAAAAATGACCTAGAGATAATCCGTGCCTTGAAAATTTGACCAACAAGTAAGTTGTATCGAGTTAAAATGTGTCGACTCTGCTCTCCAAGGATATCAATGTTAAATTCATGAAGATATAGAAAACCCATGTCTCATCCCCGTTTGTGACGGGATAGTCCATCCCAATGGACTCATAAATTCTCCATCGCTTTACTCGTAGAATTAGCCTGATTATTTGCTTGTCAGGAACTATTTGTAATAATAAACTTGATAGTTGTATCTGTAAAGCCTAGTCGTAAGCTTTTAGGTACAATTATCGATCACAATTTTTTTTTTCTATTATAAAAGACTTTCACATGCGAGTTCCATAAATAAGAATTGATGATAAAAAAATTGAATGATTAAAATATTTATCGACATAAATATATACAATAGATAGGGACTCTTCCACTGTAAAAAAAAAAAAAAAAAATTAAAATGACAATTTTTCTGTATATTAACTTTCTAATTTTTTTTGTAGCATTTTGGTCCAGGCCTCTCATTAGTCATTATTATGTGTTGTATTGTTATATAGGTTGCGTTTGGTTGACATTAAAAAGCCATGTTTTTGTTTTTAGAAAAAACTAAACTGCTTATCCGGTGTTTGACAAAACTGTTTTTACAAAAAACTTTAAAATCGATTTTAGATTTTGTACATGCGATGGAAAATCTAGGATTCTTAGCTTTTGGAAAAAGTGTTTTTAAGTTTGCTATATAAATTACTGTAATATCATCGTACAAAATGTTTCTAAGTCATCTGTACTTTGCTCATGATAATATTTTAAATTCTATCTCCCCTCGTAAACTGTGAGGATTTTTGTATCATTATACATAATTTTTTTTTCTCTATCTCATTTTTTTTTCCTATCTAAGAGTGAAACTTGTTCAAAAATAATTTGTGCATTTTATTGAAATGTCGTTGGCTGTTGAAGTACATAGTAATTTGTCTTGTTACGTTATTCATATATATGCATATGAATAAACATATTAATAATTATTATTTAATTTTTAATAATATCTATTTTAGTCTTTTTAGTATAATATATTTATTTTACCAAACGTTAAATCAGTTTTTATTATCAGCAACAAACCATTTTATCAATTGTTTGTCACTTTGAAAAAAAACATTTTTAGAATTTTTATTTTTATTTTTTTTATTATTTTTTTATTTATATATATATTTTTTTAAAAACAAAGCTATATACCGTTTGGTTATGGTCTCACTCTTAAACCCTTTTCTTCTTCTTCTTCTAAACCCCCACTTTGAACGCAGTAAACAACGAACCATGTGGAGTTTCATACGCCAAACCCCAAGTCTCATTCTTCCACGGAATATCGTCAACAATGGTGTATATCGGCACAGCTTTTGCTCAGCTCAAACCCTCGACCCGGTTCAACGAATCACCGAAATCCTCACCCACAACAACAATTGGTCGCGTCTCTTGGATTCCTCAAACATCCCGAACAGCCTCACCCCGGAAATCGTTCGGTCAGTGATCAGCCAAAACTGCGCTTCCGAGCCCAAAAGGCTCATCAATTTCTTCCTCTGGTCCCAGACCCAGACCAAACCGGGTAATAATAATAATAATGACAATAACCTCAAAGACCTAGACTTGTATTCCTTTCTAATCGTTTCGCTTTGCAATTCGGGTTCTCTGGTTCCCGCTCGTAGCGTCATCGATCGGATGATAGAGGCTTGGAAGTCTCCGCTTGATGTTCTGAGCTCTGTGGTTGAGTCTTATAATGGATTCGATTCTGGGTCGAGAAGACCTGTTGTGTTCGATATGTTGGTCGATCGGTATTTGCATATGGGTCTGCGCCGTGAAGCCGGTGAGGTTTTCTTAGGCCTGAATAGGGTTGATGAGTTCACGCCCAGTCTGGTGTTGTGCATAAATGTGCTTGGCGTCTTGTTAAAGGCCGACGAGTTTGGATTGTTTTGGAAGGTCTGCGATAGGATGTCGGAGTTGAAGATCGAATTCGATTCACGCGCGTATTTGAAAGTGATCTCAGCCCATTTCAAGAGCGGGAACGTCGAGGCTGGGAAGAGGGTTCTCTCGGAAATGGACGACAAGGGTATCAGCCCTAGTCTCCTCGCGTACAATACGGTTATTTACGGTCTTTGTCGAGCGGGGATTTTCGACGATGCGCTCGAGACGAAGAGCTTGATGGTTCAAAAGGGTTTGGTTCCGAACAGATCCACTTACGAGACTCTCGTCACCGGTTTCGTCATCGGGAGGAGATTTGAAGATGCGAAACGGGTTTTGGTCGAAATGGCTGAAGCGGGTTTTAAGCCGGATTACGTGTCTTGCAACATGGTCGTTGAAGGGTTTGTGAAGATGGGGAAATCGGAAGAGTCTTCTGAGGTCCGCGATTGGATGTCGGAATTGAAGATCGAGCCTGATTCGCGTGCGTTTTTGAACGCGATCGCAGCCCATTTCAAGAACGGTAACGTCCATGCTGCGAAGAGGGTTCTCTCGGAAATGGACGAGAAGGGTATTAGCCCTAATGTCCTCTCGTACAATTCGGTTATCCACGGTCTCTGCCGCCACGGGCTTTTCGATGATGTGCTCGAGACGATGAGATCGATGGTTCAAAAGGGTTTGGTTCCGGACAAATCAACGTACGAGACTCTCGTCACCGGATTCGCCGTCAAGATGAGAGTCGAAGACGCAAAACGGATTTTGTTCGAAATGGTCGAAGCGGGTTTGAAGCCAGATTACGAGCCCTGCAACGCGGTCGTCGAAGGGTTTGTGAAGATGGGGAAATTGAAAGAGGCTTTCCAGGTCAAGGACGAGATGGTCCGGCTAGGCTTACCGGTGGGTCTGAAGATCTACAACTTACTCGCCAAGGGGTTATCTAAGTCCCCCATGAATCCAACGGTCAAGTTCAGAGAGCTCTTAGATGAAATGAACCGTGCAGGAATCACGCCCAACTTGAGCATTCATCTCGCGCTGCTCGATGTTCATTGCAAGGCCATGGACATGGATGAGGCGTTCAAGACGTTCAATCAGATCAGGATGAAATTCCCTCCGTCGGAGGCGTCGTACGGGATGATGATCCGCGGGCAGTGCACCCTCGGAAACATCGAAAAGGCTCGTCTTTTACTCGAACAATCCGTTCGGAGCGGGTTGAAGCCGAACCCTATGTTCTACACTCCTCTCGTCTCGGCTTATCTGAGGAAAGGCGAGCTCGAAGAAGCGGAGAAGGTTTTAGACACGATGACGGAACTCGGAGCCCCTCCCGATGTGTACTTGTATACTTCTTTCATATACGGTCTCTCCAAAGCCGGTAAGTTTGAAGCCGCGAACGAGTACTTTGATAGAATGTTGGCCCAAGGCCTTAAACCGGATAAATCCACCTACGAAGCTTGTGTCCAAATGTATTGCATGGCCGGAGATTTGAAGAAGGCCGACTCGTATTTCAATCGAATTTTGGATCTCCGTCTCGTCCCCAACGAGAAGACTTACAGAGCCTTGGTCGACGGCCACTGCAAGGAAGGGAATCTAGAGCCGGCCTTTTCGGCTTTCGCTCGCATGATCGAATCGAGAACCCGCCCGGAGTATCCGACCCACGGCGTTATCATCGACGCGCTTTCGATGACCGGGAATATGAAAGAAGCGATGCGGGTATTCTCGGAGTTTCGCGAAAAGGGTTCGATCCCGGACGCGAAGATTTACAATTCCCTCATCGTCGGTTTCTGCAGAGACGCCAGTATGGGTCGGGCCATGGAGGTTCTCGGGGAAATGCTCGCGCAGGGCATGACCCCGTACGTCGCAACTTACGAGATCTTGATCGAAGAGCAGTGCAGAGCGGGAGATATCGAAAAAGCTCGGAGCTTGTTTCGCGGGATCTCCGAAAAGTATTCGACTCTTACGGGACCGACTTGCATCAAGATAATCGACTGTTACTGCAAATACGGGTTCGCGGCCGAGGCTTTCGAGCTCCTGGACGAGATGCCCGAGTGGGTCCACGGGACGCTTCTAGAAGCTTGTTGTAAATACGGGAAGATGGACGAGGCGAGGCCTGTTCTTCGGGAAATGCTGGCCAAAGGGCTGGCGAGCACGAAGTTCTTCAACGCGGTGATAAAAGGGATGTTGGAGAGGAAGAGGATTCAAGACGCGAACCGTCTCTTGGAAGAGATGTTCGAGAACAAAATCTGGCCCGACCGCGAGACCTACTCGACCATGATCAACCACCACTGCGGGGCCCGGAACATGGACGAGGCAAAGCGGCTCTTCCTCGAGATGCGACGCGTGAAAGTGGAAGACTGCGGACTGGGCGCCGAGATTTTCACCTCGCTCCTCCGCGGCTACGAGGCAACTGGAGAGACCTTCGAGGTTTTCGCTCTCTTCGAGGAGATGGTTTCGATGGGGGTCGAGCCCGACGAGAGCGCCTACGGTGTCGTGATCGGGGCTCACTGCAGGGACGGGAACGTATCGGAGGCTTTGAGGCTGAGAGAGGAGATGTCGGAGAGAGGCTTTTCGATGAGCTTCTCCGCTAATAATGATCTCGTTCGAGCTCTGTGTAAGAGAGATGAGTTCTCGCGGGCGTTTGACTTGATTGACGAGATAGGAGAATCGGGATCGGATCTCGATCCGGCTCTGTGTGGCCTTGTGGCTCGTGGGTTTCAGAGTAACAGTGATACGGAAAAGTCCGCGGAGGTTTTGAGAAGTGCGGTTAGATTTGGGTGGGTTTCTAGCGATGTGACCTTAAAAGAATTGATAGGTGGGAATCTTGCTGCTCAAGGTTCTGGGGACTCCAATAATCTCATGAAACAAGTAGCCTAGGATTATTGCTTTATCATTGTTGTTTTGCCATTTGGTAAATTATTTTTGTATTTTACTGATAATTAATTACCAGAGAGAATTGTTCAAAAATTTAGCCAATTTTTGGGGACTGTTTAATTCCTTACATACGTAAAATGTAACTTTGCAGTAAATAACTGCTCTAGCGACTTTAACTGTCGTTTTGTATATTGTTCATGATACATGTGATTTGTGTAGTATAACCAACATGTATTGTATTTGAAGTGTGTGTATGTATGAGTTTGCATACATGAGAGTCATACATATGCAAAAGTACACGATCAATGTAGTTTTTTATTACTATTTTTTTTTTTTTACAAAAAAATGATTTTGATTTGTGCAGAGAGCATAGTCGTATCAAATCATTTTCTCAAACTTCTCTAGTTTCTTTATCCTTTGCATCGACCTTGCTAACAACGCAAATAATACACCTGCACAACCACAACAAACCTTTAGATAATCAGAATTTCCAAACGCTTTTATTTTTTAGTTTGTTTTTTATTTTTTACCCGCGCCAACGAACGATCCATTTGCAAAAACTTGATTTCCTTGACTGCTGAGAGTGACACCAAGGTTGAGCAAAGTTCCTCCAATGACCGTGTACAATGTCGCCATTTGTAGTATCGCCGCTTTTCGAGCTGCTCTTTCTGACTGCAAAAAAAAAAAAAAAAAAAAAAAAAAAGGCAAAGTACAAATTTTAAAAAAAAAAAGATGTTCTCTTAAGAGTTTGGTGACACGAATGGGTTTGGTCGGGCCCGAATATGACAAATCATATCATCACGGGACATAACTGTGGGTTTGCCGGATTTCTTTCCAGTGTTTCGTCACTTTCCACGTAAACATGTGTACTTTGTTACACTTTGAGTATTGAAGAATATGATATGGTAAAAGCGCGAGCGTACCTCGAGGACACGGACGCGGAGTTTCAAATCCCCGGTTTCTAGTTGTTTCACAAACTCTTCTATCCGCTGAACTCGGTACGGCATTGACATGGTGTAGCTTCTCGCCTGACAATACAAAAAAAAAAAAAAAAAAAAAAAAAAAAAAACATAGACAGAAGAAGAGAAAGTGAATCAGAATGCGAAAATAGGATCTCGAAAAAAAGTCGGATAAAAACAAGGTTGTGTACATCATCAGCTTGTTTCCTTATCTCCTGCACGAGCTGTGTCCCAGACCGCCTCTGTTTCAAATCCAGAAGCTCCTGTTTCGTGGTTCATGATCATGCCGTGTCAATATTATTTCATGATCAGAAGAAAGAAAGAGAAGAAATTGTACTTGGGCATATGGCGCGGCAATCTTTACGAAGGAAAAATCTGGGTCGAGAATGTATCCGATACCTGAATTTTACAGAGCCGTTGAATGAGATTTAGAAATTAAAAAAAAAAAAATTCGGTAATGGATATGGCGAGAGAGCGGTTGAGAGAACCTTCGAGGGTCGAAAATGCCCTCAAGACGAAAGTAAACGTCGACGGGAATCGAAATGGCTGATCTTGCGCTATCGCAAACAAGTCCTATCCATAACAAAGAGATCCAAAATCAGTTCTGAAATGCATATTTGTTTTCCGAATTTGAAAACAGCATCAGAGAAACTTTGCATACCTCGCCAATTGCAGCCAAAGTCTGTTGTTGGTCTGGTGTCTGGCTTAACAAGTTGTCCAAAAAGAATTGCACGGATCTTCGTACCTGAAATATTAAATACATATATATATATATATATATATATATATATATATATATATATGAATAATTAAAAAAAAAAAAGAGCGATGACGCAAATGAAATGGTTTACCAGCTCGTTTACGTACCGATGAGATATCTCCAGTTGGCTGAAGTGCCCCGAGATCTATTAGACTTTGGACCACCTGTGAGAGAGGGCCATATAAAGCAAGAATTACACAAAGATATAACTTGCATTCATCTGGAAACTGGTTTGTAATTCTAGCAACGAAATCACCAATGAATAGTAAAAAAATATCAGAACTTGATGTGATATATAAAAAGACAGACATACCTTCTTAGAGTCTTTTTCATAGACGGCATAAAAAAGGTCAAGCAATCGCTCTCTAGTGAAAGTCTTGATATCTCCCATCATACCGAAATCATAGTAGATGATCGCTTCGTCGGTATCGATGGCGAGATTCCCGGGATGTGGATCGGCATGGAAAAATCCAGTTTTCAATATCTGGATACTCAATTGGATAGTTATAGTCATTTCCTTGTTACGATGCTACTCCAAACAAAGAGAAAAAAAAAAAAGTAAAATCTGAATGACCTGAATCAAGTACGCTTCGATCGCGTGCGATGAAATTTTGGAACGACTATAACCTCGTGAATCGAGCACGTCCAACTGGTTTATCTTAACCCCTGTCACCGTCGATGAAGTTTATGATATGATTAAGAAAGCTAAATACTTTTCTAGACGAAAGAGAGACCCTTTCAGGCAAAGATCAAAACCTGGTACATACTCCAAGGTCAGGACTTTCATGGCAGTGTAATCCCAGAACACCAACTATAACCGGAAATAAAAAATTATTTAGAGACCTCGAACATAGCAAACGTTTAGAAAAGAAAAAACCCGAAAAGATCGGTATATCAATCATCTAATGCAATATAGGAAGAAAACATACAGGTACTCGGACCCACTTTATATTCCGAAAATCGCGGCGAAACCTATCGGCATTTTTCCCTTCGTTTATGTAATCGATCTCTTGATACAGAATCCTGCAACCAAAGCAACTGAGTAAATCCTATATAGCCTTAAAATATATATATATGAGAAACATTTTTTGTTGATTGATAACATACGTAGAACATTCTTGATAGATACCGATCCAGTCTTTTGACGGACCGCCGAATGTTTCACTCCTCTGAAAATACTCGGCAATCAGCCTCAGATTGTCTGCACAAAAGTTCGAAAAAAAAATATTTCAAACGTCGATAACAAGATGCCAAATGAAGCAGCCATATGAACTAGATATCTTACTGAGATCAATGTCGAAAAGCTTCTTGAGACCAGGTCTCTGTACTTTTATGACGACTTTCTCTCCGTTGTGTAGGATAGCACGATGAACCTGAAAATGCAAGCCAGTCAGTACTTAATCAGGTGTATCTATCCAAAAATTAAGCTCGATAGAACACCTGGCCGAGACTCGCTGCAGCAATTGGTTGGTCTTCAAATTCCTTGAACAACACGTTCACGGGAGCTCCGAGTTCTTTCTCGATGAAGCGTTTGGCTTTCTCGGGCGAGAAGGCTGGGACTTGGTCCTGGGTCAAATTCAACACAAATCAACTCGAATATCGTGTATAGAATAGAATCACGGGAAAAAGTAAAAAGAAAAAACTTTATACCTGCAATTTGGCAAGCTCATCCACGAACTCGCGGGGAAATAGATCGGACCTCGTCGAAGATAACTGTCCGAGCTTAATAAATGTCGGACCGAGTTGGAGCACACGCTCTCGAACCCACGAGGCGGTCTTTTTCCTTCTTTTGCTCTGATCAATACAAAAATAATGTTATACAAAAAGAAAGAAGACTAAAGAACTAGCTTGAACAGTGAAAACTGACCTGTTTTTCTTCGTCGAACCCGCCCAAGTACGCCCACTTAGCGTTGTCGAACAAGACACGCACGCGCAAAGAGAGCACGAAAGACCAAACGTCGATACTCCTCTGCACCGAGTTGTAGTTCTCGTTGGCCCAACCGAAGCCTTCGTCCGAGGGCAAAATCTTCAGCCCAGGCAACGGAGGAAGTTCTTCTGCGGAGGCTTTTCTGGTCCTCGAAGCAGGGTTGACTTTCACCAGACTAGCTCCGTTGGCGTTGGCGTTGGCATAGCCGTTGACTTTCTTCGGTCTCTCTGACGGGGCTCTATTCCTCGCCACATCGCTGGTCGGGACCATCTTCACCGCTCGCCCATTGACCCCGAGTTTGGGCTGTGGTTCGGACTGTCGCATTTGGACTTGTTGGAGCCTCTGGTTCTGAGTTTGAGCACATGTTGCTGACGTGGAATTCGGGAATTTCTGGATCGAGATCGACCCCGAGAAACCAAGGTTCTCTTGACATATCAACTCCGACTTGTTGCAACAAGAAAAGCCTCTACTTGTAGCCAGTACTGATGCCATTTTCAGACCTTAGAGAGAAACAAAAAAAAAAAAAAAGACTTCATACAAACACTTAATTCGAGTGTGAATCCACTAATTGAAGCTTCACGAGTTTCTTTATAATTGAATTAGTTTTATTTTACTGTTCATTCCTAAAGCAATTTCAAGACGTCCTTTCAATGTTCATAATCACGCTTATCAAGAACCACTGAAGCTCATGAAACCACTAAAAAAAACTGCGAAGAGTCGAAATTCATTGATCAAACTCAACGGAAAAACAATCCCGCCAAAAAAAAAAAGTGGTCAAATGAAACAACGAATCAATCAAAGACACTCACTTGGTCGGCAAGCTTGAAGATTTCAGGCCACCCCCAAATACTGAGGGACTGTGAGAACGAATTGAATCTGGAGAGTCAAAATTTAGACTGAATATTATAATAAACACATGGGAAGGAATGACGTGTAAAAATAAAATGGTATAACGTGAAGGAAATGAAGAGAACTCGTATATCGTATGTGTTCTTTGTCTACCTGGCAATCGTTTCTATATCATTGGAAAATGACAAAACAGAGAAACTGTATAATATTGTTTTACACCGTGAGTATATATAAATATATGTGTGACCGGTGTGAGTGAGGTTCAAGCTTGACCACTCGCTCAGTCCTTAATGGTAGATTTTTTGGGGCTCTAAAATAGACTCAACTTGGCTTTGTATTGGCACTTGGTAACAAGCAAAGCGATATATAGCTTCATTCTTCAAGCCTCTTTCATTGGTTGCTTTCTCTCCTATTATTTTACGTGTGGATTTTCCTTTTAGTTTATAGCGACATTTTTTTCCTAAATGTCTTAAGGATTTTTTTTAAGGTGATTTCAAACACTGCTGAAATTATGGAGTCTCATGTGTATTGATCGATGTTCCAAATGTTGTTCAACAACTTTCCTAAAGTTTAAACGTCGAAAAACTTTGAAGATGGAAACTATATTTCTTGTTGATAGAGAGAGGAAGCATTATATTTCAATATGTGATATTAATCTGTGCCACAGAATGTAAGAAAATAAACCACTACTAGTTGGTCTACGTGGAACCCATATAACTCAGTCATTTAAATAAGAAAAAAAACTACATCAACTAGCCAAATAACAATCTTCAATTAAATTCGATCCCGGCGGCCGCAATGCCCACATTTAATTATTTCTGGGGTGTGTTTGTATGGTTCTAGAAATAGATATTTATATCAAATAATTGGCTGCTTAAGCCACGGAATGTGTAGCAATTTATTTTTAGCCAACCTTTCGTTAATTTCCTGTAAATAGCCATATTGCTTACGTGGCAGCTTATTAAATAAATTAGGTTTACATTTTTGCTCTTATTTAATTCGGTAGATTGAATTAATTAGGCAGTTTTTTTTTTCAAATTTCGAAATTAAATAAATAAGGCAGTTTTTTTTAAATTTTTTTTTAAGGAAACCGATTAGGAAAGTAGTTATAGGTACCGGTTGACCTTAGGCAATCAATTTCTATTTTTGTGGCAAAATATAATATTCAATCTGCAAAATATTCCTCATTTATTGACTTTATTCTGGAAAACAATTCAAATATTACAATTACGATATTCAGTTGGCCGTCAAAATATTTTAGAACGTCCAAAATATTTACAGAATTTTTTCCAGTTTTTATTTACACGAATATACTGTAAATATGCTTCTTATTTACAATGAATATACTGTAAATATGTTTTGTATTTACAATGAATATACTGTAAATATGTTTTGTATTTACAATGAATATACTGTAAATATGCTTCTTATTTACACGAATATACTGTAAATATGTTTGAACAAAAAAAAAACTGTTCTTCGCGGTGTAGCAGATCGGGACATTGGACGCAGATCGCGGAGAGGAGGACGAAGTGACGCTTTGACGGCGGTGGTGACGTGGTGGTGGTCGTGATTATTAGTGGTGGTCGTGATTATTAGTGGTGGCGGCGGCCTGAAGGAGGTGCTGCCTCTCGCGGAGCTTGGAGGCGGGGAGAACCATTTCACACGCACGCACGGCCAGAACCAATTATGGCTGTGAAATCAACTCTCCGATGCTCTCTGCGTCGTTTCCCGGTGTCTCCTCTCGGTCCGGCATCCTCGGCGGCTCGTGGCTGTCCTCGTTTTCTCGGCTGGAACACGCGCGGGTGGTGCTCGGTCTCGGCCATTGATGGCGCGCAAGGAATGAAAAAGAAGATAGGAGAAGGAGATGAAGGAGACGATGACGATTAAAGAGAGGAGGGGGATGCTCGGGCTCGGCCATTGATGGCGGCCAAATCCTTTTTTTTTGAAGAGCAGTAAATAGCGTGTGAATGGATACGGTTATAATGACTTTCCTCAATTTTCGCCATCATTAATGACCAAATATTTGAGCCGATGGCATTTAATAACCGTGATCACAAAATGGACGGGAATAACAAAGGGCAATCTTGTCCCATTTTGACTGTAAATAAATCTCAATGGCTATTTACCATTAATTAACTAAATGTGGACTAAAAATAAATTGCTTATTTTCGAGAGGCCATTTAGCTTAATTACCCTATTTATATTTGTCCAGCCCCCCATATTTGTAAATATCCTATCTTGTATCATTGACTACTTATAAAGCCCTCCCTAAAAAAAAAAAAAAAACAATCTTCAATTAAATTATAGCCAAATTATTCTAACAATTAAAGAAATAGTCAAATCTATACATATGTCTCTATTAAATAGTGCATGCGTCATACTTTAGTTTTGACTACTTTCTTAATTTTTTAGATAATTTGACTAGAATTTTAACTTTGAATAGACTATATGTCTAACTTTTCTTTTAAATAAGCCCACCAGATGCAAATAAAAATAATAATATGACGAAAAGCAACGTGTCTTTATTGATTCGTTTATTGAAAATTACTACTTTTAGAAAGAAAAAAAAGTACGAATAATATCTTGATGAGATTCTTGTAGAAAATCAATTAGACATTCATTATCCAGCAAACGAAGAGAGGAATTATACACTTGGCATTCAGTAATGCGCACTGTGCGTATTGCGTGCTTATTTTTAATTTTTACATAATTTTTATTAAGATAACAAATACATGAAAGCACTTTTATTTCTTTTAACCTTTTAGGAAATAGTAGTGAAAAAATAGAGAATTCAACAAAAGTATGACTAGGAATGACAATGGATACGAGTATGAACGGGTGCACCTAAATCCTTTTTCTGTTGAGACAGACTTGAATAATTCAATCTTTATTTTATTTACCAGTTGCAATAGAATTCACTTCTGAAGGGTCGTTGGGTTGAATTTGCAGCGGAAATCGTGTAACCTAAAGCACTTCCAAACATCACAGACAAGTTCATTTTTTAAGATAGTTCCAGAGCAAAGAATGAGACTAATTCTCGAGCTCAAACCTATGATTAAAATAGAGAGAAGACCGTAGCCAATGTTTGCTCGAGCTAAGAAGCTATGAGAGAAATTAACATACGCCAAACAAGATCAATGAAAGTGAGCATAGCAAATTTCTCACGCCCTTACGGTATTGATTGTAAAAGTAACAATTAGTATTCCACGAGCCCCTCACGAGGAGTAAACGATGCACATATGGACATGTCCAATCTATCGGGACCACATTGTAGTGGAAATAGTAGCTGTTGTTGTTTCTTTTGTGTCATGTTGGCAAAAGAGTTTGGTGTTGAATCTCACTGATATTGGATTAGGCTCGTGGAGTTTAAGTGATTTCCAGATGTTGAACCGCTAGGAATTCGGCGACAAGAGCTATAAATATTAAGAATGATTGTTAGTTTAGTGAGTATGGAGTGTTAGTAGCTTTACTTATTTACAAGTAATAGATGCGTGTATGTTTAGTTTATACTTTTGATTTGTCTTTATTGTTTTAGCCCTCAAGCTATGTGTGTTAGTGAGGATTATTTTGGTCTTTCCACATTGTATCGGTGTTGGTTTAATATTGTACATTGTTCGTTATTTTTTAATCGATGAAATCAATTTTTTTTTTCTCTTTTTCCCTTTTCCCCAAATTTCATCTTGTCTCTCGCTTAGCCTTCTTTGAAGCTAGGTCGTGAAATGGTATCAAAGCGATTTACACTTCTCTTCATCAGATCTTAGCTTCTATAAGCTAATCATCCTCTCATCGATTTCATCCTTGTTTCCTGATCGTTTCTTTGTCAATGGCGGGCCTTGGAACTCAAACGGGAGAGGAATTTGCAACATGCATTACTTCGCGAAGATCTATGGTTGATGAAACCCTAGATCCTTTCTATCTTCATCATTCCAATTCCGCAGACATGATTCTCGTCACTTAGCTCATGAACGATGGAAATTACCCTACCTGGAGTCGCTTGTTGAAGATTTATCTCGAAGTCGAGAACAAGATGGGATTCATCGACGGATCCATCGCAAAACATAATGGAGAAGATGCGAATCGCCTCGCTTCTTGGAAAAGGAACAAAAATATATCGTGACGGCGTGGATTCTTAACTCTTGTAAAAAAAAGAAATTGCTTCGAGAGTCATCTACACCTAAACAGAGCAACGCACCACATATTTTCCAAATCAGGCGTGAGATCATGAACCTTGCTCAAGATCAGGCATCAGTTGGTACCTACTATGCCAAATTGAAGAAACTGTGGGAAGAGCTACACAATTTTCAACCCTATGTTCTTGCACATGTGGCACATATGGAGGATCAAAAGATTTGATTGATTTCATTCAGAGCAAGTATGCAATGAAGTTTTTGATGGGGCTAAATGACTCTTTCACAACTGTTCGTGGACAAATCCTCTTAATGGATCCACTGCCTCCAATCAACAAGGTCTTTGCGATGGTGGCATAAGAGGAGAAACAACGTTCACTCAGCTCTAAGTCAATCGGAGGCCAAAATTCTTCGAGATCTCTTGCCATGGCTGTCAAAGATGATCAACAAGAGAACAATTAGAAAGATCGCCGTGTGCGCACTCACTGCAAGATTGTTGGCCACACTGTGGAAAAGTGCTATAAGCTACAAGGATTTCCACTAGGGTACAAGCCAAGATTCAGCGGCAAAGCAAACATTGTGGAAGGCTCGATCTTGCACTCAATCCGATGGAAAACACGATTCAAGTTCTTCATCCATGCCCAATCTATCTTCCGATCAGATCCACCACTTGATCAACATGGTCTCTAACCACCTTACTGCACCAACTACTTTAAGAAACTCGAGTAACATCAACATGACTACCTTCAACACAAGTTCTCATTGTTACAATAACAGTACAAGTTTGTTCTCGAGATCAAATTTATTTTGGATTTTAGACGTAGGTGCGTCACGCCACATATGTGCAAATAAAGTGCATGTTCAAAAGCCTTAAATCCTTGCGAAATTCTACAGTTACTCCTCCCAATCATATGGTAATACATGTACGTAGTTATGGTGACATCCAGCGTGGCCATGACATCATTCTCAGAGATGTTTTGTTAGTTCCTGGTTTCAAGTTTAATATGATTTTTGTGAGCTCGTTGGACTTTGAATTCATCTATTGTTGTCTCTTTCTCACACATTGGATTTCATATTCAGGACACCAAGTCCAAGAAGACGATTGGAAAGGGTGATCGAAGACATGATCTGTATGTGCTATAAGAGGAATCAAGAAATTAAATCAACAAATCTGATGATAGTAGTCGTTTTTGCTGGATATGCCTAATGAGAAACAAATCTGATGTTCATACTATTTTACCCCTTTTTTGTGCTTTAGTTCAAATCAATTTTCTGTTTCTATAAAAACAATTAAGATCTGATAATTCAAAGGAACTAAGTTTTGCTGATTTATTTTCAAAACAAGGGATTAAGCGCCAATATTCGTGTGTTGAAACTCCACAACAAAATTAAGTTGTGGAGCGAAAACATCAACACTATCTTAATGTTGCAGATCACTTTATTTTCAAACACAAATTACTATTGCCTATTGGGGTGAATGTGTTGAACACCTAGTCCTTTACTATTTCATAAGTGTCTTTATGAGATAATGTTTTGAAAAGATGTTGACTATAGTTGTATGCATGTGTTTGGTTGTTTGATTTGTGGCTCAACTCCAAAGGCAAATAGAACAAAATTTCAACCACGTGCTCGTAATTGCATCTTCATTGGTTATCTACCATATTTTAAAGGCTATAAGCTTTTAGATTTACTCACAAGAGAAATTTTTATCTCTCGTGATATCGTGTTTCATGAACAACTCTTTCTTTTTCATGATATCACTACAAATCTAAAACCTATAGATCATTTCCCCGATGTTGCTTTACCACACACCGACATTGTAAATGCAAATGAAATTAGAGACATGATACCTGAGATAAGAAATCACATAAAGCTGTATCCCTACTGATCCAGAGCATATATATCGTTCCTTGACCAATGCAAGACATACCTGATGGAGTTGTTCGAAGATCAGATCGACCACAAATGCCCCATACTCGGTCAAGAGATTATCACTATAATATTCTCAAAACATCTACTGGTGTACACTTTCCATCACTTCACTTTATTTCTCATGTCTTATCCTATGATAACTAGTCCAACAAGTTTCAAAGCTTTGTTCACTTAGTTACTCATAATTTTGAGCCACAATATTATCATCAAGCTTTGTAAATACCCAAACTGGGTACAAGTAATGCATGAGGAATTATCAGCCATGGAAGAGAACAAAAAATGGTCTTTACCACCAGATAAAAAATCTATTGGCTGTAGATGGAAACACAACAATAAGTTTAATTCGTATGGTTCTTTAGCATGACATAAAGCACGTTTAGTTGCTAAGGGATATAATCAGCGGGAAGGTGTTGATTTTATTGACATATTTTCTCCAGTGGCAAAGCTGGTATCTGTCAAAGTTATTCTTGCTTTGACTGCTTCACAAAATTGGTTGTTGGCTCAACTTGATATAAACAATGCTTTTCTGAATAGAGAGCTATTCGAGGAGGTTTACATGTACCTGCCTCTTGGGTATGATGTTCAGGGGGAGCAACAATAGAGTAGTGTTAAGCGTGTGTGTGCAAATTTCACAAATCTATATACGGTCTTAAACATGCTTCTCGACAGTGGAATATCGCTTTCACTCAAACCATTGTCACTACTGGTTTCACAGAGTCCAAGTCCGATTATTCCTTGTTCACGCATGGCGCCAATGATTTTTTTGTTGATATATTATTATTCGTTGATGACATCATTCTTGTAGGACCAAATTCCTCTGTGATTGACAATGTAAAAACTTTTTTGCAGTCTAAGTTCAAGCGGAAAGACTTGGGACCTTTGAAATATTTTCTTGGCATTGAGATTGCACGGTCTACAAAGGGTATTGTTCTCAATCAGAGGCAATAAGATTTGCAGCTACTTGAAGATTATGGATTCTTGGATTCAAAACTCGTCTCAACGCCTATGAATCCAAGACATAATCTCAACTCTTCTGATGGCCTTTTATCTGACGTCACACATTATAGAAGTTTGATTGGCAGATCACTTTACTTAACTATATATTGCCCAAATATTACTTATTTTGTTAATGCTTTGAGCCAATTCTTACAAGCTCCTTGTGATTTACATTTACAGGCAGTTTACCATCTCTTACGTTACATTAAAGGAGCACCAGGATTAGGACTCCTCTTCTCACCTTCATCGACAACACAACTTCGAGTATTCTCAAACGTAGATTGGGCCACGCGTCATGACATGCGCAAATCAGTGATGGGCTACTCCGTGTTCCTGGGAGATGCCTTGAAAGCTTGGAAGTCAAAGAAGAAAATAACGGTGTCCGGATCTTCTGTAGAAGTGAAGTACAGAGCTCTAGCTACAACTACAAGCGAGCTCATTTGGCTGCAACAACTTTTGCATGATTTAAAGATCATGTCTATAAGTCCGACTGTGTTGTTTTGTGACAACCAAGCAGCTGTCCACATCGCCTCAAATCCTTCATTCCATGAACGGACAAAGCATATAGAGATCGATCTCTACTTTGATCGAGAGCATTTGTAGCGTGGTGATATGAAGTTGCTTCCGGTCCGGACTCTTCATCAATTAGCCGATGTTTTTACTAAGCCTTTGCCATAACCATTATTGAACTCAATCACGTCCAAGATGTTCCTCAAGGATCTCTTTCATATCCACCTTGAGGTAGAGTATTAAGACTGATTATTAGTTTAGTGAGTATTTAATGTTAGTAGCTTTACTTATTTTACAAATAATAGTTGAATGTGTGTTTAGTTTAGACTTTTTATCTGTCTTTATTGTTTTACAGTTTAGCCATCAAGTTAATATGTTAGTGAGGGTTAATTAGGTCTTTCCACACTGTATCGGTGTTGGTTCAATACTGTACATTGTATGTTATTTTTTAATCAATGAAATCATTTTTCTCTTTTTCTTTTTTTCCCTAAATTTCATCTTCTCTCTTGCTTAGCTTTCTTTGAAGCTAGGTCGTGAAAATAAATAAGACCACCGTTATTGATTTTTGGCGAGGTATTAGAAGTGAATAGAAAGTCCCACATTCAAATGGAACCAAATAGCGATGAGTTCCAAGAAAATTTAACATCGTTCCGAGCGGACACTTTCTCCAAAACATGATTATAAGTTCATGTAAATAAATGTAAATAAAATTATTACTAATTATTATCTTGAACTGCTCGGTCTTCATCTTGTCCAACACGGCCTTCCAATGGTCAACTGTCAACGCCCTCGACTTCTTCTTCTTCGCCAATTCCCGCAACAAACATTTCTGACAAGTGTGACGTATTTTGCCTTCCCATCATGGAAACGCTTCTTCGTGTCGCGAATGATAGCCTTTTCTATTAGAGTGCGATGTCAATCAGTTGGGAGTGTCTCCCCGGTCTCAAAATATTTGTACACAAATTCGAAGTCGTTATGTATACCCGTCAAGATCGCATCCCGCTGCTGCGATGTAACTCACTCCACGAGGGATTATGAGGGATCACCGCCCTCTTCCAGATTGAGGTGTCTCTGGGGGATCACCGCCTCGACTGCCTATAACGGTGGACATACTGCGTTTAACAAACAAAAAATACCATGTTAGAAAGTGTAAGTATTAGTAATTTAGGTGAAAATAAACGAAACTAATTAAAACATTACTCAACCTTCCGGATCATCAGATAAAATATCAGTCTCATCGAACTTAATATCATCATCAACGTTGTCTCCAACAAAATGATCAACAACGGCATCAACTTCTTTGTCGTTTATAAAATCATCTAGTTCTTTGTCTTTTTCATTATCGTCACTCACAAGACCTACTTCAGAATTTTTGTGACGATGAGATAGAGGATCGAAGTCAGTTTGATTAACTGACAATGGAACTATAGATGAAGACGGGATGTCTACGTCGGCAGGTCCTATACAAATCGATGATTACAATCTTCGACGATATTCCATTCCCCAACATTATGAGGGTCATCCACGTAGAAGACTTGTTTTGCTTTAGCAGCGAGTATAAATGGTTTGTCGCAAATCATTCTTTCTCCACATAAGCACTTGCCGTTCCATAAATGTTATTTGTGAGTACTCTTTTTTGTGCATTGTGTTTATCACCATACTAATGACATCAAAATAACACGGCTCGACAATCATATCGATAATTCATCTATCATTCCATAGAAAGTGTAGTCATCTACAAATATGAATAAGCTGCTGTTTTAAGTGGTACACATATCATCACAACGAGAAGTGATAAACTTGATACCATTGACCACACAACTCGGATACATCATTGTTTTAAGTAGTCATCTAAAGCAAAACTTGGCAAGTCTATGTCAGGCAGGTCCCACACAAATCGATGATTACAATCTTCGACAATATTTTATTCTCCAGCATTCTGAGGGTCGTCCACGTAGAAGACTTGTTTTGCTTTAGCTTCGAGTATAAACGGTTCATCTGCAAACCCTTTAACCACATAAGCACTTGTCGTTCCACAAATGTTATTTGTACGTACTCTTTTCTGTGCATCGTGCTTGTCACTATACCAACGTTATCGGAATAACATGACTCTGCAATCATGTAGATAATTTAGCACTACAACGTCATCCATCCTGCTATAGAAAGTGTAGTCATCTACAGGTATGCACAAGACGCTATTTTAAGTGGTACATATATCATCACGACGAGAAGTGATAAATTTGACACCGTTGACCACACAACTCAGATAAACGTGAACGTTCTGAAATGGTTCGAGAGACAAAGCGTATAGCTCTTCAAACACATCAAATCCACCAGTTTAAAGATCATATATCAGTTTAAGATGCGTATAGAATGATTAATACATACATAAATTTGATCGACTGATTCGAATATAAAGACAATATTTATTATTACCCATTTCGCAAACAAGACTCTGAATTTTTTCCTATGCGCCTCATCAACATCGGACCGACCTTCCGCGTCCCTCAGATCCCAATGTTCTCTTTTTTTTCATAACATTAATCATTGATGATAAAATGAAAAGTAATGTTTAAGTAAACATAAATAAAGCGTACATCCTATAAGGATTTATTTCGGTACAATTGGTCAAAATATACCACTCTAGCTCCTCCCTCGATTTGTAGTCCAATCAAGTCGGATTCATCTTTCTATAAGACACGTACTTCTCCAACTGAAAACAGAGATCTCATGGGCTTGAATGACTTCATTCGAGGTTAGATCGTTCTTCAACTACCTTGCAACAAACGCTAAAGCTTATTCTACAAGGTAAACCTCGGCAAGGGAAGCTTATTCTACAAGGTAAGCCTCGGCAATGGAGTCCTCTGGTTTAGTTCTATTTCTCACGAAATGCTTTAACATTCAAATGTATCTCTCTAATGGGTACACCCACCTCATATGCCCCGTACTGCCTTCAAGAGCTTTTTCGGATAGATGCAACGTCACATGAACCATGATCGTGAAAAATGCAGGTGGAAATATGATTTTCAGCATACACAAGATTTCAACGATCGCATCTTGCGCTTTCTTGAGATCATCCGCTCGTAAGATTTTGGAACAAATGAGCTTAAAAAAGTTGTCCAGCTCTGCGACGTCTCCTGAATTGGCTTTGGGACATAAAGACCGATATCCACAACCAACAACCTTTGCAAGATCACGTAAAGGTTATGAGTCTTCAACCCCATCACTTTCCCATCAGTAGTGATAGTTTTTTTTTCAAATTTTCAGCAAGTCTCTCAGGGAACTTCATAGACTTGAGGAAATCACTAAACTTATGCCTCTGCTTCGGTGTCTGAACGTATGCAACTTGCGGTTTGTACCATCTATTCCCACGGTTCTCTTACTGTAAAGTAGTCTTGATGTTTACGTCAACCAAATCCTACATTTCTTTCTCGGTGTCCTTATCCTTCCTGTCGATCTATGTCAAGCAACGTCCCAAGCAGGTTATTGCACACATTCTTATTTATGTGCATCACATTCAAGTTGTGCTTTAACGTCAACTCTGACCAGTACGCCAAGTCGTAGAAGATGTTTTTCTTAGTCCAATTTAGTTCTCTTGAGTCTCGCTTTTGTTTCACTCCTTGAGAGTGTTTGTCTGGTGTCGTACAATGACGACTGTTGACTTGTTCGAATATGTCACTCGCGGTCAACCTCTTCGGAGGCCTCTCTTTTTTTTTACGCGCACTTTGTAGTGGCTGCTGCACTTTCTCATCTGGTAAAAATCTGGCAAGTATTGACGATGGTCGTAATACATGACTCTGCTTCTAATAGGCAACTCATGCGTATCAAAGGTGCACGTGGGGTAAGCAAGATACCCTTGTCCATTCAATACTAATAAACTGCCTCGTACCGAAAAATCATTGATCGTCCAAAGTAGTGTGGTTCGCAATCTAAAAACTTCATTGTTCTTTTCCCTATCTTGCAGTCAGACACCTTTTTTCCCACAACTCTTTCAGTTCCTCGACAAGCAGCTGCAAGAGCACATCGATGTCTTTTCCAAGAGGTTTTGGGCCCGGAATGAGGAGCGTCAACATGAAGTACTCATATTTTATGCAAAGTCAAGGAGACAAATTGTACGTGGTCATTATCACCGGTCACATGCTATACGACAAGCTCATTTCATTGAAAGGCTTGAAACCATCAGCATCAAGTCCATGCTGAACGTTCATCGACTCCGCAACAAAGTCCAGATACTTCTCGTTCAGATTCTTCCACGCCTTCCCATTCGTAGGATGTCGTAGAACACCCTCTTCCATTACCGGTTCTTTCTCATGTCATTGCATTATAAAGGACGTGTGTCGACATGCGTACAACCGCTTCATCCAATCTTTCAGCGGAAAGTATCGTATAACTTTACGCGGTACTTTTTCCTCAACCACCCATTTGCTTTCATTGAAAGCTGGACAAACGTCAGTGGTCTTGAGTCCCTTCCAGAATAACACGCAGTCATTCGCCGAACCGCTTCAGCCTAGCCTTTGCCTCATACTGCTTCTCTGTAATTTTGTTTCTAGCAAGATGCGACTTCCTCTGGAGCTACAAAATTTATGTGAACGACTTGTTCGTTCATTGGTTCGTGACTTTGATGTGCATCAATGAAACCAAGAACAACAACGACGAAAAATCCTTATGGCCATCGTATAACTCTGCTTTCAACTCAGCGAAGAGATCATCAACTTCCTTTTCTCCGCGCACTTCACTCGGGGTCGGATCCACGACATCATCATAATCGTCGTGATTTCTGATATCGTGAGTGGCATCGCGTAATCCACCAATGCCTCGCTCGGTTTCAAAGGTTGCCTCTGGTTCTTCAGGAACAATGGCATGTCGTGGCTCGATGTGATGATACTAAGTTGTGTACTAGGGTGTGAAATTATTGGATAAGAGATGATGCCTAACAACTCCAATCTGTTGGTTTCTCATGTTATTGCAAGCACATAAATGACACTTGACTTCGTGATCATTATTCATTGTGAAACGTGTCAGACGGACTCATTCATGCCTGACTTGTACTGGAGACTCAATCGATCATTCTCACTAATCCAATCTCTACTTGAATTTGACATAACGTTGAACATAGGGGATAAATCTTCGGAAGATATATATATATATATATATATATATATATATATATATATATATATAGAGAGAGAGAGAGAGAGAGAGAGAGAGAGAGAGATAGAGAGAGAGGAGAGGACATTATTTTTGAAATTTGATGTCGGATAATTGACATGATTGAGAAAATTAGATATTTTAGACTATTTGATTATAAATTCTACCGAAATTTCGGTAGAGTTTTCCCTACAAATAAAAAATATGCAATTTCATTTAAAAACATATATATATATATATATGTATATATATATTTATAAATATATATACCAACTAAACCCTAAGCCACACCTATTTGGCTCGATTACAACAAATTAACAGTTAACCATGATAAACTAATCAATTTAACAATAATTTAAAGAGATTTGTAACTAATTAGGCCACTTTAAACATATGATTTTGGATTTAGCCTACGTTTGACAATTTTTAAGGATATATCCAAAAGGCTTATGTGGCAATAATTGAGATCTGATTTGTCCTTATTTATTAACAAATTCGTCACTTTGTTAATCCTACTTTTTTTCAAATAATTTTTTTTGCATCAAAACTTCAAAAATTCGTATCTTTCTCATACGAACTCGAAATTGAGTGATTTCAGATCCTACAAATTCGTAGCGTCGAGATCTTCAAAAATAGATCCATTTTTTTTTATGAAAAATTATGTTTAATGCATCATATTTACGTTTCCATTTTTTTTTTTATAATTTCAAAAAATTTCAGTTATTTCCATATTTAAGGTAGTTACATGATTTTTCTACATCTATTGTATTAAACATGATTTTTTTTTATCAAACTCAATGGATCTATTTTTGAAGATTTCGGCGTCACGAATCCGTAGGATTTGGAATCACTCAATTTCGAGTTCATATGAGATAAATATGGTTTTTTGAAATTTTTATGTAAAAAAAAGTGTAGGAAAAAATAGGAGAGAGAAAATGACGAATTTGTTAATAAATAAGGGCAAATCAGACCTTAATTATTGCCACGTAAACATGTTGACTATTTCCCTAAAACTTGTGAAACTTAGGCTAAAAACAAATTTCATAGTTTCATTTCGGCAAATTTGCTACACTGCCCTAATTTAAATCCTTAACAATTCAATTTCAAATCAATGCATTTATTAACTAAACATATATTCTTTTCAATTCAATTTCAAATAAATATTTATCAACTAAACATGTTGTTAAAGTCATTTACAAAATTAAGTAAAAGTGTTAAACTACCTACTTACCTCTTTTAGTAACATATTCATAAATTCATTAAACATATTCTAATATTACACAATATCATACAATAAACCATATAACTAACTAACTATATAACTAACTGAGTAAGTTATTTAAAACTTTTAGTAACAAATTATTTAACAACTATATATTAAGTTTTTTAATTAATACTTTTAGTAACAAGTTATTTAATTAACCATTCTAACAAATTACTCAATATCATAGAAACCATTCGAACACTTTTATAACAAGTTATTTAACTAACTTGCTATATATTAAGTTATTAACTAATCAATTAACATTAATCAATATCATACAAATGAACAAAATTAATTTAACATAATATTAAACTAACTAATATTTACCTTCACGTCAGAGACGAGTTCGAAGACGGCGAGCGAGGCAACGAGGCTGCAAGGCAGTGGCGACGGTGGCAAGGAAGCGGCAGAGACAGGGCTGCGAGGCGGAGAAGAGGCCGCGATGACGATGGGGCTAAGAGGCGGAGAAGGGGCTATGAGGCAGAGCTACAATGGAGCTGACGGGGCTGCAAGGCGGGCTACGACGCCGACGACGGGGTTGCCCGAATGGGCTGCGATGGTGACGGTGCGTCTGTGTGTAATAAAAAGAGAGAGTATGAATAATAGAGAGATAGCCGTGATGTGATCGTTGTGGTGTGGCCGTGGCGGAAGGATTGTGGTGTGGCAGTGTGGTTGTGGTGGTAGTGATGGGGTTGGTGTGGTCGTGGGGTATGGAGAATTTGGAGGTGGAAGTGGGCGGCGGAGGGCAGGGGTAGGGGCGGATGGCAATGGACGGCGGCATAGGGATGGCAAGGTGGTGGTGAAGGGTATTTGGGTCTAAATTTTTAGTGGTGTAGGGTTTAGGTCGGATTTTTGAAGTGTGCACGGTTTGGGGGCAGGGGTGGTGGTGGTGGTGATGGGTTGGAGTGGGTTTGAGGTCGGAGGGGGTGGGGGTGAGGGTTATGATGGTGGTGGGCTGGAGTGCGTTTGGGGTCGGAGGGGGTGGGGGTGGCCGAAATCCAAAAATAAATTAAAAAATTGAGAGAGAGAGAGAGAGAGAGAGAGAGAGAGAGAGATAACAGAACTCACCAAGACGGAACTTTCCTGGAAGAGAGACGAATGAGACAGAGCGTAGCCGGAAGAGGCGTAGATGATGGTTGTGATGGCGGCCCGAACCTTCACGAGATAGATAGATAGAGAGAGAGAGAGAGAGAGAGAGAGAGAGAGAGAGAGAGAGAGAGAGACTCATCGGAGATGTGGTGGTGGTGGTGGTGGCCGGAGTATCCAAGAAGAATCGGAGAGAGAGAGTTTTGAGATTTTCTGAAAATTTCGAAAGGCTCAGTGGAGAAGATAAAACTCGAATTTATAGTCTAACCTAACTTTTAGAAGCAATATATCACTTCTAAATTTTAGGTCACACAAAACGGCGTTGTTATGTTAAAAACTGAAAATTTGGGAAGAAAAAGCAAAGCGTTCAGTATTTCACAAAAAGTCAAAGCGACCTTAGAAGCGATTTGTCGCTTCTAAATAGCGAAAAAAAACATTAGAAGCGACTAATTTCACTTCTAAACTGAGTTTGACATTTTTTAAACGGAAATTTTGTTTCTTCGTTGATTGGGGTGGGAACGACATGCCGCTTCTAATATGAAAATGTCGCTTTTAATTAGAAGCGACATGTCGCTATTAATATTTTTCGTCGCTCCTAAAAGTCATATTTGTAATGGTGATATCAATCTAAAAGTACCAAATAATATTTGGTTTCACAAAAAATAATTATGCATTCACATTATTCATGTAGAGGAAGTTTGTTCCCAATTAAATTAGTATCAAGATGTAGATTAATTTTCCACATATTCTTGTGTAAGAACTAAATGGTTTTTGGGACACTAGATTCCACTGCTTCTGTAGAATGCAGTCTTTGGCGGTATTTTATTTTTGTGAAAATTGCTTCAACTAAAAAATAAAATTTGTAATTCATCGCAAAAATAGTATGTTTAAAGATTTTATTACAAAATAATTTTTTTAAGTTGTAATCCTTCACTTTTCTTTATTTTTTTATGTTTAGAAATTTAAAAAAAAAAAAAACTTGTTTACTGTTTTAGACTCTATTTATCTCTATTTATTGTTTACAATTTAATTTAGAAAAAAAAATATTTATCATTTGAAAAACAGCTACTTTTGAAAGGATTTAAAATAGCAAATATTTTTGAAATCTTACGCTTAAAAAGTGTTATTTTTGTAGTTTCCAATTTATTTTTGAAATCTTACGCTTTTGGATTAGAACAGAACAATTCCTTACGTTCCAAAATAAGAAAATCGGAAATAAATTTTCTGTCTTGAAAAAACAAAAATCAAGACTTTAGTTCCATATAGCCCAAATCTGGATTTTATTAAATTATTATTATTATTTTTGAAAATCAGCCTGATTCCAGGTTAAGATGGAAGTATAGAACAATTTTGTCTTAATCATGCCGTATTTCCCATTAACTTTAGCAAAATTTACACCACAACTTCACGGAAAAAACGCCATAGACAAAAATTGTCAACCAGTATTGTGGTGGTGTGACACGGCAACGAAGATACATTGGTAAATAAAGACATGACTCTATGACTTTCTTCTCCTTCAAATGGGTAGGTTTTCTCTATTCTTTTTCTTGGAAAATTCACTTAACCGTGTCTCATACACTAAAGAAAGGCGCAAACGAAGAATTCCAACTCCACGACAGTTTCTTAAGCCAGAGATGCTATATATAAATTAATACCAACTTGTCATCCATTACTCAATCCTTGTAGCGTAAAAAGGAAATCTCATAATAAGTGTTTCCCATAGTCTTTGGTATCAATTACCTATATAAATTCACACACACAACACACCCTTTTAGATGCAGAGAATAAACGCAATCAAAGTACTTCTTTATCTTTTGGGAAGCTCTAAAAGCTTCGCATCATCGCCGTCTCATATAATCTCTCCGATACCAATCCAGTCTTGTGCAATCCAGTCTTGTTCAAGTTCACTTTTACCCTTCTCTCAAGTCATATCCAAAGGTACGTGCAATCAAAACAAGTTGCAAGTTATAAACCCATTATCAGCTTTCTTTGCATTCCCTTTGAAAATTTATACAAAAGAAATATACGAATATTTAGGAATTAGAGAAAAAAAAAGGAAATCTGAATAATAATGTCATAATAGGAAATATAATAGTCCGAAATATATAATTTAATTCAGTTAAAAAATAAAAAACTAGAACTTTTTTATAATTAGAGATAACAATTCTACTCGTGTACACACGTACCCGCAAAACCTTATTCACCACGGCTAGGGTTTTACCCGAATAAATGGTAACAAATAGAGTACGGATATTATCCATTAAAAACTATATGTATATGGGTAGGAATTAGGATATGGTTTTTTAGTAATCTACCCATGACTCTATCAATACTCTACTCGTTTGAAACTATTACTATATTTATGAATTATATAAGCAAATTTTAATGTACGTATTTATTAATTTAAATATTTTTTAGATTTATTTTTTTTAGTTAAGTATTTTTTTAGATTTATTTTTTTATTAATAAATCTAATATTAAAAAATTAATTAAGAAAATAGTCAACTTAAACGTTTTACATTGCTAAATAGCCAACGTTTGGTAAATCATAGGTAAATAGCCACTGCTTTTTATTTACAAGCGCAATTTTACAAGAATACTCATACATATCATTCCCGCTCAAACGTTGGCTATTTAAATGTATTTGATAAATTGCCCCTCTTAACACGATTAAGTAAACTAAATAATTAATTTCTAAATTTAAACACATAACACAATTCAAATTTAAATGAATGACTCACAAATATATTCAAATAAAAACGTAGAATAAATGTATTAATATCTGTTAATATGTGTTCATAATTGTAAATATTTTATAAATATCTTTAAATACGTATAAATGTGAACTACGATTTTAAAGAACACAAAATCAGAAAAATAACTGTTGCGTATATTTTGGGCATTGATATGCTATCAGGAATCCACGAAATAATGTAGAAATAATTGCTTTCTATATTTTTGGAAATATAAGAGAGAATTTAAAATTCAAATTTTAAAAAAAAATTCATTAAATAAAGAGAATTGTTAACAAATAAACCACTTAAAACATATTAATTTTATTTTAACCAACGTTTAGTTAATAATTGATAATTAGCCAAATTGATGATGTGGCAAGTGAAACCACTTATTTTGTACCGAATATACCCTTATTAGTTAATTAATAAAATTGATTTTCGTATTAAAAATTATCATTATTCTTTAAATTCCTTAATTATAGGATCTGGATTTTATGAATTCAAAATAAACTGAAACAAAAAAAAAAAGAACCGAAGAGGAAAGACTGGACGTGGAGTGCCACGTCATCAGCTTTAGGGTCGTGGGTGGGGATCACAAACTGAACAACTACCGATTGATTTTCGTTTCTGATTTTTATTAAAAAAAATATAAAGTAAATAATCGGTACTAATCGTTAATAATCGTTTCTGCTATTTTTCTTTTAAGTAATATTCGGTAATAATCGTTTATGGTGTTTTTCTTTTTAAGTAATATTCGGTAATAATCGTTAATAATTTCGTGCGTTCTCAGGTTTTTAATTTTGCAATTTTGATTTGCTTTAAATTTGCTCTATGTAGTTTTTTTTATTGTTTCTTTCCGAGAGTCGATTAAAAAATTAATTAATAGTTGCTTAAATAAGGAATTAGTTACAAGATTATTTTTTTCCTTTTTTATTTCTTAATTATATCACTTATATATGGTGGAAGTTATTTAGGGGTAAGAAATCTTTTTCCAGTGGTAATAAATTCGCCTGGCTAATAAACATAAATTACCTAAACGGTGGCTAAAATGCAATTTTAAGTTTAAAAATGGCTAAAAATCTACAGTGCCCTTAAATAAATTGCTGAATTAATAATCAAAATTTAAATGAAAATTCGGAAATAAAAAGGAGGGGCAAACCTGAAAAACATAAAATTTTCTGATAGGGCCACATCATCTTTGTGACTATTTACCTAAGATTTACGAAACGTTGGCTATTTAGCAATGTTAAAAAAATTTAATTGACTATTTTACTAATGGACCTAATATTAAATGAGTAAAAAAAAAAAGACTCATAAGCTACCATGTACTCTCTAAAGTAAAAAAAAAAAAAAAAAAATCTGTGAGTAGGGTCTAGTTTTAAAACATAAATATCACTGTTAAGTTATAAATATTAATAGTGGAGTCGTAAACATTTAGTTGTAGATAGAACTTTTCTATAAACATTTTCTTTATTGAAGGAGTGAATATTTACATAAATATGTAGTTTCTAGTTTTAAAAGTCACCTCAGAATAATGAAGTTAAGGACATAATAGATCACCGTGAATAAATGTTAGCCGTTGTTTTAGGTTTTAATATCTTAAGCCTCAGTAGCTTCAACATTTTTTTTTAACACAAATCTAAGATGCTTGATAAATTCAGTTTTCATATATTTTATTTATTGAACATTACAACAAACAAAAGATTTAGGTAGGCGCTCACGACTTTTTTGTAGTTAGAAGTGTAAAAATCAAATGAACACGATTTTAAAAGTGCATGTTTAACGGCATATTGTTTATGTCTTTTTTTGTTTTTTTTTTTTATTAGAAGTGTAAAAATCAAATGAACACAACTTTGACAGTGCATGTAACGGCATATTGTGTATGCCGCTCACGCTTAACTTCAAGCTCTTTCTCTTTGGCCAATTATATTGACGATCGATTGCATCGCTGTCTATATATGATAATAAAATATTATTAATTGAATATATATAAACAAAGACATTAAGGCTTTGTTTGGTAGAGAGGAGGGAAATATGGAAGGAGGGATTGAAGATGAGGGAAATGGAAGGAAAAGAAATGGATGGATTGTATCTTTCCCAAAACTTGATTGGTATGTTAAAAGGAAATATTAAAATTCATCCACTTGTTGTTTGGTATAATCCATCACTCCAAATCCCTCCAACTTAATCCATCCCTCCAATAATCCCTCCTACCAAATAAAGCCTAAACGTGAACTTACTAACTAATGCCTCTTTAGACTCGGTATACGTTTGTTGTCCGTTCTTAGTATAGACCCACTGATAATTCTCACACTTTTACAAATTAAAGAGACTTTTATCGCATCAAAGGCTGAACCTGGGTTTTAGATGCGACAATTGTCGCATCGAAAATATGAGTGGGATATGATTCATCATCTTATTTTGTCTCTTTAACGACGTGGCTAAAATTTGCACTTTACAAAGAACATCGTCGCGTAACACTTATAAAGAGCAACTAGAACTAACAAGGGCTTTGAATAAATAATTTTACCGTATGATCCAGATGAATTAGACTCCAAAACTTGAAAAGCATGACATCTTTCCATGCGTTCATAGAAGCAAAAATCATGTAGCATCTCCAACCCAAAACTCTATAAATGCAATTTAGGTTACTTCAAACTGTAATTCATCTCCAACCCAATCTAGTCTCTTGGGCTCTAAATTTTAAAATGTTTTTTTTTTATAATTAATTTAAAACTATCAACATCGATATTTTATCGGACCATAAAAGTGTTTAATTAAATTGTTCATAATTTTATTTTAAATGCCATCAAAATATCGAAATTGTAAAATAACTTTTTATTAAAAATAAAGATAATTTACAAGAAACCCCCCCGAACTCTTACTCGATTAACGAAATGCACCCTCAACTCGGATTTTCAACAAAAATTACTCCGAACTCACACTTGTGTTGACTTTTGCCCCTTCTGTCAAAGTTTATCAGTTACCATCCATGAGGTTCGCACGTTTTAGGCATGTGAGCTCTTTATTGAGGTTATAATGGTCTTTTATTATTATTATTATTATACTCTTCTGAATCTCCAAATACATTAGAAGAAAAAAAATTAAAAAAATATATAGATCTAATTCTTCCTCATCTTCTTCCATCACCGCACTTCTTCCACCACCTCCATCTTTTTCCAACTTATGTGAGACCCTGCTCTTTCAACAACGATTGTTAGAGAAGAGATCTACACCACATAAATATTTCAACTACGAACAACAACATATTCATGGCCACACTAAGGTCAAGGCTTTTTACCTCTATGAGAAAAACAAATATCCAAATTTTGGTCCGCCGAGAAGGACCCAAATCTCTGACTTCCCTCCCGCGGCTGATACGCCGGTCTCGGCGAGCGACTCCTGGGAGTGCGATGACCTTACGCGATATGCGTCCGCGAGGCGTTCCCGAGGCTGGAGTCCACGGTGGAGGACGTCATCGCCGTCTCTGACACTCTCGTCGCCGACATTTACAACTCTGCAGAATCGCTAGGCAACACGGATATGATTTAGCTATTCCTAATTTAAAACTTTAGCTATTCCTAATTCAAGATTTAAATTGCATCGATCATCGATCTGGATATGATTTACTTGAAAATCACCTGAAAGAGCGAAAGTTTGAACGAGAAATTCGAAGTCCAGAACCTGCTGGTCGACAAGCTTCTGGGCTTACTCGCGCAAAATTGACATAGATTCTGACCTTACAAAGTCTCTCAATCTCGATCGAACTTCGGACGAACAGTTCGCGTCCTTTGGAGCCATTACTGCGTCATCTTCAATTATATGACCGCCATCGTCGTTTTCTTGAATCCGACTCCGATCCGGACGAGGAGCTCGTGGTGATTGTCATTGGAACCCCCAAATTCTATCGAGAATTTGATCGGATTTGTGAGTTGGGCTTTGAAGAGCGATGGAGAGACGAAGAGACTCTCAGAGATATTTTTTGTTTTTCTTTAACGTTTTTTATGTATTAAAATATAATAATAATAATAGATATATATATATATATATATATATAAAATAATAATAGAACTCAGGGTATTTTGATAATTGCACATGCTTTAAGTTTTATGTGACCTTCACGTCATCAAAATTTTAACAGTTTGTGAAAAAAATTGACGAAGGGGGTAAAAGTCAACATAAGTGTGAGTTTGAAAATCCGAATTGAAGGTGCATTTCGTTAATCGAGTAAGAGTTCGGGGAGGGGGGGGTTCCTGTAAATTATCCTAAAAATAATTTGTGTCCCCTCTAAACTAAATTCCTAGATCCATAAGTGTCCACTCCATTGCCGAGTGATTGCGGAGAGAGTTGGAAATGGTGTAAAGTAGTTCAAAAGACGCTTATTAATCACTCTCTCCAACTCAATAAAGCGTTGTATATACTTTGTTAGGAATATACCAACTCTCAATTTTGCTTTTCTTTACCTTTCTCCGAAGTTGCACTACTTGGCGCTTCCCAATCGAAGGCGGCGTCGATTGCTCTGCTTCTTCCTCGATCTCAGCTTTAGTTGAAGATGGGCTTAGTATGGATTGAAGAACTTTTCCACACCAAATCTTCAAATCTCGTGTCAAAACTCAAAATGGCTTGTGTGGTTGAGAAAATTCTATGACGATTAATAAAAGGGTTAATAAAATATATATCTATATATATTTTTTAATAAATGACGATTAATAATCAAATATATGTAATATACTCTAATGTTCATACAATGGTCAACAAAGGAAAGGACAAATAAATAACAAAAGAGTTACTTTTTCACAATTACCTGGTCAAGACAGCGAAACTCCATAAGAAAACTCTTCCTCTACCATCTCTCTAATTAAAAAGTCTTCCTCCAGATCTCAGAATCAACGTTCGAACCTGTATAAAACCCAGGCCAGCCTCAACGATCTCATCAGCTCTAGCAAAGGAAGTCATGGCCGATAGTCAAATCACGTTTCTCGAAGCTGTTAACGATTCACATGGAGGCGTTACCGTTGAGGTTAAAGAACCCATGGATCCTCAGGACTTCGCTTCTCTGCTCAGAGCTTCCTTGTCGCAATGGAGGCTTCAAGTAAGACTTGTCTTCCAGGGATTTTGTCTGAATTTATAATAATATTGCTTAATTGCTTATATGTACATCTGTGTGTGCTATTTTCTTGTAGGACAAGAAAGGCGTTTGGATAAAATTGCCTATTGAGCAATCCAATCTCGTTCACACTGCCATCAAGGTTAGTGTTTTTTTTTTCTTTTTCATATGGGTTTGGGATTAATGATAAAAAAGGTACTGATTCATATGTGTGTGTGTTTTTGCAGGAAGGGTTTAAGTACCACCATGCAGAGCCAGATTACTTGATGTTAGTGTACTGGATTCCCGAAGTCGATAACTCTCTTCCCGAGAATGCGTCGCACCGAGTTGGGATCGGTGCTTTCGTCATGAACAGCAATAGAGAGGTGTGGTTATGTTTGCGTTTATGGGCTTGTTTTCCGATTTCGATGCTAATTTTCGGTGTGTCACTTAGGCATGGTATAGGTATCAAATGGGGATACTTTCCGAGATATAGGTATCAAAATTGTCTCGCATTGATTCGGTGGTTTCTTTCTTTCTTTCTTTCTATAAGTGCGTGCTTGACAATCCTTCACCTGTGAGCTAGCTAGACCCAATTCTAACATGGTATCGGAGTCGAACCTAGTTTTTTGAATTTCCATTTCTAAATCTGACCGTAGATTGAGAAAGCAGTTTCCAAGATATATGTATCGGAAAGTCTCACATTGGCTGGTTGACAACTTTTATTTATTTTTCCGTATAAGTGCTTGACAATCCTTCAGTTGCGAGTTAATTAGACCCACTTCTAACATGGTATCAGAGTCGAACATGGTTTCGGTGTTTGGTCATCCGTAGATGTTCATTCCTACAAACTTCACGCTCTTCTTATAAAGCTTCCGTACCTGAAAATTCTCCGTCTACGAGCTAGCTTTGGGACATTTTGTGTCAAATTTACATTTTCGTTATTGGTTTGTAGATTAAGGTTATATGGAGATGTTGTATCCGACAATGGTCTAAAATCAGATGAGATTTTTTTGTTGAATTCATGAGATTGTTACTTTCTTTATATAGGTACTCGTAGTTCAGGAAAAAAGCGGAAGGTTCAAAGGCACCGGAGTGTGGAAATACCCAACCGGCGTTGTCAATGAGGTGAGTTCATCAAAGAAATCAGCTTAGACTTTAATGTATGTTTATTGAAAAACTAGACATTTTTACCGTTAATAGGGCGAGGATATCTGTACCGCTGCGATTCGAGAAGTGAAAGAAGAGACCGGGGTGAGTTTTTGTGTTACGTAGTACAAAGTTTCAAAGTTCCAATTTGAGTCTGACATTTATACTATGCTTTAATACAGATCGACACAGAATTCGTTGAAGTTTTAGCATTCAGGTAAAGGGATTTCTTTCTCAAAAGCTCTTCAAAGCAGATTCTTCACAGCTGATTTATTTATTCATTTAATTTTCCTTGCTGTAATTTCTACAGGCAGAGCCACAAATCGTTCTTTACGAAATCGGATTTGTTCTTCGTGTGCATGCTGAAACCTCAATCATTCGACATTCAGCCACAGGCTGTAGAAATCGAAGAGGCCAAGGTGATTTCCACATACTATTAATATATTTTTTTTTTTTGTCGAAATGTTGTGGTTTTTCAAATTTGTCGATACTGATTCTATTTTTTGTTTCCTTATTATTGGGTTCTGCAGTGGATGCCAGTAGAGGAATATGCGGCTCAACCATTTAACCAAAAGAACGAGCTCTTCAAATTGGTCTCCAAAATATGCTCGGCTAAAGCAGAGATCGGCTACACCGGATTCAGTCCCTATTCCACGACCACGGTTTCTGGAAAATCAAGCTATTTGTACTTCAACAACCAGTTTCTCGATCGCATAGTGACTCCTGATCATAATCAGTAATTTCAAAAAGAATAAAAAATTATGCATTTTCATAGAACAACTTATCATATATATGCTCATTCACTGTTTTCTAAATATACACTCAGTAACGCTCTCTTTATTCATGTTTTTAGTGCACTACATATTTTTCTTCTGCTGTATATATTCTGTTTTATGAAGTTGTACAAGTTTGTTGTGATTTCTTATTGTTTTTATATCCATATGAATAAGTTATAAGTTCTTGTATACTGTCAATTAACAAAATGATTCCCTTTCAATGTTTTGTAATATTTGTAAGGTTTTGTTGTATACTAAGTTACTAAGATTATGTTGAAGTGTGACAGTGAGTGCATTATGTTCTTAATAAGTTATACTATGTGAGGACTTGAGTGTATAATTTTTAATCAACAAGAAAACATGTAGGTCATATCTAGGGACGGGTCAAGAGACTCTAGACTCTATCCCCAACTTTTAATTTTAATTTTAATTTTTTTTTTAGTTTTGTTTTGCCCCTACTATCTCTCATTTGGTTTTAGACTTTTAGTCCCTTTAGTTATTTATTTATGTATTTGTATATAAGAATATATAGTAAAAATTGAATTTATTAAAAATCACAACTTACAGACAATTGTTTTTGTTTTCTTAAAACTTTTTTTTTTTACTCCTTTTAAGTTATTAAATATAGACCCCCTCCTAAATTTCATATTTGATTTTTGCCCTCTAAAATTTTATCTTTTTTTCCATTTCTCCCACCAAATTTAATTACTAGCTGTAAGCTGTCATCTCTCGTTATTGAAAAAATAGACCAATAATTGATGGCGTGATTCTGGCTTAGTTTTATAATAAAAACGGCTCATGGCATGCCTTATCGTCCGATTGTTTTTATCGTATAAAATATAACGTAGAAATGCCCTTCAAAATGCTCATAATTTACCTCATATTACAAGAACTGCCATTTTGTGACGTAGTATTTTTTTAGGGAAAATAATGTGATATAGGTATTAGCCGGCCAAAATTTATCCCATGGAAATAAAGTTTAATATACAATGTGTGCGTGAGAGAGAGAGAGAGAGAGAGAGAGAGTTCTCAACTATATAAAAAGAGTCGTCTGTTCTGTTTGAGCTCAATTCAGAAGTAGTTTCCTCTCACCCAGCATGGAATCTCTAAAAGGAAGATGGATCAAGGTAAAAGTTCTGATTCTATCCCAAAAAGAAAGTCCTCTTGTGTCTTTCTTTTCTCTTCAAAGTAAAATATGACTGACGTTTTAATACTGGTTGATCTCAAACCATAGTATTGTTATTCTAGCATATTCCACATATATATTGATCTCTTTAATGAAAAGTACTAACACTTTACCAGTCTTGAAATTCTTATGCATATTTTTCAACCATCTTTCGAGAATCTCTCGAGAAAATCAGGTCTTCCGCTCTAGGTAATAGTAATATGAAGGTTTTGTGATCCGTTTTGATGTCCTAATTACTAATTGTATACCAGGTATTACAGTATTCTTCTTGTTTCAGATGAATTACACTGACTAGCATATATTGATGGACGAGGTGGTAAATGAAAACCTGTATTCCTTAATCATAATTGTGGATTAATTGAGAAAGCATAGGAATAAAAAGAAATCGAAGAAAAAAAAAAAAAAAAGTAAGTGCCGATGGAATGACAGTAAATTTTTTATTTTTTATTTTTATTTTTTTTAAGGTGGTGATGTGTGACTCGTGACAAATCCTTTTGCTAGAATGAGTCACTTTAGTGCATCAACTTTTTTAGTTGTTGGATGTACGAGCCAATAATACGACACAAGTTGTCTGATAGTGACCACCAAAAACAAATAATACTACACAACTTTTTTAATTGTTGGATGTACGAGCCATGTTTCAGTGCCCTTTATTTCTTAATTTTCATAATAATGATAAATGTCCGCTGATTGCATTTAACTTCAAAATTATGGTGTAATCCAAGGCAATTTACTTTTATTTTGTTGTTGGAAATCTGAATCAGATTGATCAGGAAGGAAGTGGGCCCGGGGCAAGAAGTTCGCACGCTATTACCCTAGTAGGAAACAAGGCCTATGCTTTCGGAGGCGAATACTCGCCACGTGTCCCAGTAGACAACAACATCCACGTGTTCGATCTCAAAGACGCCACGTGGTCAGTGGTCGACACCACCGGAGATGTTCCGCCGCCGCGCGTGGGTGTCACAATGTCCACCGTCGGATCGACCATCTATGTTTTCGGAGGCCGAGATGACGAGCACACTGAGCTCAACGAGCTATACTCTTTCGACACGTGTACAAACAAGTGGACCCTACTATCCTCCGGGGATGTTGGTCCCCCGAACCGGAGCTACCACTCCACGGCATCCGATGAGCGCCACGTGTACATTTTCGGCGGCTGCGGCGTAACGGGCCGGCTCAACGATTTATGGGCCTACGACGTCGTCGATCAAAAGTGGATCGAATATCCATCGGCTGGCGAGAAATGTAAAGGGAGAGGCGGGCCCGGGTTGGTGGTGGCCCGAGGAAAGATATGGGTCGTTTACGGCTTCGCGGGCGAAGAAGCGGACGATGTGCATTGTTTTGACCCGGCCCATTTGACTTGGGCCGAGGTTGAGACAAGTGGCGAAAAGCCTACGGCACGGAGCGTGTTTTCGACGGCGCGGATCGGAAATTACATATTTATTTACGGCGGGGAAGTGGACCCGAGTGACTTGGGCCACATGGGGGCCGGGAAATTTGCCCAAGAGGTGTATACTTTGAGCACTGAGACTTTGGAGTGGAAGAGATGGGATGATGGGTTGGAATTGGGCCAACATCCCGGGCCTCGTGGGTGGTGTGCTTATTCTGGTGGGCTTTTGGATGGCAAAGAAGGCCTTTTGGTATATGGAGGCAATTCGCCTAGCAATGATAGGCTTGGTGACATTTTCTTTTTCACTCCTTGCTAGGAAAGTAAACAAGAAGTTAATGACTGTGTTATTTCGTTTGGGTAATAAATCATGTATGTTTCCGATTCTTCTATTTTGTGTAATAAGAGACCGACTCTAAGAAAAGATATATATATAAACTTTTTAAATATTTGGCACTTTAGAATAAAATAAATAATGCTTGCTTTTTACATAAGATAACAAATCATGATGTGGAAGGGATTTATGAATGCCAATGTTAATGTAATTGTAGTAGTATAAAGAAAAAACAAAAAATTGGCTACGTAACCCACCTAAACTATAGGAATTGTAAATTAGCCAATCTTTGGTAAATACTTTGTAAATAGCCAACTGGAATATGTGGCAGCCTATTAACTGCCTATTTTTTTTACATGTTTGCCCTTGATAATTTCGGCCAAGTTTTTATATTAGGCAGTTAATTTTTTAAAAAAATTGAATCAAATATTCAAACAGATCATGCAAGTTTTCAAACGTGGAATTCGAATTTTTCAGCAGATTTTAAAAGTTCCAACCGCATGTTTCTAGTTGATTTGGTTTCTATTTTCGGTTAATAGCATTAAATTACAATCTTTCAATATTTTCCATTTCTTGAAAATCTGATATTTATTTTGGCCGCCTTTTTCCTGATCCATTTTTTTGGCCCCAGTTTTACATTAAAATTGTATTCCCTTCAGCGTGTTTCATAATTCCAGATTGTTGAACGTCCAAATTTCTTTCTCACTGTAAAATAAGCTTACATTTACAATGTATTTACATATTTATATTTGTTATTTACTACAGTCATTGTAAATTAGCGTCATATAACAGTAATACAGAAACAATTAACAATACTCAACACATTAACACATTAACATCATGCATTGGGCTATTTAAATTTCTTTCTCGTTCACTTCATCTCCTTCTCTTTTCTGATTTCGGTGTTGACCTTCTTCTTGGCGGGAGACTTTTTAGCCATTTCTTCTTATTTGTGTAAATAATCTCGGTCTGGAAAACCAAAACAATCACGCATGCAAAATAAATCAAAACTTGAAAAACTATAAAGGATAAGAAAAAAAATTTAAACACACTTACACTCATAAACACTCGGCATAGAGAAATAAAATCCAAAGACCCATTTTTTTTCCCTTTTTTTGGATTTTAAACCCATTTGACCATTAACATCTTTCACTCGAAACAAAATATTCCAAACCATTAACACTTTCACTCGAACTAATTTACACACCCATAAATGACAGTCATTTTCCATTTTTTGAAACCCAATTATGAAAGCCCCTTTTGATATAACGAAAATATTTTTTTATCGACAAAAATTCTCAGAACAACCAACATATTAAAAAAAATCGCCCGAACGTTAATGGCTCTTTCTTACCTTGTTCTTTGCCGTCGGGGTTCAAATCTCTTTGTTCTTCAATCGCCAGTAGATATTTTTTATTAGAACTTTCAATGGATTTTAGGGTTTCGGTCAAGAGGTTTATTTTTTGGGTTTTGTTTTTTTGGATCGCGTGAAGGTTATGGTTGCGTGTGATGTTTGATTTTCGGTGTTAATGGTGCTCCCTCGATTTGCGCGAATAGTTATGACCGAATATTTATTTTCCATTTAAATTAATGGGATGGAAATAATGGGCGGGAATTCGATTGGGTTAAATATGTCTGTTACTAATTTGTTAATAAGTCCACTTGGCTATTTATAAAAAATTAATCAAAGGTGGGCTATATCCCAATTTACTATAGCCGTATGGTTATATAACTTAATAACCCAAGAAAAAAATGATATTTTTGTCTCATCAATTATGTCACTTTTAACGAGTTGCTCTTTAAAAAGAAATTGCATTCTCTCCTCAATGTGATAGTCACAGTTTCATATTTAGTCTTTCTGTAATTTTTGGCGTCAAAATGGCTAGAAATTGACCACGTGTCTATCATGTGTTGGGCAAAAAAAGTTATGGTAATCTTTGTTTTAAAATGTAAAAACAAAAAATAAAAACAAATATAAAAAAGTTCCCTATCTTTCTCAGATTTAACACATATAAACACACTCATCTATTGTTTCTCTCACATTCAGGTTGATGAAACAATTAATTTAATAACCAATTTCACCTAAATTTTAACTCAAGACTTGAATGGTTGGAACATCGGCAAACCCAATTGTCAAATGCCATTTCAGAGAACAATTTAAACCCAGTTCATACTTACATTAACAAGTACCATTATTTATTAAAAAAAAAAGAACAAATTAATCAATATCAATGACATCAAACACCTTCACTGCTGTCATGAATGGAAAATGACTGCTCAAATTTTTGACGGGATTCTCGACGATGACGAAGAGCACAAAAACGTGGTAACTCAGTCTGACCTCAATTCTGGCAGTCATTGGTTGTGGTTCCCGACGATAGAAGGCTTGAAATTCTTGGAGTGGTGGTGATCTCTCTCTCAACGACGGTGTGGCTCATTGGGATTGGGCTTCCAAGCATCTTTGGGGGACGAAGGCAGAGGCGCGGCTTTCATCTTGCCCACATGAGAGAGAAAGACTCACCATGGGTCGAAGACTCGCCGTGGGTCTTGTGCTCACTGGTCTCGACATCGGACTCGCCCACAAACACATATCTCTGTCTTCGAGGATAACAAAGAGAGAGAAGAGCTAAATAGGCTATTAGGCTTGTATAGATAATTAGATTATCAAGCAAAATATTCCTCCATTGAAATACTGGTATCCAAGCTCTGAAAGGAAGACTTGATTTCGATTGGAAATATGGGAACAATAAGAGAGAGAGAGAGAGATTTTTTGTTTTTGTTTTTTTTGTTTTTGAAGCAGCTTTGCTGCAGTGGGGATTGAACCCACGACCTCCACACAGGAGGTGGTGTGGAATTACCACTAAGCTATCCTAAGTACCACACAGGAGAGAGAGAGAGAGAGAGAGAGATTTTGTTAATAATAGGCAGACTTATATTTGGAAGGGTATAATCATAATTTGCTCCATTTTAGTCATCACATGACATGTACATGCCCATTTAACTTTTTTTTTTTTTTTTTTTTTTTTTTTTTTTTTTTTTTTTTTTTTTTTTAACGGAAATTGTAATAGAATGAGTAAATGTGAAATTGTGACTATCACTAAGGAGTGAGAATGCTGTTTTTTTTTTGTTCAGTGAGCAACTTGTTAAAGGTGACATAGTTGAGCGGGAAAAATGTCATTTTTCCTAATATAAATTTTGTTAATGTAATTATATTAATATATACATATATTCTAATTTACATTGCATATGTTATGTCAACACCACTACCCCAACAACCCAAAATCAAAGACTAGTTCTGCAATTTTAGTCGGTATATATTAATGTTATTTTCTGGATTAACACTCAAGATGTCACGAGCTGAGAATTTTGCAATGGAATAATTGGCTCGTGTCATGACTCTGGGAGTTAAGGCCATCTTATTTTTATTTGCTTTTCCTCAGAAACCTCACAAATATTTTGCTCATGGCCACGTATAGTATAATAGGACTAGGATTGCATCCCAGTGCCACGACATGCATGTGCGTCGTCTCTTATGACACTCGCCTCATCTCTGTGTTTCCTGATCATCAGGGTGCATGTCGTACCAACAACAATAGTGACTCTCCACCCAGTTGCCTGCTCTAAGCTCTTGACAAGACCAAGACAACATTAATTCCTTTCGATGAGGTTCTTTCTACCGCACCGAGTAGGCATATGCTTGACTAAGGGCGACACCCGCACCCGAAGTCTCTTACTACGACATCCTGACTCACAACTCATGTGATCTAATGCTCGAAGGAGCAGCTCACAATCTAGCCCGCATCCTTTTGATCTCTACATGCGTGCTCACGACATGCGTGTCAGGTTGCTAGCCCTACAAATTGTGTTGGACCTCAAACTCCTCACAATAGGATATCATCGACCATTGTGGTACAACTATGTCCTCCCAGCTGTCAATCCAAATTTCCTATGATCGACACTCAATATTTTAGGATCCCTCTATATAAATGAGTGGGAGGGATAGTAGACGCGCAATATTGCCTCCTATGAAATACTTATCCATAGATCCATACTATCTTTAATTAAAATATCCTACAAAAAACTAGTATTAGTAAATATTAAGATCAAAAGAACATAATAATCAAAATTCATAACAATTTTGTTAAGATCATTTTAAAACAAATACTTAATAATTAAAAAAAAATGAATTTTGAACTCAAACTTTATAGCATCCATACTAACAACATTTGAAAATCTCTGTTCAATAATCGGAGATCTATAACATTACAAAATTAGTGAAATTTGAAATTTAAAATGACAACCGATTTTTTTGAAATTCATTGAAGACTAAATACTAATAAGATTTTTTTTTTTAAATGATACATCTATGAAGTATTAAGAAAAAAATCAATTTTCATTGGACATGAACTAGCACCAAGTGGATAGGTGATAGTGAATAGTATATTTTTTAAAAATTCATATTGTTATTATTATTTTTTTTAAAAATACGTTATTAAAGAGTGTCTGATAATATCATCTATGTGCATTTAAAATGAAATTATACTAAAATATCCATTTTTGAAGACTTTAACCATGTGTATCATTTCGATGTTGAAAATGCATATATTATTAATCATACTCATCACAATTTACATACTTATTTTTATATATCATTAATCAAACTCTGTATACTTAACATTTTTTATTTAACTATTTTTAATTAGGTAGCAAAACATTTTGGTTGAAATAATTTACTGAACGATTAATTGTAAGTTTTTAACTGAATATTTTCGGTAAATAAACTGAGAAAAATGCACGTTAAGGTTAATAATATATTAATGTCATGTGACAGATTGAATTGAATTGCTCGTACGAAACGTCCACTTATACATGTGAGCCTTGGATTTGATGATGAAGTCAAATATATTATGATCATCATTAACTATTAAAGAATTATAGACTTTCAAATTTCGTTATTTAAAAAGCAATGGCAACGGCCAGAAAAAAGCCAACGGCCACAAGCCAAGTTACTATCGGTTTTCAATCAAAGCCAAACATTTTGTCGGTGACAAATAGTCGTAATTATTATCTTATTATTACCTTCGTGTAACTATTTTTTTTAGTTACATAACGATACCCAATACTGTATTACGTAGGCAGGCGCTGAAAATAAAAAGTACAAAGGTAAAAAAATATACAACACATATTACCTAATAATTTGCACTACTAGTCATAGTTTCCAAAATTATCATATTTAAAGAAGACTTGACCAAAATATATAAATAAATAAACCATCTTTATTTTCCACAACAAAGATGAAAAAGCTCCACCCAAGAAGAGCAAAAATAACCATACAAAGTCCGAGCAAAAAAGAATTTATATCCATATAAACTCAACTCACAATCCTCAGTTCACAATAAATAAATAAAAAAGCAAAGAATCTGCATTTCACATATCATCATACCAAACAAAAAGGCACCTATACAAATGTTTTACAAAGAGGATTAAAAAAAAAAAAAAAAAAAAAACAATTCCATGATTATTCTCCACAGCAAAGAAGAAGAACGTCGACAAGAAAAGAATTTCAATAGCCCCACACAAGAAGAGCCCAAATTTTATAACCTTTCCTTCTTAAACATAAAACTCAACCCTTGAACACACAAAAAAAAAAATCACACAAGAAGCAAAACCACCCCAAAACAGAGACTCAAACCCAACTTCCCAACCTCGACGAAGCCCGCCCCGTTGGCGTCCTGATCCGCCACCTGGTCATCCGAATCATCCGCCGGAGCGTCCGCGTCCGGCCCATCCGCAGAAGCGTCCACGTCATCGTCGGTCTTCGACCCGCCACCTTTCTTGGGCGGCGAAGAAGAAGAAGAAGAAGAGCCCGAAGCCTTGTAAATCTCGTGCGGAAGAAGAACCTTGTCGACCTTGTAGACGGCGAGGGGCTCTTGGTCGATGAGGGTCCCGGTGAGCTTGGCGGTGACGACGGAAGTGTCGATGGTGATGTCCTCGCCGTCGGTCTGGACGGTGAAGTCGAACTTCGAGGACCGGTCCGAGGCCAGCGTGTTGAACAGCCCGTTGTTCTGCTTGAACATTTGGAGGCTGTTGTACGTGGCCAGCCCGTGGTAGAGGAGGATCGAGGTTTTGTTTCCTGCGCTTAGGTTGTGGTATTTGGGCATGAACGACTTTATCGCGCCGTCGCTCGGGCAGAACACCGTCAGCCCGGCTTCGATGCTCGTCTGGAAAGTCGTGTCGGCGCCGCTCGATTTCAAAAGGTCGCCGAACGATTCGCAGCCTTGCTTCGATAGGATTGTCGTCAGGTTGAACTCCGTCGGCCCCGCCGTCGGAGCCTCTGCTTCCTCCGACGTCAGTACCTGAATCCCAGATACGTTGTCGCAAAAAAAAAATTATACAAAATCGTCGTTTGAAGCTAAAAGTAAAATAGCTAAAGTTTTAAGTATTTGATTTAAAAAATTTAATCACAAGAATTTCTCAATACAAAAAAAAATGTAAAAACTCAGAATTTGCATATTTTTTTTGGTCCATTAAGTAAATAGACACATTTACAATTTGACATAGCCAACGTTTTATAAATTTTAGGTAAATAATCATTTTCATAAATTTACATACGTAAATTTTAGGTAAATAGTCACTTACATTTATTAAGCCACATCATCTTTATGGATATTTACCTAAACTTTACGAAACGTTGATTATTTAACAATTTCAAACGTTTTAATTAACTATTTACATATTGTTTTAAAATTAATTTTAGACAAACTTTAATGAGTTTAGCAATTTCAGTGTACTATTTAACTATATAAAAGTAAAACCCACCCTATTTATATATATAGACATGTAATTAAGACATGGGAATTTAAGTTCATATGAATGAAGTCTTGTGACACCTAGACTAAAACTAAGTCATTTGATTGACTATAAATAATAGTATTTGACAACTGTGCTGAGTGACAATATGAGCTGTGTCTGTGGTGTATGATATTGTATATGGTATTGATGGATTTTTACGAATGTGTGTGTATTTTGATGTTAGATAGTTTAGGGGTATACTTACAAAGAATAGAGATTAAAGTTTAAATAATCTCAATGATTTAACTTACACAAAATGAAATATTTAGGTCCCTTTATCTGAAAATTATAGGCGATCGTTAACTGGTTAGTTTCTGAATACCGAAACTGTCCGAAAGGTATAAATATTTTTAGATTGATTTCAAGTAATAAAAAAAAATCAAAGTTAATTGTAACATGGTAAAAAAAAAAGATTAAAAATAAATCGATTTTTTTTTTAGTCGATTGAACATATAATAGTAATAATAGTGTAGAATTTTAATTCATTACTTATTTTTCTTCTTCCTCCTTTAATTAAATATGGAAAAATAACACATTTATACCCTGTGTTTTAGTGAAATGTCGAGTTTAACCTTCGGTTTTCAAAAATGTCGAGTTCATACCCTCTGTTTAACTAAAATGACGAAATTATACCACCTGTTTAACTAAAATGACGAAATTATACTCTGAAATAGACAACAGTGTCACGAATATTCTTTCTATTGACTTTTCATTGACGTTGACTATAATATTTATACATAAACACCAATTATCTTTATTCATTCGCGCCATATATGTAATTTAGTTAAAAACTAAAAAATAAACAACAGTCTCTTAATCGTGAAGAACACAAAAAGAGGCAAAGGGGTAAACATCGATAGTTGGTAGTCATCAAAATCGCATATTCGAACAGAGAATCCAGGATTTAGAGTTACAATTCGAACACAGAATGAAGTCATTTCTTAGGAAGTGAGTTTTATTATTTAATTTCAATTTAAGGCTATTTTTATTTCAAAATTGAGAATTTGGAAGTTAGGGTACTGATTTAGATTTGATTCGATTTTTCTTATATAAGAGTTAATATCAATGAAAGGGAGATTTGTGACGTTGTTATTCATTTCAGGGTATAATTTCGTCATTTTAGTTAAACAGAGGGTATAATTTCGTCATTTTAGTTAAACAGAGGGTATGAACTCGACATTTTTGAAAATCGAGGGTTAAACTCGACATTTCACTAAAACACAGGGTATAAATGTATTATTTTCCCATTAAATATAAACAATACTGTAAATCAAACGTTCAGTTGTTTAGAATAAAAAACATGCGATCGCCGAATCAACAATCCAATAATTCACCCCTTTTGAATAAAATAGAAGATTCGCTTAATTAGCCTAGCTGTCATACATATATATATTTGAAAAAATTAATAAATCTTAGTCACAGATCCAGAAAAGAAGAATAATATTCATTTTTTAGTAATCAAAGTACATTGCCGACAACAAAAATTTTGACCCAAGGTTTTTCTTTTTCTAATTCTATTTTCTTTTTATCAATATATTTTCTCGTTTGGAGAGCCATTTTAATGGAGAAAAAAAAATAAATTTGCACATTGCCGACAAACTAATTTTTGACCTCACACCACAACAGATCTATCTATCTACTCTCTCACCTACTAGTCAGTAGTGTAAAACTCTGATCTACGGGAGCTAAAGACAGGGTTATGGTATACCTGACTGATCTCCAAGACAGCGATCTTGTACGGATCTTCTTTGACAGACTTGACAAAGTGAGCCGTGAGCTTCTCGTTGTCCTGAACTCCGAACCCAACCTTGCCGCCGCGCATGTTGGTGATGTTGACGTAGCCGGCGGTTCCGGTGGCGTCGCCGCTGGCCTGAAACAGACTCGACACGAGCGTGGTGCCGTGGGTGAGCTGGTGGAGCTTCTTCGTGCCGTAGTAATCGGCCAGCACGTGGAGCGAAAGCACGTTCCGGATCGTGTACAGGCTCAGGCCTTTGGAGAGGAGACCGGACATCGCGGCGTTGTCGACGGCGAGGACGGTGATGGTCAGCCGGCGGTTGATTTCGCCGGCGAGGTGGGTTAGGGTTAGGTATTTGTTGAAGGAGGAGTACTGTGGGTGGGCTCCCAGGATTCGGGTTATGTTGTGCGCCTCCGATGGGGCGGAGAAGAACGCCGTCATTGTGACGGCGCCGAGGAGGACGACCAGGAGGCTTCTCTGCGGCATTTCGTCGAATACCTTGTCGGCAGAGAAATTGAACTGATTTTTTGTTGTTGTTGGGGTGGAGGATTTGGTTGTGTTGTGCTGTGGTGGTTTATAATATAATGTTGTGGTGGTTTAAGAGAGAGAGAGAGAGAGAGAGAGAGAGAGAGAGAGAGATGTGTTGAGTTGGGTTAGTGACAGCTTGGATTTGGGTGGTGGTGATTGGGACATGGGTCCATTGGTAGGGCTTTACTATGGAATAAGTTTTTTCTTGGTTTATTATTACTAGTATAGTAAGTTTCAAATATGTTTATAATGTTTTATTTTTTTTATTTTTATTTTTTTTAAGTTTTATTTTTATTTTATCATATTTATGATGCATTGTATTTTCTGCTTTGTTAAGATATATAGAAAATTCATATATTTTCCAATAAATTTCTGATTTTTTTTTCCTTGGGCTCTGACCCTGATATTATAGCATATTTAAATAAAAAGTTACTTGCGTTTTAGGTCAGCTTTTATTCTTTGTTTTGTTTTGTTTTGTTTTTTTTTTCCCACAGGTTTAACTTTTAAGTTGAACAATGTCGTTTACAGTTTTTACAATTTTACTATTTTGTCCACGTGTAGTGTACTTTATATTCTGATTTGTACACCGTGTATTGCCTATTTAAAGGCTCATTGGTCCATGGACTTGATATGAAATAGTGAAATACACATCTCAATTTGAACAAGTATTGAAATATCGTTATTATTTCGCGACTCAAATTTTACTAGTATGAATATGATAAGCCAAAGCCAGTGATGTACCATAGTATTACCGTAAAAAAATATTACCATCAATGAATTTTAATGGTATTATCATCAAGGAATTGCGTCAATTAGCGTATTTATCGAGAAAAATCCAGTGAAGAAATATTTATAAAAATTCATACATAACATATGATAAAAATAGAAATAGTTTACAATATCTTCATTACATTACAAGCTATAATTCAAATACTTCAACATAATGATAAACCAAATACCAACACTAGAATCAAAGATTAACAACACAATATTTATTTATAATTATAATAAATTCGGATTTAACAAACAAGTTAAACAAATTTGAATATAAAATCAAAATAATGATAATATTCATGTTTAAAACCAACTAATTATACATAAACATTCATATTCCACAATTAATTTAACAAAAAAAACCAAAAAACTCTTTCAAATCAAAACCCTATTATCGGATCTAACAAAAAAAATTGAAATTTATTGGATACAAATTCAGATTAATACCAATAATCATGTTAGAAACTAAGAAATTGAACTTCATTATAAAAAAAATTCATAAGAAACTTCATTAAAAACACTATATTTCATCAAGGTTTGAAGCTCGTCGGGATTTAAACACTTACCAATCTCCACACTCGCTTTCCGTCAGGACGTAGGGAAGAGTCTCCTTCAAACTACCAAAAAAAGGAAGGAATCTCTTGGACTTGACAGAAAACAGTGATAAATCGCCTTCAGCCGAGCAGAAAAAATTCTAAAACTTTTCGACACTTTTCTGATTTTGGTCCCGGTTTCCTCTTAAATATCATGATTTTTTTGGAAAAAATCACTGAACCAAGCCGGTTTTCACGAACAGTTTCCATCCTAATTACCATCTGGGTTACTACGGAATTCAAGGAAAGTTTCGGTTTTGTAAGAACTGGTGCTGAGACTCTCCAAAACTCTGATTTCCGTCCAGTTTCCATCCGATTACAGCGAAATTTCAATTCTTGGTTTTGAATTGCTTTAATTGAACTGAACTTCTTCTTCTTCTTCTTCTTCTTCTTCTTCTTCTTCTTCTTCTTCTTCTTCTTCTTCTTCTTCTTCTTCTTCTTCTTCATAGATTCGTAACTAGTTCACAACATTAAATTGATCTTTTATTTTAGTTTGAATTATTTAGAATGTAAGAGTTATAAGCTTTTGGAATTGTGGAAAAAATAATAGTTGAATTTTAAATATATCAGAAATTAATACAATTTGATTCCTTTTGAGTTTTTAATATGAATTTTACATGTTTACAATATATATTAATGAAATACAAAAACTATACCGTGTATCTATGTAAAAATCTTTAATTATATACACATTATGTTTCCTTACAAAACAGGTAGACTCTACATGTATTGCCTATCGACCAGAAAAAATAAAATTGAATTATGATTCATTCATTCCTGTTTTAATAAAAGTGGGGAATCGGAATTATTTTGGTGATTAGTGGTAAACTAGTAGTTCAATAGCACAATTTTCTTTTAAAAAATAATCAAAATTTTATTTTTTTAGAAAAATAGATCGAAGTAAATTAAATTAGTTAAATTGATTTAATTTATTTCGGCTGGTAAACTATTTATTTTTTTAATAAAATAAAATTTTTGCTAAAATATAAAAAAAAAAAATTGACTAGTTGCAATTTTTTTTTCTTTGTTTCCAAACGAGCAGAGCTCACTTATATTTACATATATATATATATATATATATATATATATATATATATATATATATATATATCACAACGTTGTTGCATATTTCCCATTTTTCAGTGACGCTGTGAAATTCTATCATGCGATAGTGATTAGGAATAAAAAAAAGAAGAAATTATCCATTTGCATAATTACATTCCAATAAAACTATGGTGGTATGTTTCTTACTCGTAAAGTGTATCTTATAGTTTTCTCTGTTCAAGAATCAAAATTCAATCGGAAAATTGAATTATGAGTATTTCCTTTTTGGGAAAATTGGGGAATCAGAATTCACTTTGGTAATTGGTGGGTTGGCTCCACATTTATAATGCTAAATCAATTATGGAAGAATCATTTTTTGTCTTTTTCTTTCATTATTTTCTTTCTTATCAAATTAACGAGTAATGCAGAAGCTTACTTAAATCATGTATAATAAATATAGCTGTTTCGTACCACCCATATTTTCAGTGACAAAAATTCTATCATATATAACTTTTTACACCGACAAATTATCCGTTCATTCCAATAAGCTATTGTCGTTCTATATACGCTCGTAAATTAATTCTTATAGTTAAATTAATGTTAACAATTTCATAGAAATAATAAATATGTTAGCCTATATCCGATTATCATTATTTTATAAACTTTTTCATTAATTTGTGGGCAAGTTGTAATTTTGCATAAAAGGACCAACTAATTTTACCGTTGTATAAGAAAATATAGGGATATATTGACACCATTTAACATATTGTTTGTAGTGATATATTTTGTGTTGTTGGTCAAATAATAATGCACGTTTGTTCCTCTATTCCTAACGTGCAATGATAGTCACTGCATATGCTTAGTTTTTGTAAAGAAGGCCAATGGGATCCACAATATTTTATCAAATCAGTTAAAGGTGCGGTCTTAATATAATATATATATATATATATATATATTAAAAGTCCCTTAAAGTTGTAGTATACAAAAACAGACAATAGTATCCATAGGTCTCTATTTAACGTCCCAACCCACTCTTATATCTATTTGATTCCATTTTTGATTAATCAAAGATTGCAATTAGTTGTTATATAGTTTTCTACTAGATTGTCATTTATTAGAGACGAATTTATAGCCGATATGGGGGCCACTGTAAACGGTAGGATGTCGAGATTATTAGCAGACAAAATACATGCATAAAATACTCATTTGGGGTGAGATCAATTAGAATATGTTTTCCTTAGTATTATAATATTTACGTATTAGATATATGTTATAGTTTCTTTACATATCATTGCTTAAAAAGCAACGTTTAAGCTGATATATAGGAACCAAGCTTATGTATTGGAGAACCAAGCTGTTTAATGAGAATTTCATCTCTTTATTAAAAAGAAGCAAGAAAAAAGAAAAAGAAAAATGATATATAGGGTTTTGTGTGTGTGTGTGTGTGTGATTAAGATGACGGTGTGACTTGGGTGTTGATATGTAGCGGATTAAGAAAGACATAGAACAATGTACCGTGTTGAAAAATTAATAAATAAGCAGCTTCATTAGATATACTTTGAGGGCTTTGTCTCCATTAACAACAGTGTCATTCTCTTGTGCCCTATAAAATAATATATTATATTGACTTATATGCATGGCTTTGACGATGAATTTACTTTTCCTAATAAAAGGATTCTCAAATTATTGAAGGAATTAAGCTGCAGAACCCACCGACTGTCGGTAGCAATATAGTATCTAGATATGATGCTCTTGAGACTAGAATATTAATTAGCTAACCGGCGGGAGACTCGGGGGAGCACCAAGGACCATCTTCGAATGGGCCTCGGTACAAACCTAATGATTGGTACGTAAAAATCGAATACGAGATTATATCAAAACCATGATCTTTTAAAACTTTTATTTTACTAAAATCTATTAATTGGTTTTTATTCGAAAACTATAATTAATAATTGAGGAATTTGTCATTAAATAATTATGTTTATTGACAAACTTGATAATAGTTTTGGAATTAGAAACAATTAATAATTTTTTGGCAAAATAAAAATTTTAAATGGTGTTGATTTTTGGACTTCGTTCTCCATTCACACGCATTTATTTGGGCCCAAATTAAAATTAATTTGACCTAGACCCATGAAACTAACCCGCATACTAACCCCCAATTCGATCTCGAGAACAATTCGTTAGCCGAGCTAACCTTGATAAAGGTCAGATAGGCCGCATTCTCGAGTTCATCTTTTTATTAGAGATCAAATATTTTTCATAAGTGTCGTTTATGTCTATTAAACGACAAGTTGAACAAGTTGTTTTTCCTTTATTTGTTTCAATGTATTTTCCTTTATTTTCTTTATGTTTCATGGCTATATAAAGCCTTATACTTGTACTTTTCTCAGAAGATTGGAATAAACATTTTCACTCTCAATCATTCAAGATGAGAGTTAGTTTTCCCCAATTCTCAAATCCAATTTCTATCTATCCTAACCTAGAAATGTAATATTTTTCAAAGGTCAACTCGTTCATCAAACCATTCAACCGTCTCCCTAAAGATCCGGACAATGCATACTAACCGCATAACAAACCCTTCAATTGTTCTATCCAGACTGGGTCAGAAGGTGACACGTGGCCTCGAGAAGACCGACGAGATCCGCTTTTGACACGCGACATGGCCCTAGAAGAAGATAAGAGCTCGCCAACCATCATCTCCTGCAGCTATAAATACAAGATCATGAAACATATTTCCGCACATTACATTTAACCTATACTTTTGATATTCATCTTATGTTCTTGAGCTCGTTGTTCTATAACTTTCAATCGTTTAGCTATTGTTCTTCAACATTCATATCCATTAAAAAGGTTCACAGCCATATTTTATCAATTTAGCTTCTTTCGTTCATTTTTATTCATAATTTTGGAACTGGATTTAATATCGTTACGGAATTCTGAGACATCTTTATAAATCTAAATCGACTCATTTTTTATCACGAATAGTCGAGACTGCTTTGAGGTGATTTTTTCCGTCAATATATATTTGGAATTAGGCACCCATACTCGACACCACGGTTGTCAATACTCTAATCAAAATGTATGTTCGGACCACCCTTAGTGAAAGTAAAAGCTAGGTCCTATTAACTGGTGTCCAAGAAAAAATTAGAAAGTAAACAAATCTAAAATAAATGTATTTTTAAAATTTTCGATAAGAAAATGCAGAAGAGAAAGGATCACATTGATTGCATCGAAGTCATAAAGAAAACAATAGTTTATGAGAGGAAATAATTAAGACGCGACAAAATACGATGAATATCGTGTTTATTTCGGTGAGAATCGAGAGAAAAATTCAATGAGTGAAGAAAGCCGAGAGAGAAATAAAATAAAGCTTCATAAAATGAAAATTGGGAATTGTATATCTTTCTTGAAAATCTAGGTCAAAGCTTCTCAAAGAAGCCTCAATATCTAGCGGCGAATATGTAGCCCATTAATCATAGACATTAAAGTCTAATTGATTTTGAATCATGAATGTCACTTCATTAAAGTCTTGTGGCTCATAAGGCTTGTACTTTGTACTACAAAATTGATCGTAAAAATGCTAGATCACATCCTTGAATTTGTTTCTTAGATTGTAAGTAGCTTTTAAAATTGGATGAGACAATCAAATAATTTTTTTGTCACCATTTTAAAACAACATCGACATTCTCACCATAATAGCCCCAGAGAGTTCGAGCTATTTAAGACTCGAGGAGCTGATAAAGTGAAAGAACGTTTAGTCCGTAAAATAAGGATGTAAGTGTAACCTTACAAGCATAACCTTGAATAAATGAGGAATTGGTGGGTCAATAGGAATAGCCAAACCATAGAAAGAACGAGACCGCAAACCAAGAAAATAAATATCCGACTCGACTGTTAATTACAAGCTTAAAGACGACCAAGGACACGTAACTCGGTAGATATCACTAGAAAATAAGTATATAAAATCACGCGTCCGGCAGTTCACATTCGATAAATGTAAATATTGCGGATCTTTACAAAAGTAAAATGGACTCTCACATTTACATTTGAACTCATCAATCACGTATTCTCACAACATCGTCAATATTTATTTTCTCTCTTTGATTAGATACGCCTGTCGTAAAGAATTTTCGTCATATCTTGTTCTTTTTGCGCCGAATAAGTATATTATAATATTTTTATTTACTTAGTTCTATAATACTTTGGTGTTTAGTGAATATATGCTATAATTTAGTTACATATCATTCCTTCTATTCGATAACATGGATGACTCAAAAGCAATGTTTATAGATTTGATAGCCTTGATAACATATACGTTTTAATACGTTTAAGTCTACGGTGAAACTTGGGTATCGATACTATACTGGAGCATATCAAGGAATAATTTACGACATGTAACGCGTGTTAAAAAAGTAATCGTATCCATGTATGAATTAGCCAACTAAAGCAGCTTCATTGGATATATTTGGAGAACTTTGTCTCCGTTAACCATACATGGTCTCCTAAAAATGAACACGAGTACTACTAGATTATATATATATATATATATATATATATATATATATATATATATATATATATATTATTTTACCAAAATCTACTAAAATTGTTTTCTTTTCATATCTATAGTTAACTTTGTCACATAATTTTATAAATTTTCACAAAATTATATTTTATATGATAAATTTATCATAAAATTTAGTATTTTATGATGGGTTTAATTTCTTGACCAATATTTGATAATAAATATATTAAGATATAATTTCTTTTTTATTTAGATAAAAATCATCCAAAATAATCATATGATTATATCAATGCCCTTTAAAAAATCTATTACATAATGATGATTATTTACTTATCCTAAATCCTAATCAAAGTAACGACCCACCAACTGTCGGTAGCAATATAGTATCTAACTTTGATGCTGGAGACTCTAATGTAATTCCTTTTTATAATACATTTTTTTTATTTGAAAAACCGTAATCTGTTTCATATTTTATGTATCAGGAAATATTGTTGCGACTCAAACATCATTGGGGCTTTCATACGCACGAGTGCACTACTTTTCTTTCAAATACTAATAATGATACAAATGATATAACCGCATTCACATAAAATTATGATTAACAGTTAGCATACTGTTTTCAAGACGTACACTATTTGATCCAGGCTGTTTATTTATTGTCCTCATCTACCTAGTCTAATTTATATAGTGTCATCACTTTGTAATTTTATTTTTTTTTATTGTGCGTGCGCTGTTTTTTTTTTTTTTTTTTTTTAATTTTATTTTATCCACAATTATTCAGCCAGTTGATTATCAAAATAACCAAAATTTTACTAACAAAATAACCAAAATTTTACAATTTTAACAAAATAGCTATATCAGAATGAAACGAGACAAGATAGTTATTAGACATAGCCAATTCAGCCTAAAAATGTGATTTTTCTAAAAATTCTACAAGCAAAGGCGATGTAAAATCACATCTAAATTTGAAGCATAGAATGTAAAGCTAAGGATTGGGTAAAGGATCTAGAAGCCACACATAATAAAAGCCACTAAGAGCAATTCTAATGCAAGCAACCAAAGTTGCTTTATTGCTTATGTGACAATATCATGTCACTTTTTTTTTTACACATTAAAATTGTTGGTTGTAATAATTATGACAATGGTGTCACTTTTAGCACCGATGTTCACTATTTTTTTTTAATAAAAAATTAATAAAATAATAAACACACAGTACTATGAATACAGTGGAACTTATTTATATCATCTTTTGATGCTATCATCATTGTAGTGATTTTTATCCCAAGTAATATAATTGATGATATGAATAAATAAATAAATAATAAAAAATATTTTCTTGTATGATGTGTAAAAAGTTGGCATATGATATGATGAATGACTCACAAGTATAACAAATGTTTTCATCGAGACACACCAAAAATGGATAAGAATGACCAAGTGTAGAATCGATGTTCGTTCTTTTCACTTTGGTTGTTAATCACACGAGCATATCATACAACTATTACAATTCTAGAGCTTGAATTGTATGAGAGAAGAGTAGAGAGAATCGATTGTGTCAATCAGGAAAATGATTGCACAACTGAATATTATTCTGGAATTAATGAATCAAAAACATCACCTCAACGTTTATATATAAACCTAAAAACAAGAGCAAAACGACACACCGTTTACTCGAAGACTAAAACTACAAACGACAGCTATATATAAAAACTAATTAAACACTGAATAATAATTAACTCTAATACTCCCCCTCAAGATGGACGGTAAATATCCTTGAGGTTCATCTTGGATTGTATGTCACGCAACGCCGGAGAGGCCAACGGCTTGGTGAGAATATCAGCCAGCTGGTGATGAGTTCGAATCGGTAACAACTTAACGGATCCGGACTTGAGATGATCCCGTACGAAGTGTAGGTCAATCTCAATATGTTTTGTCCTCTCGTGAAAAGTTGGATTCGAGGCGATATGAATAGCGGCCTGATTATCACAGTAGATAACTGTGGGAAGAGAGTTATCTATCTTGAAGTCAGACAAGAGTTGTCTAAGCCATATCACTTCACTCATCACAGCAGCCAACGATCTGTACTCAGCTTCGGCAGATGATCTTGAGACAGTGGATTGCTTCTTCGACTTCCAGGCAACCAAAGAATCCCCAAGGAACACGCAATATCCCGTGACTGATCGCCTTGTGTCAAGACATGTCGCCCAATCAGCATCTGAAAAGCCTCGCAGCTGAGTTGAAGAAGAGGAAGGATAGAACAGGCCTAGACCTGGATTCTTCTTTAAATACCTGAGAAGATGATGAACAGCTTGTAAATGAGCTGTCCTAGGGGCTTGCATAAACTGACTAAGAGAATTGACACAATAAGAAATATCTGGTCTAGTAATAGTCAAGTATAAAAGTCTGCCTATCAGACTCCTATAATGAGTTGGATCAGGAAGAAGATCTCCCTCATTTTGTGCCAAAGTATGACGAGGATTCATTGGTGTTTGGACTGGTTTAGATCCAGCAAAACCATAATCTTCTAAGATCTGAATTGTATATTGCCTTTGATTAAGCACAATCCCTGCAGAAGAGCGAGCAATTTCCAAACCTAAGAAATATTTCAAACTGCCTAAGTCTTTTAGCCTGAAGCAAGTATGTAAAAAACTTTTGACGTCATTAATAACATCCTGATTAGGGCCACACACAATGATATCATCGACATAAAGTAATAAGGCAACAAAAGTACTCCCTGATCCTCGAGTGTAGAGTGAATAATCTGCTTTTGATTGTAGAAATCCAGCCTTCAATATAGACTCTGTGAACTTGATATTCCACTGTCTTGATGCCTGTTTTAAGCCATAAATTGACTTGTGAAGTTTGCATACCAATTTCCCAGAATGGACCTTAGACTCCCCCTGAGGCTCATATCCTGGTGGCAAGTCCATGTACACCTCTTCATAAAGGTCTCCATTCAAGAATGCATTGCTAATATCCAGCTGAGCTAAAATCCATCCCTGAGAAGATGCAAGACTCAATAAAAATTTCACAGTAACTAATTTTGCCACAGGTGAAAAAGTGTCAAGAAAATCAACTCCCTCTTTTTGGTTATATCCTTTGGCAACCAAACGAGCTTTTCTTCTAGCTAATGAACCATCTGAATGCAATTTGTTAGTGAAAATCCATCTACAACCTATAGGTTTCTTATCAACAGGTAGAGGTACAATGGACCAAGTATGTGTTTGATGCATGGCATCAATCTCCTCTGCCATTGCATCTCTCCAATGTGCTTCTTTGACAGCTTGGTGATAGAATTGTGGAGTGGATAGATTTCCCACTGATAAGGCAAAATTTCTAAAAGAACTAGATAGATGGTCATAAGATACTACATTAGAAAGAGCATGTTTAGTTGTGTGGATATCACCTGATTTACCAACTGTGTAGCACTCATAATCATGTAGATATGAGGGTTTGGTGATACGTCTTGATGACTTCCTTGGTGAAGGTTGGACAGTGATTCCAATGTCTGATTCTATTTGAGGTAGTACATCAGGTTGTTGAGGGTCAGTAGAAGGTATTTGCACTTCTGGCTGCAGATTTTCAACACCTGAGCTATAATCAGGAAACACATTAGGAAGTACAATGTCATGAAAGGGATCAGGATAGAGAGTAGACTTGTGCATATCCATGAATGGAAAAAAAATTTTCATGAAAAATGACATCTCTGGAAATGAAAATGTCATGAGATTTTAAATCAAGCAACTTATATCCTTTGATGCCTGGTGGATAACCAATGAAAACACATTTTCTAGCTCTTGGTTGAAACTTTGTTCTGTGAGACTTGAGCGTAGAGGCAAAGCAAAGACAACCAAAAGTCCGCAGTGCTTCATAGTCGACTTGTTTTTCATATAGAACCTCATATGGAGAAGAGTTAGATAAAATGGGAGAAGGTGTTCTATTGATAAGAAAAATAGCAGTCAATACACAGTCTGACCAAAAAGTAATGGGAACATGAGACTGGAAATACAAAGATCTGGCTACATTGAGAATGTGTTGATGTTTACGCTCCACAACTGAATTTTGTTGTGGAGTCTCAACACAAGAATATTGGTGTAAGATACCATGTTTTGAGAAATAATCAAGAAAGGTGAGTTCCTTGGCATTGTCAGAACGAAAGCTTTTAATGCTGCAAGAAAACTGATTAGTTACATAAGAACAAAACTTGGGAATCAAGGAATGGACATCTGATTTATTATTCATCAAAAAGATCCAACAAAACCTACTACAATCATCAACCAAGGTCAAAAAGAAACGATGACCATTGCGTGAAGGAACAGAATGAGGCCCCCAAATATCACAATGTATCAAATCAAAATTCTTTAAAGACCTATGACTGTTTGAAGGAAAAGGTAACCGTCGTTGTTTTGCTAAAGGACAAATACAACAAGGCTTATCTGTGTCATGTGATGATTGATATGAAAGTCTTGTCTTCAAAAGAGCTAATCTACTAGATGATAGATGTCCTAGACGTTGATGCCAGAGATGTGCTGAGACAGGATTGATGTATGCTGAATTGCTCTGAGTCAGCACATATAACCCTTCTCGTTGATTACCCCTGCCAATCGTCTTCAAACTCATTGTGTCCTGTATAGAGAAAGAGTTACCAAAAAAAGAGACCTTTATATGTGGCTCTTTGGTGAGTGCACTGACAGATATTAAGTTGAATTTAAAACCAGGAACAAATAACACATCAGTAAGCAACCAATTAGCATTTATTCTAATGTCACCACAGAAGAAAACAGGGATAACAGTATGGTTTGGCAATGTGACTGATGAATTGTGCAAAGGTTTTAGACTAAGGAAAAAAATTCTTATTGGCACAAATATGTTTTGATGCTCCTGAGTCTAAAAGCCAAAAATCACTTGCACAATTAGAGTCAACAGTAAAATTTGCCAAACCAATGAAACCTGTGTTGTAGGTGGTCAGGTTGACATCATTGGTGCCTGTTGGAGCAGTGAGAGGAGTGGTGTTGGTGAGCTGGTTGCTGAGCATGTGTATCAGTTGATGGATCTGATCAGGTGTGAAGGAAGTTGTGGTGTTGACTCCACTGCCATGGTCATTGAAAGGATTGTTGGCCGATGATCCTCCTTCCGTGGTGTTTGCCTGACTCTTGATTCTTGATGTGTTATAACCCGGTGGATATCCATGGATCTTGTAGCATTTGTCCACAGTGTGGCCGATCATCTTGCAATGAGTGCAAACAGGTCGATCTTTGGAGTTCTTGTTCGAATTCTTGTTGAGATTCTTCTTTTGATCGTCTCGCACAGCCATTGCAAGAGAGTTGTTCTGATTAGTGTTGCCAAGAACATCCACGCCAACTGATCGCTGCTTTTCCTCTTGAGAAACCAAGGCATAAACCTTGTTTATCGGGGGAAGAGGATCCATAAGAAGGACTTGTCCGCGAGCATGAGTATAGGCTTCATTCAGTCCCATCAGGAATTGCATGACGTATTCAGACTGGATGAACTGATTGAGATCCTTTTTCTTGCCGCACGAACACTTACAAGAGCATTCTGGTCGAAAACTGCTCAATTCTTCATACAGCGACTTCAATTTGGTGAAGTAGACTCCGATCGACTTGTTGTCTTGAGTGAGGTTGACAAAATCCCTCCGAAGCTGAAAGATCCGAGGTCCATTGCTCTGTTGGAACCGTTCTTCTAGGTCATCCCAAATCTCTTTCGCTGAATCAGCAAAAATTACGCTCGCCGAGATTTCTTTGGTGACGGAGTTGAGAAGCCAAGAAATCACAATGTTATTGCCTCGCTTCCAGAGATTCAGCTGTGGTAGATCATCTGTGGATGGTTGTTCAATCGATCCATCAATAAAACCCCATTTGTTCTTCACAGACAGAGCGATCTTCATGGATCGTGACCAAGAGAGGTAGTTGTCGCCGTTGAGGAGCTGAGAGACCAGAGACGTTCCTGGAGTGTCTGAATTTCCAAGATAGTAAGGATCCATTTGATCTTCAAGATTTGAGCGCCGCCGTGTTCCTTCGCCAGATCTTGAAATTGAGCTCTCCATCGATGTTTCTTCAGGAACCGCCATGAATGAATGGGAAAAGAACCAGAGAGTGCGATCGAGAAAAGGAGAGAGGAAGAGAAACCCTAGAAAGGAAGAAGAGAAAATTCAGAGTGCTCTGATACCATATTACAATTCTAGAGCTTGAATTGTATGAGAGAAGAGTAGAGAGAATCGATCGTGTCAATCAGGAAAATGATTGCACAACTGAATATTATTCTGGAATTAATGAATCAAAAACATCACCTCAACGTTTATATATAAACCTAAAAACAAGAGCAAAACGACACACCGTTTACTCGAAGACTAAAACTACAAACGACAGCTATATATAAAAACTAATTAAACACTGAATAATAATTAACTCTAATAACAACCAATATGGTCGAAGATCTTAGTTTACACAGTACATAATCGATGGAGCTTCTTACTAGAGAAAAACTCAAGAAATAAACGTATGGCACAAACTACTAAACGTCGTAGGGAAAAGAAAATCGTGATTTCCAATAAGCTTATGTATAGAAAATGATCTTTGAGTTTAAGCCGTTTGGGTAATTAACCTCGCACCTACTTGTCAGTCAAGATGACGTCATGTCATAATTATCAAAATTCGTTAAAAATGCAAGTATCCTCTTATGCTCAAGATTGAGTGAATTAAGCAATTAGAACAAGTCCCCTATATATGTAAACAGCACGTCAGCTAAACAAAATCTCCTAAATAAATGACGGCTACTCATTTTTGGAGATGTATATATATGCATATTTGTCAAGCATAATAATTTTTTATATATGCCTGATCTAAGAATTAATTATGAACAAGGTTGCAGCTTGAGGAAATAGAGCCATCTCCCTATTACGCGGTGTTGAATCATTTGCACTCTAGCCCTTTTTAAGAAGTTTGTAAGCATTCGTGTCCTAATCAAGATTTTAAATATCATTATCGATCAAATACCGATGGTCCGATTTTACTGAGATATTGACTACCGACGAAAATTTTATAGACATTTGAAATACCGCTACCGACGTATCGATAAGAATTTTACTGAGATACTGGTTAGGGACGGAGATACGGATGGATATTCTATAAAATGATATATATATATATATATATATATATATATATATTTCAAAATAAAAATCTTAACATATATTAATTCTATTTTACTTTTCAAATCATATTAATTTCTTTATATTTGTGTTCCTAGAATTTCTATGTTTTTTTTTTCTTTACGAGGGCGAGACTTGATATGAAATTATTATGCATAATGATAAGGGTGCTATAAATACTCTCTATCAACAATAATTCAAAATTAAAAATTAAAATAAAACTAGTAAACATATTTTTCAATAATTAATTTTTATTATTATTAAAAGAGTAAGATTCATTAAAATTGAACAAAAATTTACTGAATTTTAACTATTCGACTCACGAATTTTGTAAAAAAAATTGGATGATATTTTAAAACTATAAGTTATATTGCATATATCATACCAAAACTCTTTAAAAACCTAGATATCTGCTAAATATAGCTAGATATCGCCTATATTTAAATCTTTGCTCCTAACTTAAAAAAAAACACTTTAGGATTTTTCTGTTTGAAGCAGACCCCAAGAGAATTTGACCAATTCCGAGTTGTTAATTTCTTACAAAAACAACCTAGTTCATATAGTATCAAAGTATACAAAAGCACAAATCAGTATCTGGATGAATAATTCGAGTTCAACCCAAGCTAACAACAAGCTTTTTTTACATAAATATGAGCCAATATATCATTCCCCGTCAAGGATATACTCTCTCGTTTTCATTTGCTTTTGGTCTGCAAAGGACTTCCATTCTCAACCAGCTAGTCGAGATTGCCGGATTCATAAGAGGCTTAAGGTTCAAGAATCTGGGAATTTTTCGTTTATCATCTATTCATCACCGATGATAGTTTGATATTCTTCAAGAATTTAGCTCGAGAAGGATGCTTGGTCAAAAGTTCGCTTGACTCTTACGCTCAAGCTTCTAGCCAACTCTTGAACTATGAAAAATTTGAGATTTTTTTGGGAAGAATATCGATTCAAACTCCTGAGCCGTTGTGGCTCATTCTTTTCTTGTCAAATTAATCATGGGGCTTAGAAATATCTTGGTCTTCCCATGGTCATTGGAAAGCGTAAGGGTTTTAAGATTCATTCGCAATCGTGTGTGGAACAACATCAACGATTGGAAAATGGCCTTTCTTTTTCGTGGTCGAGAAATATGTCATCATCAAGGCCGTCATCCAAGCTATTTTAGGCTACACTATGTTTTGTTTCAAGATTTTGAAATCCTCATCGTCGATCTCCACAAGCTTGCGGCCAACTCTTAGTAGGATTATGATACGAAAAAATAACTCAAAAGGGAAATTGGAAAAAACTCTGTGCTCAGAAATCGAATGGTGACAAGGGATTTGGGAATCTAGAGTGGTATAACCAAGTTCTTTTGGCCTAAATCGGATGGAGAGTTTCTAGAATACCTCTTCCCAGCCATCACGTCCGTTATGAAAATTACTTCTCGGATTCTTGCTTTCTCGAGACTTCCAATTCTTGCCATGAATCTAGCTTATGGTGAGGGTTATTTTTGGGTTGAGTTATTATTGATTAGGTAGCATGATAGTGGGTCGGGCGTGGCTACGAGATTGATGCACGAATTGATGGTTGACTTCCGCATCCTGGGGACTTTCATATGCATATCTCTTTTGTTGAAGTCAACACCATCTCGAATAAGTATACGCGCTGATGACATGGTAAATATCTGAAGGAGATATGAAGATCAACGGTTGACAGTGAAAGCACTTTTTTGGGTCTTACCTTTTGAGTTGATGTGTAATCTCATACAGTAATAGATTATAACATATTTGTAGTGAGGGAAAACAAAGAGATAGAAGTTGAGTTAGAGCGAGAGAGAGAGAGATAGAGAGAGAGAGAGAGAGAGAGAGAGAGAGAGAGTTCTTCTTGGTTAGCTTGAGAGACCAACATTTCGGGATCGTCGTTGTCTCATAGTTTGTGAAGGAATTGTTGCGAGTGTGTAATTTTATCCGATAGTGATCCATAGTGCAAATTGAACGTCCCTACAAGGAGTTCGTGGGGATTAGGCTCGTTATAACATAACCTCGTCAACAAACAAGCGTGTTCATTGTGTGTGTGTGTGTGTGTGTGTGTGTGTGTGTGTGTGTGTGTGTGTATGTGTGTGTGCGCGCGCGCACGCGCGTGTACGGGCTATCTCAGTTCGTTGTCATACTTGGCTATTAAGGTCCTAACAAGTGTTATCAGAGCGCCTCATTGTTTGGCCAAATCCGATCGCAGCGAGAAGCGTTCTGAGGTCTTCATCCATTTCAATCTTGGAAGAAACATGAAACTCAAACATTACGCCGCTAAAAGAAGGCGAAGACTCACATCCGATGGAGCCAAGAAGCGATCAAGATCCGATCGCGAATCAAGATCGTCAACCAACCCCCCAGAGCGCACGGAAGCCAATCGCCTGGTATTCCTTAGTCGACATGAAGATTGACATCGACAAGTTTGACTACACTAGAGATTTCAGAATATGGCGCCGAAAAATAAGAAATTACTCAAAGTTCTTACAGACCCAGTCAAATGACCGAAAGGCATCCCCGATGATAAAAAATAAGAAATGCTGGAAGCATCCACCAGTACAATTATACTTCATCTCTCTTATTCTATCATTAGGTTGGTTGATAAAGCCACCACTCTCGCTCAAATCTGGAAAAAGCTCGATGAGCTTTTTGAATCCAAATCTTTATCCAGCAAAATTTTCTTGAAAGAGAGATTGTTTAGTTTTGAACTAAATACCCCTCTTTCATTGGATCAGAGTTTGGATAAGTTCTAGCGAATGAACATTGAGCTAGTCAATTATGATGAAGACGAGTCCCTCAGTGATGAGAACCAGGCAATCATCATCCTGAACTCCCCTGCCTGAAGCGTATGGGGAAGTCAATAGTGCCATCAATTATGGTAGATCCTCTATCACCCTAGAAGAAGTTATCTCTGCCCCTAAGTCTAAAGCCCTAGAGCTTAGAAATGACAGGAACCACCCTCGTGATGGGGAAACCACATGGCTAGAGGTAGAAGCTCAACCAAGTCTAGAGGTATATTTCTCAACCAAGGATCAGACAAATCATAGATCAAGGTCATCCTCTGCAACACCCAATGCCCAAAGAAAGTGTTTCTACTGTAAAAAAGTAGGCCACATCAAGAAAGACTGTTATTCTTGGTTGAAAAAGAATTAAGACAAGCCCAACACCCGAGGCCAAGAAAACCAAGACTCAGCTAAGCTTAGTGATAGATATGAGAGTGGTGAGGTTTTTTTAGCAGCCTCATAAACCAACATTAGCGAGTGGATTCTTGACTCTGGGTGCATCTATCACATGACCTACAATAGGAAGTGGCTTACAGACTATAGAGACCTAGATGGTGGTAACGTAGTCATGGGAAATAGCCAAACCCGCCAGGTGGAAGGCATGGGATCTGTGAGTATCAGGATGTTTGATGGAACCATAAGTGTTCTCAAGGATGTAAGACTAGTTCCTAGCTTGTCGAGGAACCTCTCTTGGAATTTTAGATGATCTTGGCTATACTAACAAAAGTGACCAAGGCGTGATGAAAATCAATAAAGGGCTCTTGTTATCTTGAAAGGTGTTAAATGTGCAGGTCTATACTATCTAGTTTGTGAGACTATCACTAGACACAACTCCATTGCCGATGACTCTAAAGATCAAAAGACCAACCTGTGGCACATGAGGCTAGGCCACATAAGTAAAAGAGTAAGTAAAAGAGGTCTGCAAATCTTTGTTGGTGATTAATGCACCTTAAATAACCAATTAAATGCGGAATAGAATAATTACGCTAACAAGAGCTAATTATTAACATGGTTATTAAACAAGATCTAGATTACTTAATTAATTAATCATAAGAAACTTCATCAAGGAACCATATCATATAAAAGACGAGTTTAAGAAAACTTACAGTTTTTGGCTCACGAACTGAAAGCTTTCACAATTTGTGTTCGTCTTGAACGTACAAGCCTCCACACGATCAGATCTGGAACTCCTCCTTCAAGGACTCGATGTGATGACACCAAAGTCTTCCGAAACGTAATCTCCGAGGAAGATAAGACATAACAATGGGCTTCGTTATATCTCACTAGATTTGGAAACAAAATGTTTCCGATCTTTCTCTCTTATTTCTAAGTATGGAATTGAAGCAATTCCGAGGGGAGGAAGGAGAAGCAAGCACACGGCCACAAAGGAGCGTGTGTGGGCGTTTTTAGCTGTATGGCTATGTTCTATTTTCCTTCACATCAGCCCTCTATTTATAACAGTTTAAAAGGTATATTTATAGAATATTCCAGAATATTCTAAAAGATATTATTTCCTTTTATTGTGTTCACACTAGTTGATTAAATCTCAGCCCTTGCATCTCAACAAGTGAATCCTATTTTCCCTCTCATCCATCAGGTCAATATCTAGGATTTTATTTTATACAACGGTATAAAATATTTTCTGTTGATAAAATCTAGGAAATTATATTCTCCTAAATATCCTCATAATATTTAGCCTAAATATTAGGCGAGAATATAGGAAAATATATCTCCTATTTATTCTCCTATATTTTAGGAACAGAAAAACAGAAAAAATACTGGTTACCACACTAGTGCAAAAAACGTCCAACATCGTAGGGGGAATGCGATTTTTTTACTTTTTCAAGGCCCAATAGATTTAAGCCCATTAAAAACTTTTTTGGAATTTAATGCCGTCAATCACTATTACAGCAAGTGGAATTATAATAATAATTCATACTATTATATTAACTTTCTTATCCGCCTTTATCGAAGCCGAATCGAGGACGATGGACCTAGTAGTGAAGCTTAACAAATCCAATCAAAAAGACGAAAAAAGTCATTTATCTTTTTCGATCGGTTCGTCTAATCTTAGTCAATACTCCACCGTGTAAGCTAAGACTGAACTCTCCTTTAATACTAGAATTATATTTACTCATCGTAACGAGTGTCCACAGATTTAGTCAGTATGTGATCATGACCCTCCAGGTTCTGCCCGTATCGAGATATGTCAATTTGTTCCGTTATACCTTTCTCGTTACATATAAGCCCTAAGTATCGTTGCTTCCCCAGCGAAAGATTCAACCGAACGTAAGCCAACTTCGGAAGTGTGCACAATCAATCGGTTCTGGAATCAACCCTTAGGTGAGAAAACATTAACCTTCTTTTAGAAAGGCTGGATTCCGTATCTATAAACCATTTTCTTCTACAATCATGTCTCGAGTTCCCAAAACATCCATTTATTCAACCTTCATTAGCCTTTAACGTGATGAATCAAAGAACCCAGTAACACGACCTAGAAGTCCATGATCATTTCAGGATTAAGATCAAGCGTCACTGTGACCATCATTTGTGACCCTGGGTAGTGTGTCATAACGGTCCTTAAACGACACATCTACATGCAAGATCTGTCCGGGTCGTACACTTACCACAAGTGCAGAATGCTCCCACTAAGTGATCAACCTTCATTTGTGTTCCACATATATGACTTTAGATAAGGCTTTCCAAGCACATATCAGTCATCGACCAAGTTTTAGTTCACCGCCCGATCTCGGATGCCCAACATGCGATTCAGTTTGATACGGAGACTATGGATGATAGTTGTTATTGATTCTGAATGTTATCAGACCTCAACCCACTAATCATATGATGCTAATAAAGTAACTTCTTATCTTATTTAGTAATCATCATCTTCTAGTGGACAATATTCCTAACAGTCTTGAATGACCAAAAGCTTCTCGACAAAGATAAGATTAGGAAAGTTGGATTATGTGAGCACTGCATCATGCAAAAGCAACATAGAGTCAGATTCAGAGTTGGGAAGCACTACTCAAAACAAACCCTTAAGTATGTACATTCAGACCTGTGGGGGCCCTCAAGAACATATACTCACAGAGGTAATCTTTACTTTCTCTTTATTGTTGATGACTTTTCTAGGTTAGTTTGGGTTTATCATCAAGCACAAGACTCAAGCCTTAGAAATGTTCATCGAGTGGAAGAGTTGAAGGAAAACCTCATGAGGTTAAGACCCTTAGGACTAGTAATGGGTTAGAGTTTTTTAATGAAGAGTTCAAGTCCTATTATGATAAAGAAGGTATTCAGAGACACAAGACTGTTAGGCTCACTTCTTAGCAAGATGTGGTTGCTGAGAGAATGCATAGGACTCTGTTGAATAAGGCTAGAAACATGTTGTTTAATCCTGGGTTGCCTAAGAGCTTCTAGGGTGAAGCTGTTGTTACTTCTGCCTATTTAATGAATAGATGTCCCTCGAGTTCCATTGACCTAAAACCCTTGAAAAGATGTGGTATAGAAAACCTCATGACCTTAGCCATCTTAGACCTTTTGGATGTGCAGCTTTTGCTCATCGGAGTATAGGAAAGTTAGAGCCTAGATATGTGAAGTGTATTCTCTTAGGTTATCCTTAAGGTACTAAGGGATATAGACTATGGGTTAGAGAAGGATCTGGTTTTAGAATCATTATTAACAAGGATGATATCTTCAATGAAAATGAATTCCCGTGTCTTTCTCAGTCTGACACCGTTGAAGGCGCAAAAGATAAATCTACTAACCATGCAGGTAAGTTTGAGAACATCATTCACGTAGATCCTACATATGAAGCAAGCCATCAAGTGGAGCCTGAAGAGATCAAAATGAGAGCTCAGTTCCACGTAGAGATGCACAATCTCGGCATGAAGATCAGTCAGAAACTAAAGATCAAGACCAATTCAGCAATGAAGTTTCGGAAAGCTAGAATTTTGAACGCCAACAATCAGATAATTTTGATTATCAGTTGGTCAGAGATAGAACCAAAAGGGTGTTAAAGAAAACTCAACGTTATGGGCCCAATGCCTACTCAGAGCTACTGGCATATGCATTCACGTCTGCAATTGAAGTGGAGCTGAAAGAACTTATACACTACAAGGAGGTAGTCTCAAGGTCAGATTCATTGTAGTGGAAAGCAACTATGAGAGACGAGATGGAATCTCTCTACAGAAACAAGACTTGGGAGATAGTGAAGAGACCTCGTGATCAAAAGCTGGTTGCTTGCATATGGTTATACAAGATTAAAGAGGGTTCGCCAGCCAAAGATCCCTTGAGATTCAAAGCCCGACTTATGGCTAAAGGTCTTACACAAGTTGATTGAATAGATTATAATGAAATATTCTCTCCGGTGGTGAAGTATAAGACCATAAGGATCATATTGGCTATTGTGACTCAATTTAACCTTGAGTTGCAGCAAATAGACGTCAAAACAGCCTTTTTACATGGCGACTTAGAAGAAACTATTTACATGGAGAAACCATCGAGATACGAGGTTCAACAAGGACAAGGACATGTTATGTCTCTTAAGGAAATCCATTTATGGACTCAAACAGTTCCCGTGGCAGTGGTACAAGCACTTTGATACTTTCATGCTCAGCCAAGGTTTTCATAGAAGCTCATATGATGCATGTCTTTACTTCAACGGCTAAAAAATGGTTATTAGCTTGTATGTGCTCCTGTACATGGGCAACATGCTACTGATAAGCAAGTGTCAAGATAAGATTCAAAAGCTAAAAGGAGTTCCGAGCAAGGAGTTTGACATAATGGATCTAGGAGTGGCTAACAAGATTTTTGGGAATCAACATCATCAGAAACAGAGGTCAGTGAAGATTGTGCTTGTCTCAAATAAGTTACTTAGAAAAGATACTTGATAAGTTCTCTATGAAAAGTACCAAACCTGTTATACAACCATTGGGGAGTCACTTCATGTTATCAGCTTCTCAAAGCCCTACTATCCATTCTGATAAGTCGTACATGGAGTCTCTCCCATACTCTAGTGTTGTGGGTTCTGTGATGTATTTTATGGTGTGCACAAGACCTGACCTAGCTCAAGAAATCAGTGTCTTTAGTGGGTACATCTCAAATCCTAGAAAGAAGCATTGACATGCTCTGAAATGGCTTCTCAAGTACATGAGCAGTACTACTGACGCAGGTCTCATAAATAGTCTGAATGAAGATAAGATTAAGGTGGAGGGTTTATGTGGATTCTGATTACGCTGATGACAAGGAAAGTAGAAAATCCACAACATTGTATTTCTTACTCATCTGTGGTAATGCATTAGCTGGAAGTCCCAATTGCAACCAGTTGTTACTATGTCAACAACAGAAGTCGAATATATTGCAGCGAGTGAAGCAATCAAGGAAGGTATTTGGATTCAGGGCATGTTGAAGGAGTTGAAGGTTTCTGAAGGAAAAGTGACTGTGTTCTCAGACAGTCATAGTGCCATCCACTTGTGCAAGAATTTTGTGTTCCACGACAAGATGAAACACGTGGATATTGAGTATCATTTCATCAGGCAGTGGATAATTGAGCACGTGATACATGAGGCAAAAGTTGGGACTGATGATAACTCAGCTGATTGTGTGGGACTAAATTTGTAACACTGAGCAAGTTCAAGCACTGCCTGGAACTGCTTGGTGTTAGACCTGTTTAGTCTGCACCGAGTATCAAACGATGATTTGAGGGAAAATTATTATACATACTTTGGTTTGCACTATGACACCGAAGGTGAAGATGAAGATGTTGGTGAGGTGGAGATTGTTGAATTCAGCACCATCTCAAGTAAGTATACGCGCTAATGACGTGACAAAGATTTGAAGAAGATTAAAGATCAATAACAGATAGTGAAAGCCCTCTTTTGGGTCTTATCTTTTGAGTTGATGTATAATCTCATTAAGTAATCGAATGTAACATAATTGTATTGAGGGAAACAAAGAGAGAGAAGTTGAGAGAGTCTTAGAGCGAGATAGAGAAAAAGTTCTTCTTGGTTAGCTTGAGAGACACTTCTCGGGATCGTCTTTGTCTGATAGTTTGTGAATGAATTGTGCGAGTGTGTAATTTGATCCGATAATGATCCATAGTACAAATTGAACGTCCCTGCAAGGAGTTCGCGGGGATTAGGATCGTTATAGCTGAACCTCGTCAACAAACAAGCGTGTTCATTGTGTGTGTGTGTGATTGTATGCGTACGAGCTATCCCAGTTCGTTGTCATATTTGGCTACCAAAGTTCCAACATCTTCCATTGTGTATGGCACTATGGTTGGAACCCTTGACCTCTCAAAAGACGAATAAGAATGGAACGCCTCCATCGTTGTCTATATGTCGAGGATATCTATGCCATTCTTAAAATTATGGGACGCTCAACCGGCCGACGAGACTAATATGTTGTCACTACACTCATGACGGCGACTTTACGATTAAAAGCGACTACTGAATTGTAAGTGATACTCATACCATAGTTGGCATTTCATCTCCGAGCACCACTGAAGCTTGGTGGCACCACTTGTGGAGATTCGACCTGCCTCCAAAAGTGTGCGCTTTCTTGTGGACATTAAGCTGTGAGTGGATTCCCATTATTGGGAACTTGTTACTTGAAGAATCAAATAGGTAAAACACATTCCATGTCATATATGCATGCCTTGAGAATAAGCATCTCATCAAGGTTATTTTCAAAGGGAGATATAATTGGGTTTCTTATCGAGATGAAAAAGGCTCTTAGCTCACACAACTTTGATAGCTTAATTATCTTGGTTTGGAATTGCTAGAATTGAAGGTACAACTTGGTCCACAAAAGATGAAAGTCCAATCAATTGCGAACTGATGATTAGACTTGGCTTGTCCTTGAGGATATTTTTACTGTGTGTCCTTTTTTGTTAATATATTAAAAAGAACTGTAATATCATGGCTCAAAAATTAGCTAAATATGCCATGAACTTTGATGTAACCACCTCTTAGGTGGAAGGATTGACTTACTGTGGAAATCGGCCGGAAACCGCCTTACCGGAGAGGACCGGTATCGGTTCGCTAGTTACTGTTTTCGTTTCAATTTACCGGCGCTTTCCGGAATTTTCCGGTGGTTCCGATGATTTTCGGTGTTTTCCGGTGATTTTCGTCGCAGCCTTCTTTTGTTAACTTTCCTTGGTTTTCGGTAGGTAAATTTTGGGGGTTTCTCAAATTTTGGGGTTTTGTCATTTTTTTGATAATTTTTTACTTTAATCCATTATTTCAAGGGTTTGAGCAATGCATATGAATTTATTGGTTGTTTTATATGGTTTTCTATGTATTTTTAGGTATAATCCGAATTAAAATGTTGATTTTTAATCCGAATCTGAGTTTTTTTTTAATGTTGTAGATGATTATTTGATGTTGAATATGATGATTATGATGTTCTTGAGATTAATATGATGCTTATGATGTTTAATGATTTTGAATGATGTTCTTGAGTTGAATATGATGTTTTGATGATGAATATGATGATTTGTGATGATGAATTGATATAATGTATTCGTTGTATGAACTATGATGTTTGAACTATGAAAAATATGTTTATTTTTGCAAAATATTTGTCTGAATATCCCTCGATTTTCAAAAAAAATTTGTCGGTTTTCTATCGGTATCATTTTTTTTGTTTGAATACTTTTCGGTTCGACCTCCAGTAAGTGGTTAACCTCCAAAATTGAAATATCAATAAGATAATGGTGACAGTAGGACGAACATTGCTTAGGTGTCGTTGGTTTCTCTCTTTCTCTGAGAGGACATGTTGGCAGAGATGCCCTAATCTAAAGGTCCTTGAGAGACTACCCTTTTCAATAATAATAATAATAAATTGTTTAATTAATTAGTTGTCGTAGAGGCCAAGTAGTGAAGTAGATCGCCAAACAATTTAAAAAGTGTAAGCACACGTAATGCAAACTATTTATTTCTACCGTACGTAATTCAACAATTCATTGGCAAAGAGTCTTTAAGAAATTAGTACAAGTGATTAATCGAGGATTTCATACTGGACACAATTATTATTTCCTTTTGTGATTTTGATTTAATTTCAAGTCTTTAAATGATATTCGATTTCGACCTACTGAAGTCCTGGCATTCAAGTACCGTCATTAAGAAGTAATAAACTTATGGGTCCATGTCAAAATACAATGTGTTTCTTGTATGAATGAATTGGACTTCAATATTACTTGCGACTTCAAATTTTAATGTAACTTATTAAATTTCGTTATGGTTGTGGTGTTGGAGTAGGACGTTTGCAAACTCGAATTACAAAACCAGTTTGATTATTTCGGGATTAAAATAAATACAAGGCTAGCAAAAGGTCTAATATCGATATGATTAAGAAAAAAAACTACAAATTCAATATTCAAGTAAGTACCTAAATACTACTTTTTTGTGTGTGTGCAGTTAGCTGAATACTTTACTTGCTGAAGTGGAAAATCTCTCAATTCTTTACACATCTGTAAAACTGTAAAAGGATTGCCTTTAAGAAAGATCACGAAGTTATGAGAAAGCCTTTTGTTTCGGTTATTGGTATAGGGATATTTCCCCAGTTGTCTTTACTTTTCCTTTATATGAGAAATCTTGTGGTTACCTTGTGAACAATATACCCATTGGTTAGTTGCATAGCATATATCAAAACTAACTATGGGCCGTGTAATTTATTTACTCTGAATATGTAAAAAAAGAAAAAAAAAGGAAAATTTACATAACTAACCTAAAACGTGCACCATGTTTCATATCTAGCTCATGTGTTCAAAATATTTCTGCAGTAATCATTTTCTTTTTTCGCAGGACAAAAATACCATTGGATTCCAAATCTGGTAAACAAATATTGAAATCTGGTCAACAATTATTGAAATCTAGTCAACAATTTTTGAAATTTGATTTACAATTTTTAAAATCTAATTAACAATTATTGAAATCTGGTTCAACATATAGCATATTGAAATCTCGTTAACAATTATTGAATTGGTTAACATTTATTGAAATCTGGTCAATAGTTATTCAAATATGATTAGTAGTTATTAAGAGCAAAATAGACACTTCAAAAATTAAATGGTTATTTATGAAAAATAAAAGGTTCAGCGACTAATATTGAAAAAATTACGAAAAAGTTATTTGATGCTATTTTCACAAAAAAAAATTAACCGTGAGCGAAATACCAATAAATTAAAGCAGCCAATATTCTAATTAATTAGTCAAATTGAAATGTCGATTATAATCGATATTAAAACATAAACAACGTTTAGTTAATATTAAAAAAATAAGAGTCTATCAGATATATAATCATATTTAAAGTTTCACATTGTTATATAGTCAACGTTTCGTAAATCTTAGGTAAATAATCACGTTCATGTATTTACACGTGTAAATTGATGTAAATACTCCACTCTTTTATTTAAACAAAAAGTTAAATCAGAAATGTCACGTTATCTTTATGGTTATTTATTTAAAATTTATAAAACATTAACTATATAGCAATCTCAAACATTTTTAGTTAGCTAAACTACCTAATTTTTCTAGTAATCAACGTTTAAATTAATGTTATAAAATCGTCAGCAATCATCACTAACAAGCCTAACTATAAACGAATATCCCATTTGAATTGAAATTTCACATTTCTATAGTAATGAATTCTAATCAAATAAAAAGGAAAAGAATTATATATATTGACTTGATTGTCTTCTTCTTCTTCTTTCTCTCTCTCTCTCTCTCTCTCTCTCTCTCTCTCTCTCTCATATATATATATATATATATATATATATATATATATATATATATATATATATATATATATATATATTAATTTATAGCGGTTGTAATCAATGAGTCTATCAACAAAAAAAAGGGCACAACATAGAATTTGCAATCTAGTCATAGTTTGATTAATTTATGATAATTAGCCAAAACATGTTAGTATTTTACCCACATACCCTTAATTATCTATTTTCAGAAATTTTTTAAAAAGTATAATAATTAGGATCCCATAATTTCAGCAACTCTTTCATTGAAAATCATCAGAATTAACAAAAAGAAAATTAAACTAAAAAACTGTCACTCTTCATGAACTATAAAAAAAGGAAAAAATATTGCTGAAAAAGTTGAAGACGGCGAATTATTAACAGTTATTAATGAACGCTAGCTGCACAGTTTTTTTATAAAATTTTCAAAAACATAAACTTAGAAACTCATTAACATATATTAATGACTATTATTAATTGCATAATTTTGATTATAAACCCAAAAACCTATTAACTTTTATTAACAATTATTAACTGCATAGTTTGTAAAACAAAGCCAGAAAATCGTAAATCGAATCAAGCCCTTATTTTCCAAACTCTAAATTGGATAAAAACGGAAAACATCGTATTGGAGGGCGAAACGGCGAAATTTGGCTAAAATTGTCAAAGGCTTGTGACAAAGCCACAATTTCTTTTGTTTGCATGTTTCCACTAAAAAGCCTATATACAGATTTGCAAAATTCTGATTTCGTGTTCCCATAATGCATCAGAGTGATTTTGGAGAGAGCGATAGAGTACGATTTTGGAGAGAGAGAGAGAGAGAAAGAGAGAGAGAGAGATCTTATTAACGAGGGAGATTTGAATAATAAATGTTTTATTTTTAATTTCAAAAATCTTATTTAATTAACTGATAAAAAGGTATAAAAAAACATGCCACAACAGCCTAATGGAAATTTCTTTAAGAAGAAAAAAAACGTTGGCTGAAATAAAATTCACACGTTTCAAGTGGCTTATTTGGTAACAATTCTCACAAAAAAAAAATCATAAAAACAAAATTAAGACAAACAAAAGAAGTTCACATACAAATAGACCCAATAAACTTGCATACATTTAAAACTTAATTGTTACAAACATGTTGAAATCCAAACTCCCAGTAAACTTATTGATCTAACAACATTTATAATAAGAAAATCATTCATCTGACCTTATGCATGGACTTGTCAAAATTGGCCGCGAACTCGCTGTTGAGTCGACAAATAAGCATGGACTTGTCAAAATTGGCTATAAAAACTACTCGGACTTCCATGTCTCAAATGGAATATGTTGAGCCAAGAAAGAGCCAAACCTCTTTGTTTGTCTAGCCCACTTATAATTGTGAGCTAGCGAGTTACATTTTCTTGAAATCCAAAACAACTTAAAGTCTATAAACACATTAAATAGCCTACAAAAAAGTTCAAAATTCCCCAACAATTTTCAGTCTGGGCATTGAGATCTCCCGTTGCAGACTTTGATGAGGGTTAAAGCATCAGACTGAACTCATACCTTGTTCCATCATTTGTCTTTCGCCTAGCTCCATGCCAGAGAAATAGCCTCTAGATTAGCTTCCATCACAGATGCCACCTTAGTCGCATCAATGATCACCTCCAGCAACTCACCATCTCGGTTTCGTCTCACAGCAGCACATGTCCCTCTCGTGCTTTTCCAACTGGGATCTATTTGAATCCACACCCAATCGCCATTTGGAGGACCCTCACATACCACACCATTTCCTTGCCCTAAGCCTTTCACCGAACGTTCCTTCTCCTTGGCTCGTATAAACTCCGAACTTTGAGCATCAACTGAGCGCACTAGATCCTCTACCTCAACCAAATAGTCGAAATGGAAAATAACGTTCCTGTTGGTCCATACTCTCAAGCAGGATAGAAGCAAAAACAATGAAGCTCTCAAAATCCTTCACTACCATCCCCTTTTTTTTTTGCCTCGAAAAGCCATTTCAGGAAATTGTTGATTGTGCTGCCAACAGTCTTGTCAAGCTTCACACCCTATTTCAATCCAAACCAAGCTGCTCTAATGAAGTCACATCCTTGAAATAGATGCGTCGGGCTTTCCATAATGTCCTCCTTGTAGAGGAGGCATCCCAGATTTTCCAATCGAAAAATTCGAATAAAATGGTCTCCTGTCGCTAAACAGTTTTTGCTCAGCTTCTAGAGAAATATTTCCACTTGTGATGGATTTTTGCTTTCTATATCTTCTTGGACAATGGGCTTTCCTCTTCAAATCTTTCCTCGTTCAGAATGTTCTACGCAAACCGAAAACTTCCCATTAGAAGTGTCTTTCCAGATCCACTCATTCTCTCCCTTTCTCGACACAACTCTTAGGATCTTTTTCTCCACCCTAGGAGCAAAGATCTAGTTGATCTTCTCTCAATCCCACTCTCTCGAGTATTCCCGCAAAAGGTTCTTGACTTTACCAGCAACAAATTGAAGTCCTCACGGCGTCATCTCTTAGACCCTGTTCAGGTCCCCATCGATTTGAGTCACCCAAGGCGAGCTCCAAATGTCAGCGTTTTCCCTATTTCTGATAGTCAAGTGCCTTCCTTTGTGAAGTAAGCTAGACGAATAGATGATAGCTTTCCACACCAATGAAACACTGGCTTTCGCCCTCAATATTCCGTCTTCTTTGAATACTCCGTATTTTCTTCCAAGTAGTTTACACCAAATGACATTTTCGTTGTTGATTAGTTTCCAATCTACTTTTGCCAATATGACCGTGTTGAAATCTTGGGTTTTATGGATTCTTAACCCACCATACCTCTTGCGCTTGCACAACTCGTCCCATTTTTTAAGGCCATCACATGATTCTTTGACCCGTCGTCGGACCACCAAAACCATCGCCTAACCCCGTCGATGGCTTCACACATGGTGATCGGCATTCGGAACGTAGAGATCGAGTAGGTTGGACTCCCTTGAAGCACTAGCGTCACCAACGTAGTCCTCTCAGCTTGGGAGAAGAGTTTTCATTTCCAACTCTCAAGGCGCTTTTGGAGTGTTTCCAAGAGGAAGTTAAAATCCTTGAATCTACTTCTTGAGAAGAAAAACGGGTTCCGTAAATACGTTTCCTTAGAGTCCAAAGTCTTCATTTAGAGCTTGTCGAGAATAGTCTTTCTCGATCCCGGGTTCAAGTTATCGGAGAAGACAACTCTAAATTTTCCGAAGTTGATTTTTTGGCCGGACCACCTCATAAACTTCTCGAGACACGCGAAGAGAGTTATGGCTTGATTCCCTAACGCCCAAGCGAAGATGAAATGTATTGTCGCAAAACATCAAGTGCGTGAGATATTGGGTCGCCTTGTCGGAGCATTCTTCCTAGTCGGATGGATGGGAGGGGGCTGCCATTAAGTAGGACGGATAACAATGTCTTTCCGAGGCACTCCATGATGAGGTTCCAGAATTTCTCTCTGAAACTCGCCACCTTTAGCACTCGATCGAGGAAGCCCCACTCCCCCCCTATTATAGGCCTTGCTAAGGTCGAGTTTCACCCCCATGAGCCCATCTTTTCCGTGTGTTTTTTTCTTAAGGACGTGCATAATCTCTTGCGCAAAGACTGAATTCTCGGGACAAAGGCGGATTGATGGTATGAAGGTCTTGAGCAATGGTTTGATTCTTTTATACATTAGCTTAGCAATTATCTTATAGGAAAAATTACATAAGCTAATTGTATTTATCAAAACACACCGCATCATCACCATTTGGAATAAGACATAAGAACGTATGATTCAGTTCCTTCACAAATTTCCCCTTAAAAAAGAACTCTTTCACCGTGGCGATGATATCCTCTTTTACTGTACTCCAATAGGTTATGTAAAAACAACCCTAGAATTCATTTGGGCTCTACGCCTTTATCGAATCCATCTCCCACACAATTCTTTAGATCTCTTCCTCCGTAGGGCATCGAACCAACTCGATATTATCCTCTTTTGAGACTTTGACATCAAATATTTCATCAATCTCGTCCTTTATCATCGTTTGTGAAGTATTTACCTATATCTTTCCTTGCTTGTAGCCAATCCCCATCGTCGGGTTTTATAGCTACGATATGGTTACGTCTTTTCCGAACGATCGTCGAGGCGTGAAATTTTTTTGTGTTACGAACTCTATCGTTTAGCCACGACTCGTGAGACATTTGTCTCCATATCAAACTTTGCCTCTCTTCGAGCTCAACAAGCCGTTCCATGAGGTTTTTCTCTTGGATCAACACCTCCGTTGTGGGGATCTCATTCTGCACGTCTCGAAGCTCTGCCTCCAGCTCTCTGATCTTCACATCATAGTACCCGAGGACCTCTTTATTCTAAACTTTGAGCGCTCGCTTTGTTTTCCAACACCATCTAACGAGTCTGAAACTAGCCACCCCCAGAACCTGGGTACTCCAAGCCTTCGCCATCACTTCTATGCAAGAGTCTTCCCGACACCAAGCTGAGAAAAAACAAGGGTGTAGGCAGCTTTTCCTTCATCATTTATGTGTCAAAGATGAGCATGGAATGGTCGGATTCATCTTCTTCAGCCGTTTGCTCATTCACTGGATACTGGTGAGACACGAGTCCCTTGCTGCCGAAAAGCAGTCCTCGTCCTTTCCATCCACCCTAGTTCAAGGACCATAAAGTGGCACTATCTGTTTTTCTTTGCAACCTTTCCTCTCGTGCCCAACCAATCCACAAGAGAAACAAAACATAGGTAGTTTCTCATACTTCATTTGAACCTAGGCTTCCTCTTTCTAGGTCATTTATGAGAGAAACCCTCAAAAAGAGGTTTAGAGATGTTGATCTCTACTCTTAGCCTTATGGACTTCAGGTTGTTCGGTTCATCTTTACGGAACGGCTTATGAATATTGCTTTCCCAATCTCGCAGACTATCTAGTTCAAATTCACCGTCGAGTGGAAAGGGAGAGGTTAACCGCAGATATGAGCCCAGAACTCAGACTTGGTCATATCCACGTTTTCCTAGCTCCCATCTGCCATCCATTCTTGATGTTCAGATGCAGTTCATTGACATTCGTTGGTCTGCCGTGGATTATCTCCGCACACTTTATTGCCATCGGGAACGTGAAAGAGTAGCTGTCGCCCCTCAACCTCTGAATCTTCCATCCTGATGCTCTCCAAATGTTTGTCAATGCACTGACAAGAGCTCCTTTTGGAATTTGCTTCTTGCCTACGAGTTTCCCCACCGTAAACATTTTTGCCATTCGCTCAATCGCTTCAAAATCCGGCACGAGATCCAATTGTTCATCCTCTTCAGCTGCCCCTGTGTTCATTCATGTGTGTGTCTTGTTCCTCATCTTGCGTCATGCTTTCTTTCGCCTTTCCGAGCTGTGCTTCATTGGTACTCATCTCAGATTTGAGAGTCTCACTACGAGTAATACTACTCTTAACGAGCAGAATCGCTATTCCATTTACCCACAAGGTTGAGTTCAAGCGTGGTAATGGTGGTATTTTCCAATGTTTCTCACTTATAGAAGTTCACTCTTCCAGTACACTCATTCAATTGAGCTAATTTTTGCTCCCGTACCGCAGTACGACTGCTATTTCACTCCTTCTATGCGGTTGGTCTTTTTTTTCTTTCCCAAAAATCGGCTTTTAAGTTTAGAATAGCCCAAAATCACTTAATTAACTCAAAATATAAGATCTTTTATTACTAACTGATTACAACGAATAATATAGTGATAAATGATAACAATTTTTTTTAATGTAAAATAATGCACTTATCATTAATCAAAGTTTGGAATATGAGAGCTTGCCATCCAATATATAATGTATAACATATAATTGAGTTTAGTTATAGTTTTCTATATTTTAATCAATTCCTAACTACGTTCGTTTTTTCTTTGTTCAAATTGTCGGTTCTTAGAAAATTGCCTTTGATTTTGGTAATCAGTCATTATATTAATATATTAATTAGGGCCAAAAAGCGTAGAATATAAACGTTTTGACTCATAAAACAATTGTAAATTCATGATAGGATGTCTCAACGACCATAGTTGGATTCTGAACTTAAATTCTGCAATCAAATATGGACAACAATAAGAATTGTGGACAAACTAGAACGTCGCTATGACTTGGTTGATTATCGCTACTGTTATTTAGTGGGTTGCGTAATGAATTATGGCTGTATTTTAGGGTGTTATAGTAAAATAATTAAATAGTCAATTAAAACTAATAAACCTATGAAATAACCAAAATGGCTGCTTTAGCTAACATTATTAATAAATTAGCGTTATTAATTAATTGGTTTCAATTGACTATTTTGTGTAATTTTCTATATTTTATCCCGCCATATTTTATATAATAGCGTGTCTAAATTTTTAGTCGTGAAAATAGAGCTTTTTTTAGTTATGACCAATAATTTTTTTTTTTTTTTTTTATTTTTTTATTTTTTTTATTTTTTATGTTTTACATTCTATTTTAAAAAATATTCTTAATGTTTGAATTCTATTTAACTTTGTTTACTATTTATAGTCTCATTTATAATGACAATGATTATTCATTGTTTGGAAAAAAAAAAACTATTTTTGAATGGAATAAAAACACTTATTGTTTTGAATCATATGTTTTCAAAACACTATAATTTTCATAGTGAAAATTACTCGAGCCACCTTATTCTATTTTTTTTTCGAGAATACTTCATTTTTCATTTATATTCTAAGAATATTTCGTTTTATATCTTGATGTTTACTATTTTAGTTGACTTACTTTTTTTATTGGTTGCAGTTTCATTTGAATTATTATTAGTAGTTTACAATTTCATTAAAAATAAAGGAAAAAGTATTTAAAAATAAAAGAAAATGAGGTATTTATGGATATCATAAAATTCAAGGCATCCAGGGAATTAGTATATAAAAACGACATAGTTATGGAATTTCTTTCTATCATATAAGACTACTGGTTCAGGTTGGCCCATTGCATTAATCTAAAACTAGGCCATGGATAGGAAAAATTGTACAAAATAGTTATTTGAAACTTATTGATTAGAAAAATAATTAAAATTTCAATTTTTTAACAAAATAACCAAATTCACGTTTTCAAATTTTTTTTGACAGCCAAGATTAAAATTTTTGACGATTATTATAAATAATTTATCACTTTCAAAAAAATTAAACTTTGCGTCAAAAAATATTTTGAAATCAAGTTACTGCACATTTTGACTATTTCACTATATTAAAACAAATTTTGGCTATTTTGCAAATTCATAATTTTAAATTGATTATTTAGCTACATCACCCTTGCAAGAATAGGCATGCCGACACTGCCTTGCACTATACGTCACCGATATTATTACGAAGAAATGATTCGAAAAAGGGTTCACAATCTCTATTTCATAGTCATATCACTAATACTATATTAATGCTCTATATACTTGTTCAAT